>NW_027507788.1:24511277-24911277 GCF_037356315.1 Lithobates pipiens
CCTCTGCCTCTTGTCCTTTTGCCTCTATGAATTCAACTTTTAATTGTTCGATTTGACTTTTCACATTGAAGGCACGAGTGCCGCTTTGTATTCTTCTGTGTTCAGATTAAACTACTTTCCTCCCCTTTTTTTTACATTTGTAGAAGAATAATAAAAAAGCCAAATAATATATTTACATATCTATCTATCTATCTATCTATCTATCTATCTATCTATCTATCTATCTATCTATCTATCTATCTATCTACTTCAAGCAGCAAATAAGTGCTCAGATACTTTAAAGATAAAAGTCACCAGGTAATACCAAAAATGTAATATACAGTATTTGTATAGAATTATGTAATGGACAACATTAAAACCTTTACAGAAGCATAGAAACTTTTAATGCATACATACTGTATCCATATGAAATGGCAAATAAGTAAGTGATCTAGGGAAGGTTGGCAATATGCTTTAAACACATATTTCATATGCAGAAATATGCAAAATTTCCTGTCTTTGAGAATATGATTGAGTCATATATGTATAACTCTGATATACAAAGTATCAAATATATGACTATCCAATTATCCTTATTTTATATAATAGGGCATGATTTAAAACAGTCAAGGGGTATTGTCCTACAGCAGTTTGACATTACCAATTAATACCTGTTTATATTCTGACTTATTGGAATATACCTATAGAATGCTTGTCTGTGAAGGTGTGGGTATATATAAGATATATGAGCAAATACATAAAGGCTCTTATCCCAAAAGTTTGTTATATGTCATTGTGTATATCTATACATATACATGGGATCAATTGATCTATCTATCTATCTATCTATCTATCTATCTATCTATCTATCTATCTATCTATCTATCTATCTATCTATCTATCTATCTATCGATCTATCTATCTATTTACACACGTATAGTCTTACACATAAATATATCGCAATATAAATATTAATTATGCATTTAGTTATTTATATTTCTGATAATTAGTGCACAAGCACAAATTGCTGCGCATGCAAATGCATCCATACACGTGCATACAGATTTACATTTAAACCCCCTTAGATTCTGCGGCACTATCTCTCTGTTTGGTTACAATGGGAGACTAGATAGAAGTGCCCACGTTATTAAAATCTTTTGACACTGAGGTCATCCCCCTCCCCCCTCTCCTGCTGTCCCTGATGCTTTATATATATCATAAAAAGCCCCATATATATATGTGGTTGAACAAAAAAAAAGGTATTTCTTTTTTCTCCTTTTCTTTTTTTTTTTTTTTTTTTTTTGTTAATTGCCTTTTACATCTGATACTTTGGTAAATGTGCGCCATTCCACACTGACTTCATGGATGCTTTTTTACAAAACTATAAAGGTCTTTAATTATTTTATTTTTTTTGTGAAAGGGGGGATTTATTTTATGGAAAAGCCCCTAAGGCTGTTATTTCATTTTTACCTCTGTTATTTTTATGTTTTACCCCCTGTTCCTGTTTGTTGCACTATTTGCTTTGTTTGGTATATACCTGTTTTCAGTCTTATTTGATTATTAATTTTTCATTTATCTTATGACGTATTTCAACCTCACATACAGTCTATAGGATAAATATTAGCTATTTTTTTCCCCCAGACTACTGTTTGCCTCTTTTTTTTTATTATTATTTTTTTTTTATCAGAAATAAGTCATAATTCTTTTCTTTTACTAAAAACTTGGCTAAATGAATTCAACTTTATGCTTTTACACTTTGCATTTTTTTTCAAAAAAGATGTAAATAATTGAATATGTCATTAAGTTGAAAAAAAATATGTATTTGTTTGCACACGCTGAATTCTAAGATATGTTATTTAATAATGATTGTGTAGGAATACATAAAATCTGTTTTAATTTCTCACTTTTTTTTCTTTTTTCTGCATATGTTTCCTTTTACTTTGTTCATCCTTTTAATGATATATATTTGTACATTTAAAGGACACCTTTTTTCTTCTTGAGTTTCATGTATTCAGAGCGCTTATACAAGAGTCTTGTGTTAATAATCGTATTTTCACAATATCTTTTCGCGGCACAAGAACTAAATGAAGGAGATTTTATAAGAACCTCAAAATGGAAGATATTTTAAAGGACTTGTTCTGTCACTGGCAGAGGGCTAATAGCAGTTCTCTTCCATCAATACCTTATTGCGGTGACCAGCCTTTTAAGTTCTGAAATACTATGTATTCTTAGTTGCAGAAATTGGGTTGAGCTGAAAGCAAGAGTGAATTTCAAAGGTAAGAATTCACTGGGAAAAAAAAATTGAGAAAATGAGGACAAGGTATAACAGTGAGAAATGTCGGGTGGTGGCGAAAGAAAAAAAGGAGATAGTGCAGAAAAAGTGGGGGACCTCTGTAGAAGAATAAAGGAGTGAATACGCATAAGAGGGAAAGGTAGGATTGTTGTACAGATAGCAGGTGGGTGCAAATGGAGAGGCGGGTAAAGGAAAAAGAAAACTGGACCAACTGTCATTATGCAATGATGGAACACATTTTAGGAAATAGATCCTAATAAATAATAACTACCAAATAGACGACGTAAGATGTTTATGGAAGAAGTGTTACAGAAGGTAACTAAAAATATGAAAATTGGACTGCACATGAGCGATGGGGGGTATTGTGCGCATTGTGCGCATTGTGCAGACCTATGAGAAATGCAACAGATAGGAATAGTGAAGTAAAAAAATAAATAAACAGATGTATTGAAAGAGAGTGGTATAGCAGCAGACAGGTAAACTAAAAAGGCATCGAAAGAGGGATGGAAAAAGAGACAGAGGGTAAGAGAGAGCCAGAGAGCCGTGTCTGGGGGGAGGGGATGCAATATCGATCCATGCGGCTTCCATCATTTCGTGACACAGAATGTCAGATGGGCTGAGGGCCCTTTAACTCCTTCCCTTCCAGTTCTTTCTCACTCTCTTTCTCTTCCCCCCCCCCCACCCCAACGCGCCCCCTCAATCACTCCGTACCAGCCGCTCGATGAAAGAATTGATTTTCTTTTTAGCAACTCAAATGTACTTTGTAATGAATTAACTCCCGTCCCTGCACGCTGCGGAACGAGGGAAAAAGGCAGCAAAGAGAGGAGAGCTAGGGAGAGCTAATAAGAGGGAAGCCAGAGGGAAAGGGGGGCAAGTGAGGGACAAAATAAGGAAGAAAATAAAGGAGAGATGGGGAGAATGGAAAAGGAAAAGGCCAGAAAGCAGAGAGTGGAAATTGGGGAGCGATGGTAAAAGAACACGGGTACAATAAAATTGGATAAATGGGTTTAAACAGAAAAAACGCTTAATGTTAAAGGTATGAAAGTGAGGATGAAGAGGGGCGATTGAGTGTCAGCTATGTATAGGTGGTGAGAAGGAATAAGGGAAAGGTGTCATGGCAACCATTAAAAATTACTCAAAAGTTCAAGAGAAGAGTTGTAAAGAAAGAAGGAAAAGAATGAAAGAGAGAGGGGGGGGGGGGGGTGGAGAGAAAGGATAGGAATAAAATAAAGAAAAAGAAGGAAAGACAAAAAGAAAGAAGAAGGAAGACGGAAAGCAGAAAGGAAGAAAGAAAGAGAGAGAGAGAAATTAAAGGAAGATGGGAAAGTAGAAAGGAAGTAAAGTAAGAAAAGAAAAAAGAGAGAAAAGAAGGAAGAAAATAAAAGAGAAAAGTAAAAGGAAGGGAATGAAGATAGGAGAAAGGGAAAGAAGAAGGAAAGAGGGGGGGGGGGGGGGGGGGGAGAAAGGGAAGTTTAGAATGAAGAAGTAAAGAAAGAAAGAAGGGAGGAAAGAAGGAAGAAAAAAAAGTAAAAGGAAAGGAATTAAGATAGGAGAAAGGGAAAGAAGAAGGAAAGAAGGGAGGAAGAGAGAGAGGGAAGTATAGAATGAAGAAGTAAAGAAAGCAAGAAGGGAGGAAAGAAGGAAGAAAAAAGTAAAAGGAAGGGAATGAAGATGGGAGAAAGCGAAGGAAGAAGGGAGAGAGAGAGGGAAGGCGAGAAGGAAGGAGAAAAAAGAAAGAAGGAAAGAAATAAGGAAGAAAAAGAAATCAAAAAAGTAAAAGGAAGGGACACAAAGAAGGGATAGAGGAAAGAAAGTATGAAAAGAAGGGAGGGAGGGAAAGAAGAAATAAAAACAAAGAAAATAAAAAGAATAAAATAAGGAAGGTAAGAAAAATGGTAAGAAAGGTAGAGGAACAGATAACAGGAAAAGTCAAAGGAAGGGAGAAAGAACGGAGAGAGGGAAAGACATAAAAAAAAATACACGAGGGACAAAAAAAACAACAAGGAAGGAAGATAGGAGGGAAGGACAGAGGGGGAAAGAAAATATAGAAAAAGTAGATGAAGTTAGAAAGTGAAAGGGAGAAAGAAAGCTAACAAGCAAAAAATAATTAAAAGAAAAGAGAAAAAGGGAAGTGGAAAGGTAATGTAGAGTGGAATGGAAGCAAAGAAAAGATAGGAAGAGAATAAAGGAGCACGGTGCAAGGCAGGAAAAGGGACAGTGTATGTGGAGAGATTGGCATGTGAGTGACAGCAGCCTCGGTAGAAAGGTGAGTGGGATGCTGAGTGAAGGAACTGAGGATAAAAACATGTGGCGACATAAAATCCAGTTGCTGCTGCTTGGTACAGATGTTCACTTTGTACAATTTAAAAATATCCGCTACAGGACTATGTAGCAAGTTTTCTAGGCCCTGCTTTCCAGTAATACCCAGGGAAAAGGTGCACAGCCTTGGAAGGCATATGGGAGAAGAGTTTGAAGAGGAGCGCAGTAGGCTGGGCCAAGATTTCAGCAGAAAGTAAAAGAAAGAGTCAAGTTGCAGAGCAAAGTGAATAAGTAAGAGAAGGCGACACAGGCGACTGGTGGGCACTAGTTCCAGAAGAGCACTGAGACAGCAAAGTATTAGCCGGTGTGAGTTGGCACGGGACAATGCGTGAGACAGTGCGTGACAGCGAGAGACAGCATGGGACAAGGCGTAAGCAGCGTGACACCGTGCGTACAGTGTGAGACAGCAGGGTACAATGTGAGACAGCAGGACTTGGTGTGAGACAGCAAGACAGTGTAAGACCCCCGTGAGTGTCACCTGTCACCTTACACCATGTTCCTGTGTGCACCCCCAGGGAGGGGTTCTATTAACCCCTTCATGGAGGGGTGCACAGCCAAATAGAGTACACCCTCTGGCATTGAATGGGTGCCCAATGGCTGGGGGAGGAGCCCCTCCATTTAGCCTGTGCTCTGTCCCTGTTCTCTCCTGGAGATCTCCATTATTCCAAGGGAAATAATTCCTTTTGTGTGCATGGAATGGACCTCAGGGAGGAAGAAGGGGGGGGTGAACAGTGGACAGGGTGGAGGGGGGATAAAGGGGGGAGTGAGAGGTGGCCAGAAGGGGAGGGGGGGAAACTGGGCATCAGGGGGGAGGTCTATGAGGGACGAAGGGGTCGCTTATACAGCTGTCATCAGACAAGGAAGAGGGGAGGGAGAGAAGAGGGAGAGGAGGAGATATTGTGAAGTGTAAGATGGAATAGCCGGGGACTCGCAGGCAGTGTGTGCTGCTGTGCAAAAGAGAGGGGGGGGGCCTTCGGATGCGTGGGGGCCATATTGTAAAATTAACCGGCTCCAGAGAGAAAGAGGAGGAGAGGCAAAGAGAAAATACCAACAAAAAAGACTTTAGCCGGTGAATGAATATCCGAGAGGTGAAGAAGACATCGGTACCCTGCAGAGCATCCTTTCCCGGACTGATGCTCTGCCTGTAATCCTAACCTCCCCCCCCCAACACGCACACTCCACACAAAACACTATTCCCCTTAGCCACGATCCGTGCTTGTGCGACACACTCACACCCTCACCTCTCCCCCGCACCATACACACCAACAGATTTTTTTTTTTTTTTTTTCATAGCCTGAATCTCTCCTCTCCATCAATCCCCCCACCCCCCCCCCCACCCCCCCTTCTCCGCTCCAACTCAAACACACATACACACACGCACACCCTCCCTCACTCACTCTTTGCATCTCACAACGCACCCTGGCCTAATTCATCGGGTTATGAAAGCTGCCTGCACGCTGCTATGTTTGTTCCGCTCTCCGTCCCCTTTCTGTTTCAGCGAGCCGGCTCCGAACACACATGGCCCTTTAAGTCGCCTCTGTCCCTGGCAGGTGCTGACGGTAAGCTACATCGGCGCGGTCCACTGCTAGCAAGCAGGAGAGGCAGGCAGAGTGTGCCTCGCTGCCAAACCCCGCTGCTGCCTTTTATTCATGTTTGTATTGATCTCTGGCTGTCAGAGGCAGCGGATTCAGCTCCTCTGGTCGATAGACAGGGAAAAAAAAAAAGAGAGAGGGAGAGGGAGAGTCAGAGAGACGAGAGCTCCGATTCGGAGACACTGGAATGCTTACAAAATACAGGGAAAGATTTTTTTTTTTCTTTTTAGGGGGGTATCCCAAAAAAAATAGCAACCCCACACTTACCTGTTCCAGTTGTTTCCTTATTATCAGATCAAACCCCCCCCCCCCTTTTTTTCCTCCTGCCCCCCCCTCCAAAAAAAAGAGATTTGGTAATTAGGTTCAGATTGAAGGTGTCTCCCCCCTTTTTTCGTCTTCTGATGTGGGAGTTCCAAGCTTTTAGAATAATTAAGGCTTATTAGTTTAATTGGGAGAGACATGGGTGGGAGGACAGGAGGGGCACGTTCAGAATGGCATTTGGTTGGAGAGAAGCAGTAGGTGAAATAATCTCATGTTTAATCACAAAAAAAGAGAGCAAATACCGACCATTCTGGTAACGATATTGGCTCCGTGATTGCCCAACCAATGCCTCTCTCAGCGGCAGCCTGACTTAAAGTTTAGTGATACCCCAACTTCCAAGGGGGCAGTTCAAGGGGTACACCTTATGGGGGGGGAGAGAAGAGTTGATTTCAGAGATTCATTTCTAGAATAATGCCCACACGACCTTTAACTCTAGTTGTGGGGTGACGGTAGAAACCCCCCTCAATTATCCTTCTTTTTGTACTGTCAGAACACATGATAGAAGTTATGTTATTATGCTATTAGACATACTATATGCAATGTGTTTCATATATGTAATTGTCAATGCATTATATATTTACGTGTGTGTTATTGCTATATGAAATATTAAGGTGTAATGTATTTATTTTTATGTTCTTGATAAAGAAGTATGTATTAATACTCAATAAGCCAAAATCTAGTGAGGACTCTAAATAACGGTTACCATAAATGAATGTGATTGAAATGGGTATTATATATAAAGCGCCAGGGAGCTAATTATAATCGCGTGTGTGTGTATATATATATATATATATATATATATATATATATATATATATATATATATATATAATATATATATTTATATAATATATATTTAAATATATATATAAAAAATATATATTTTATATATATATATATATATATATATGTATATATATATATATATATATATATATATATATATATATACATACATATATACACACATATATAGTATGTTTATTTGTGTATTCTTATAAACATAGTATATATTTATTTGTGTATTATTATAATATACATATGAACATATACAATATGTATACATACACAGTATATTTATATATATAAATATCTATATGTATAGATAGATAGATAGATATATAGATACATTGTGATATCTATTTAGCTATATATATATATATATATATATATATATATATATATATATATATATATATATATATATATATATATATATATATATACATACACAGGCACGCATATATTTACAAATGCTGTCTTAATAATTACTGTAACATGTCATTTTATTTTTTGCATTCTTAAGTACCAATAGGTTTCGAGATGCCGACAGAAAATGTAACTTTATGACTTTTTATTTCCCCATACCTTTATATCTACACGCCGGTTTATATTTATATGATGTTATATACACTCAGTCACACTCTTACATGCATCGCTATGAGACATTATTGTGTTTGGGGGGACAATTTCAGCCACATTACTAAATTTCCTGGCTTGGACATATTAGGCCCCTACTGAATGGATAAATATATTGTAAGTATGTATTTGCATGTATTTTGCTCTGGCTTAGAGATCTATCTATCTATCTATCTATCTATCTATCTATCTATCTATCTATCTATCTATCTATCTATCTATCTATCTATCTGACTATCTATCTTTATCAGTGTATCTATCTGCAGTCTGCCTGTCACCATATCCATATATGCCTATTCATAGATTCATGACATTGTTTGGACATACACACGCAAATAGCAGGATTTCCTGTATCAGGAACGTTCTCGTTTTGGGCTGAAAGCGAAGTCATTAAGAATTGGGGGTCTGACCCTATACAGCAAGCTTCCTATCTGCACACAAGCATTTCAAAATGGCTTTTTAATAGACTAATTACATTTCATTTAGGAGTGCTTTCTGGATAGGGCCTTTCCATTCAAGGGGTTTAGTGAAAAGGTTGTTTTTAACCCCCAGTTTATACCCAAATCAAATCTTGGTCAGCATCCAGGGTTTTGGGCAAATAAAATACCCTCTGTAGAAAAAAAAAAAAAAATACCTTTTGATTAGAGATCAAAGTTTCCCCTTTCCAATGCTTGCGTTTGAGGGATTTTCGAGGTGTTAAGATGGCGTTTTATGTGAGTTCACCGTACAGCGATTTTGTGCCAGTGACAGCAGCGTAATGTTTGGAAAGTAAAAGGCAAACCTTTTTTTTAATGGAGGTCAGTTCTGTTTTTAGACTACAGATCGATACTCTCGTTTTGACGCAGTGGATTGTCAGCTCTTGGGAGCTAACTGCTCTTCGGTGAAGATTCTACTTTGCTTTATAACCGTGAGAAAATACTTGTTATGAAGCGCTTTTTATTCACGGTGCCTCCTCTTGGGGCGAGTTATACTTTTATTGATTACGTTTATTTGTTAAATAGCGGTCGTTAAGCGTTTTCTGTGTGCCAAGGATGATAAACAAGTCGTTGTGGTAAATATAAAAAAAAAAAAAAGCATATTGGAAGTCATGCTGTCACTGCCACATACCATAGAATGTTTGATAAGGTTTAAAGCTGCCACTGAGGAGACCTGACTGAAAAATCCTTTTAATAATACTGCGAATTTTCAGTCAAAACCGCCATTTTCTCAGCCTTCGGCCATATGCTGTCGTGCCCCTAAGACATAAAAAAGTTTGGGAATATTAAGCTTTTATGACAGCAGTTCTTTGTGGAAACAATTCTGTAGTCTACTGTAAGCATTTTATTATATATATATATATATATATATATATATATATATTAGTATATAAATAATTTTATATTATATATATTTTGTCAGTCTAATGGACAATTCATACATTTTTTGATGAAGTTAAAATTTCACTTGATGATCTCCGGTGCAGTTTTTAAGTCAGCTTCTTTTTGGGAGACAACAAGTTTAGCAAGTCGATGGACACCATGACTATTGCATATAGGCAAATGAGACTTAGAACATCAAACTCTGAGGTAAAATTTTCCACAAAAGGGCATTTCAGTTGATTCTTGACTTAAAAACGTGTATCACGCTCTTTGAAAATTGGGAAAAATAGGATGCGTAGGGCAAGCAGATCAACCTATAGATTGTGAAGCCACCGTGTTGGTTTGAAAAAGGTTTCTCAAGCGCAGACACAAAATGGCTTCTTAGCACGCCAGAACTGAACCTGCGATCGGTGTTCACACCTTGTAGTCGACCCAGAGAATGTGGTGGAGATCTCTAGGGGATCTGTTCAATTTTTTGGGCCCACGTCAAGTCGAAAGAATTCGCTGTGGTAGAATTTTTCATCCCGAGGCTGCTAACCAATCAATAAACACATATATTTTTATACCGTTGTGTGGTGGACATTAGGGTTGGAGTCTGGTACATGTAATATTGGCCCGGTCGCTCAAAAACACAGCTGGGAAAATTTCAGACTACTGTTGGGACAGTAAATCTGTAAATTTTACATGGAGCTTAATTAATTGATGGTCTATATAAAATGCAGTTTGCGGACTCTGCTGTGTTGAATATGGCTGCTTGTTTATCCAATCATTGGGTTTACCATTGATTATCCAATCAGATATACGTTCACATGGGAGTCCAGTGACAATAGTGCCCTGTAACTTCATATACATGTCTGCATATGTACATACATAGACATATTTAGATTATTCAACACTCCTACCTATGAAGCAGGATACCTATAGAACCAAAGCCATTGTACGCTCAGCAAATATTAGTTTTATATTCTATAAAGATGTTCCTCATTATGGCCTATTTAAATCTCCGTTATCATCAACTTGCAGTTGTGGGATTCCAAGACACACTTAGAATGTTTATTAAGTGATTTTAACAGCTGGCCTATAAATTATATTAATGTGGAAGACATGTTAAGTATGTAGACTGGGGAGATGTTGGCACAGGAACATTACAGGGCTGCAAGCTATGGTTGTTGTCATGTGTACATTATATATATATATATATATATATATATATATATATATATATACGGTGTATATATATATATATATATATATATATATATATATATATATATATAGGTCTTAGTTTATCCTATGCCACACGTGCATTTTACATATAAATATTAGTATATACTACACTTCATGTACATTGCATATATGAGTATTAGTATATGCTATATCAAATGCGCATTGCATACATGAGTATTAGTTTATACTAAATCACATGTACGAGTATTAGTATATACTACATCAAATGCACATTGCATATATGGGTATTAGTATATACTATATCACATATGCATTGCATATATGAGTATTAGTATATACTATATCAAATGCATATTACATATATGATTATTGGTATATACTACATCACAGGTGCATTATACATAAGTTATAGTTTATACTACAGCACATGTACTTTGCATATATAAGTAGTAATATATACCACACCTATTGTACATTCAATATATAAGTATTCGTATATACTACATCACATGTACATTGCATATATGAGTATTGCTATATCACAGGTGCATTATACATGAATTTAAGTTTATACTACATCTCATGTACATTGCATTTTTAAGTATTAGTATATTGGTATTAGTATATACTACAGAACATGTACATTGCATGTATAAGTTTTAGTTTATAATACATCACATGCACATTGCATATTTAAGCATTAGTATATACTACATTATATGTGCATTGTATATATGGACATTCGTTTATCCTATGACATACATGCATTGTATATATAAGTACGTGTATTAATATATACTACACCATATGTACATTGCATATATAAGTATTAGTACATACTATGTCACATATATGTTGCCTATTTAGGTATTAGTATTTACTACATCATATGTGCGTTGTATATTTATGTTTTAGTTTATATTATATCACATGTACATTGCATATATAGGTTTCAGTCCATACTACTTTGTTAGCTTACACTACATCACATGTACATGATATATATAGGTATTAGTTTATACTATGTCACACATGCATTGCACATATTTATTTGAACTATTTATTACAGGCATTTACATAGCACCGTCAATTTACACCCACCTTTACATATATATCGTACATTCACATCAGTTCCTGACCCCAAGGAGCTGACAATCTAAGGAATATAAGCATTAGCTTATGCCACATCACCTACATCTTGTATACAGTATGTAGTTATTTTAATAAAATTTGGATATAAAGTGACTGAATCTACAGTGACACTGAATGTATGTGATACAGGATATATATACAGTATCTTACAAAATGATTTATTAATAATATATATAGTATATAGTAATTGAATAAATATATATATATATATATATATATATATATATATATATATATATATATATATATATTATAAATCATTTGTAGGACTGCATAGAGAACATGTTACAGTATACTTGTAATATAGTAATATACAGCTCTTTGTTGTCTGTGTTGTAAGGATTTTGACAATTTTGTTGTAAAAAATATATAATTTTTTAAAATATCTATACAGTATTTGAAATACATAGAAAATATTGCCTTTTCCTATCTATGGAGAAACACATTTGTATTCTCATTCTCTCTCTCTATCTCTACAGTATATATACTGTATACTCTAGTATGAAATGGACAACCAGTTAGAAATGCAGTGTATGGTGTTAGGGGAATAGCATGTAGAGGAGACTTAAAAAAACAAACACACACACACTTCATCTGCATTGTAAAAATAGTCCTTCAAGCTTTTTTATTACACTATTCATAACAGTAATATATATATATATATATATATATATATATATATATATATATATATATATATATAAAATGCAATACATTTCTCTTGCTTACACAGAGTTCCATGCTGATGTCATAGATAATTCGGCCCATTATTTGAATAACTCATACCCAAAGCAGAACTGATGAGATGGCATTGTTAGTGACATTTTAGTTTAAGGGTAGTGAGAACGTTAGATTGGATTCTGTAGATTGTTCTAGAAGTAAAAAAATATAGATTTTCATGAGAAATAAAAAAAAAAAATTTCTTAGCTATTACCTGTGTATTATTACATCATCATGTATTGTAGTTATACACATTAAGTATTTTAGTACTGCGATCTTCAATTAGCCTATAAGACGAAAAAAGAGCTCTGAAGCCGAACTAAAAATATAAAATATTATAAAACAGTTATAATGACGTTGCTGCAGTGCACAAAATTCAGTACCATGGACAATGTCCTAAGGAGCATGTAGAGAATCATACAACACATGTGTGTGTGTTCTGTGTATTTCATGTACCCTTCATTCATGTATGTAATGTTACAGGATATGACTTGGCTCCCTAGTGCAGTTTTCAGACATCACAGCATTTCAGATGTGTTTACAATGCACTTCTCTATGTGAGATGTGATTACAAGCAGAGAAAAAGCCCACCTATAGTAGATAAAGTGCAATGTTCTGAAATTATAATAGATATTAATTTAATGCTCTGTCATATAATAAAACATTGGAGGTGACTTTTGGGCTAGAAGGCCTTGCTGGAGGGTTCTGATTTGGTTATCATTGGCAATGATGTCTGTATGGAGTTCGTATGGTCTTCCTATGCCTACATGAGTTTCTCCTAGGTGATCCAGTTTTCACCCACGATCCAATCTGACCATATTATGGGGTAGATTTACTAAAACTGGTGCACACAGAATGCGGTGCAGCTGTGCTGCTGTGCATGATAACCAATTGTCTTCTACCTTCAGCTTGTTCAAATAAGCTTTGACAATAAGCCCTTGTTCACACTAAACGCGGGTTCAGTGCGAGTTTGGGGGCAATTTTAAAGACATCTGTGCGGGTTCATGCACATATGTCTATTGAAATCTCCCCCGAGGTCGCCAAAAGTAGTGCGGTGCCGCAAAGTCGGCGTCGCACTGTTTGGGACAGTGTTGTTGCCAGCAATAGGCTGCAATTTGGCATGCAATTTGACATGTCAAATCGCACCGATGTGAACGGGAGCTTAAACCTAGAAGCTGATTGGTTACTGTGCACAGCTGCACCAGATTCTGAGTGCCCCAGTTTTAGTAAATCTCCCCGTATGTGTATGTGGTTATGTCAGAGTAGCAGGGGCATTACACTGGAATGCCCCGTACATACTTTTTTTTCCGACCATGTTTAGGCTCCATCGGACATTTTCCATCGGAATTTTGATCGCACAAAATTTGAGATCTGGCTCTCAAATTTTCCGAGCACAAAATCCGTTGTGGAAATTGCGATCGCGTGTACACAATTTCGACGCACAAAGTTCCACACATGCCCGGAATCAAGCAGAAGAGCCGCACTGGCTATTGAACTTCATTTTTCTTGGCTCGTCGTACGTGTTATACGTCACTGCGTTCTTGAGGTTTGGAATTTCCGACCAACTTTGTGTGACTGTGTATATGCAAGACAAGTTTGAGCCAATATCCGTTGGAAAAAATCCATAGATTTTGTCGTCGGAATGTCCGATCAATGTCCGATCGTGTGTAGGGGGCATAAGAGTTTTTCAGGACCGGGACTGATAATAACCTCCCTGGCGATTTTCCAGAGTGTGGCTCGTGGTTAAGTTTCAGCACCATTAACGGTAACCCCGAACCACAATCGGCATTGCATTGCAGGATCCTGGTTCAGTATACTTACCTTGTCACCAGGATCCTGCGATGTCCCCCCACTGTGTCCGTGGGCTCTGTCCTCCGCCCGATGCCTCGTTGTGCCGTGCTCCGTTCCCTCCGAGTGCCACGAAGGCACAGGGGCGGAGCCCAGAGGCAAATTAAAAAAAGTGAAAAATCAATACATACAGTATATACTGTAACCTTACAGATTACATTACTGTATGAAATAATTTCACATCCATTTTGTCCCTAGTGTTTTGTCCAATGCCCTGCATGCAGTTTTATATGATATATACTGTTCTTTCTGCCTGGAAACTGGAGATTGTCCATAGCAACCAAAAAGTGTCCCTTTACGTCAAAAGTGGTTTTAGACCAGCTAGAAAACAGAGATAATAAATTAGAACACTTGCAGAAATAAGCAATATGGAATCGTGGGGAAATTAATTTTATTGTTATTATTACTATTTATAACTATTTATATTTATTTATTATATTATAATTTATGATTTTGTGTTTCAAACTTCATCATACCTGGGATATCTATTAGACTCTTGCTTGGACAGATTTAACTGTGTTAGGCTGGGCTCATACTACTGCGGTGTACGAGATCGGATGTGATTCGCACCGCACTGCAGTGCAAATCACATGCGATCTCTGTGCGATGCGATTTCAGCCATACAGATAGTATGGCTGAATTTGCATCGCATCCGGCCCAAACTCGTACAGGACCCTTTTTTTGGTCCGCAGCCGAATCGGATCGCATGGGTGTTCACACCATGCGATCCGATTCCTGTCCGAGTTTGCAGATCGCACTGCGATATGCGAACTGATTTGGAGGTGTCATTAACTTTTCACTGACACTCCCAGCAGTTCGCATAGGGCAGTGTGAACTGCCGCCAGGAAGCATGTGATGCGGGAACCCGAAGTAGATTCGCAGCGTTCCCACATCGCAGCAGTGTGAACCCAGCCTAATTGCTAAGAATTACATGCCTACAATATAAAACACCAAATTTCTATGCAAAATAATTGTACCGCTTTAAGACCCAAAAACCTGACATAATCATACCGCCATGGAGGTTAGTGGTGCAAGTGCTAGGAATTAAGGGGTTGATTTAATAAACAGTGTGAGTGCAAAATCTGGTGCAGCTCTGCATAGAAACCAATCAGCTTCCAGGTTTTATTGCCAAAACTTAATTGGACAAGCTGAAGTAAGAAGCTGATTGGCTATTGTGCATAGCTGCACCAGGTTCTGTGTGCTCTCGTTTTAGTAAATCTCCACCATTGTGTCAGTACTAGCACACCTCCCAACTTTTTGAGATGGGAATGAGGGACACCTAGCAGCAAAAGTATGCAGGCATAGGACACACCCCTTACCACGCCCCCCCTTAAAGGAGAATTATATAAAAAAACAACATTGGTTAAACCCACAAGTGCTTTTTTTTTACTACTGCGATTCGTTCATATTGGCTCTTGGAATTTACAAATGCATCAATTTAGAAATCAGATGAAAGGTTTAGCACTGGGAAACACTTTTTGATAGATAAAAGGTGCATTTTATATACAACTATATGTATTAGACCAAAATGTGGGACAAATGAGGAGGAATGAGGGACAGAGGGACATTGCTCCAAATCAGGGACAGTCCCTCCAAAATATGGGACAGTCCCTCGAAATAAGGGACAGTTGGGCGCTATAAGTACTAGGGCTTGTTCAGCCTTGGGAAGGGAGCAGTGCCGATGCAGTTTTTCTTAACTTTATTGAAATGTATCAAAATGACATTCCTCTTTATGCACCGAAGCACGTCGCAACGCAGTATAGTGCACCGCAACACCCTGCTATACAAAAATTACTTTTTTTTTTAAGGTGTAAACCGCTGGACTCACAGGACTCAAGGTGAATTGCCTTCTTTATATATTGGGACTGTGTTGGGTAAGGCTGCCCAGCGCAACCTAATGCATATGGCGTGAACAGGCCCTTTAGAGTAAAAATTAAAAGCACACAAAAATGACATCCTAACAGAGGGGTTCCATGAACCTGTACAGGATTTTATTGGTAAACTTGCTACAAAAAAATAAAATAATAAAAATAAACTAGTTGTTAGTTGTTGAGGGACAGCAAAGATCCATCCTTGGAGATTTTACACACATGGCCTTGATGTGGGTTGGATTCCGCATTTAAAAAAAGCGATAGTGGGTCTTATGTATAGAAACTCTGAAAGAAATGTTTTTTCATTGGCTATATGGCATTGGCAATATGGCAACCAATTATAACTTTTCATACTTTTCATACTTTTAATATCATACCTGGTAAAACAACAGCTGGGGTCTGATTGGTTGCTGTATAACACATAAAGGATGAACTTGGCTTTTAGTTCCTTTTCAATACACCTTCAACATACTGATTGGACCTCAGACTTAGAAATGTATACTAAATGGGGTAATAAGCAAAGCTTAGTGACTGTGGGGGAGATTTACTAAAACTGGAGCGTGCAGAATCTGGTGCAGCTCTGCATAGAAACCAATCAGCTTCCAGGTTTTATTGTCAAAGCTTATTTGAACAAGCTGAATTTAGAAGCTGATTGGCTACCATGCACAGCTGCACCAGATTCCGGGGGTTTCTGTTTTAGTAGATCAACCCCTGTGTGTGCCAATTACACTCATTAAATCAGGGACAGGAAGTGAATAGGAAATCGTCCCAATACTTTGCAGACAGCTAGAAAAAGCTGAAGTTCATAATCTGAAAAAATATATAAAAAAATTGTATATAAAAAAAAAAATTTTCCTGCATTTTTGTATCTACCAGTCACAATGTCTTTATAACATGAAAACTTTTTGCATAAATTAAACTGTATTAGGTGGTTTTCTTTATAGATCTTTGCTCTTTGCAGCACCAGGTAATAAAGTGGTATTAAACCCAAAAGCAGTTGCAGTTTACCAATCCTTAGATAGATTTGTTTTGTTTTTTTAGGCTTTCTTTCTTCTATTTTCATCTGGTGATCTGGCCAGTAAGTCTGTTGTTTTTCCAAATAATAACCTCTACAGCAGCAGTGGTGGCTGGTGATTACTATTTGGGGGGGGGGCGGCGCAAAACCAACGCTACCCCCCCAGCGGGGAGACACAGGCAGTGGAGATAACCCCTGCAGTAGGACAGCAGCAACAATCCCCCCCCCCCCCGCACGGGAGGCACAAGCACAGGCAACGGCGATCACACGCAGTACCAACAACCCAGAGACACAGAGACAGGGAGAAAAAGCCGGTGTCCTATCATATAAGGTCCCCCATCCGATAGTGTCCGCTGTGTACTGCGCATGCGCAGTACACAGCAACACAGATTCCAAAAATTGCCGAGGATGAACGGCGCCTGCGCCGTGAGTCCAGGTTCTATCCCCACTATTCAAGTGGACATAGAGTAGGAATATAAAAGAGCCGAGCTCAGCGAGGCCGAGTCCGAAGCGTGGAGAGCGAAGCTCGCCCACGAGGGGTCCTCTAATATTCACAACCCTATGTCCGCTTGGATGGCGGGGCTACCACCTCCACTCACGGCGCAGGCGCCGTTCAGCTTCTGAGATTTTCCGAAGCTTCGTCTGCTACGTACTGTGCATGCGCAGTACGGGGCGGACACTATATCATGGCCAGACACTATATGGCAGAACACCGGCCGCTCCAGCGAGGACACAGACATTCTCCTTCCAGCCGATTGGAACCCAGAAGTGTGTCCTGAGATACGATTGACCAGGGAGTCATAAGACAGCCATTGTCCAGCAGCTTGTATCAGTTACAGAGATGAGACAAACCATTTAACACTGACAGGGATGCTTGCGATGATCAGCTTTTATGTATTTATGTAAAACCTTTATCCCAAAAGGAAACAAAACTGTTGAGGCAACTGCTTATAAAGTATTAGCTGGAGTTTGGCTTCAACCTGTTAGTGTATCTGAATCTGCTAGTACATCTAACACTGCCCTCTGTCCAGACTGATAACGCTGTTGCCCAAAGGTGCCTCCTGCGCTCCTTCATCCAGAGTGGAAGCACTTTAATACAGGAGGTCTGTTACTGGCCATAAACAGAAGAAAAAAAGCCTAAAAAAGGAAAACTAACACATCTAATGATTGGTAAGCTGTAATATATTACAGTTTTGGTTTTGGGTTTAATATTGCTTTATACTTGAAACAAAACTGTTATTTATAAATGTAAATTATCATTAAAATGTTACTTATAAAAGACTTAACATACTTAGAAAACAACACTGCTACACAATAGAGGATTATGTCGCCGTGAATTGTTTTCAAACAATAAATATTTTAAGCTGGCAAGCCTGGAAAAGGCATATAATATAATTTCACTTTTATAGTGCTAAACGTATTTTGGGGATTTATTTTTAGTTGCACATATTCCTAAATCACAGCTTTATAAATTAATTAAAAAAAAGAAAAATAGTAAAATAGAGAATTAAGGTCTTCTTCACACAGCGACTGTGAAGGGGTGTAAAATTAAGGAGTTTTACTTCCACCTACCGCCCACCTAAGAAAAGCAATGTAGCTACTCAGGGCTGTACCCATGCCCCGGCATCGCTGCCAAGGCAAAAGTTAAACACCATGTTGAATTTGCCAGCTGGTACCACCACCAAACATGACCTATTCAAGTGACTAGGGCAGTGCCGCCGCCGCCACCATGCAACCTTGTGCAATGCACGTGATTGACACTCGGTGGTGCAACATTTTGAAGGGTAAAACAGGCAACCAATCACCTCCTCACTGCCTGTCAAATGCCCTCTGTAAAGGGATTCAGCACAGATTGCTTTTAAGAGAAGTAGCCGCACGTGTGAATGAGCACTTACGTTTTCTCTGTTGAACAATAGCAGTAAGCTGACTTTTAGGGCTTGTTCACAGCAGTTTGCATTATGGTGTGCATCATACGCATGTACTGGTGTGGGTGGGTGCTGCTGTGTGTTCGCTCCCTTCCTTTTTAAGGCTGGGTTTACACCTATGCGAATAATTCGCATGACAGGAGATTGTGACTGGCTCTCTATGGAGCCGGTTCACATCTCCGTTGCAGCTGCGGAGTGCACTGCAAATGAAAGCTGTGCGTCTTTGGCTCAGTTTCGGGGCCGAATTCAGGCAAACATTCGGCCCTGATTTGTCCCTGAAACGGAGAACAGGGACATACCGAACCCCTGCTGCGAGCCGCATCAGAATTAGGTGTGAACCCAACCTATAAAGCTTTTTTCAACTTTTACTCTATAGGGTTGTTTCACTAAAGGCAAACAGACAGTGGGGTTGATTTACTAAAGGCAACTGGATTGTGCACTTTGCAAAGTGCAATTGCTCCAGAGCTTAGTAAATGAGATAAAGCTTCACTTTGCAAAGAATACCCAATCACATGCAAGGAAAAAAAAACCTGCATTTTTGCTTGCACATGATTGGATGATGGAAGTCAGCAGAGCTCCTGGTCATTTACTAAGCTCTGGAGCAAGTGCACAGTCAATTTGCCTTTAGTTGATAAACCCCTGTGCATTTTGCAAAGTGCAGTTACACTCTGCAATTGCAGTTGCGCCAGACCTTAGTAAATGAGGGCAAGCTCTGCTAACTTCCTTCATCCAGTCACGTGCAAGCAAAAATGCTGTTTTTTTTATAATTTCCTTGCACGTGATTGGGTATTTTTTGCAACATGAAGCTTTACCTCATTTAATAAGCTTTGGAGCAACTGCACTAGGCAGAATGTAACTGCACTTTGCAAAAAAGTGCTATTTGCCATTAGTAAATTGACCCCTATATGTGCAAAAAGGCACCACACATCAACACAGCACGTTGGTGTGAACCGAAGTAATAGGACATAAAGAAAATTGTCTACGCTGCCCAACACATCCCTACAGGGCTGGCGGGAATGAGCACCATTAGTTAGCACAAAGGCGGTAAAGAAAAGTATGCAAAAAAAGCAGAGAAAATTGCTCTTCGATATTTTATAAATACCCTTCCATAGAAAGATCTTGCTGCTTGATAAATGGCGCTGTTAACGTTCTTTATGTATAAGCCTCATGAATGGGTTGTGTTAGTTCCTTGTGTTGTCATGTTTTTTCATTTCTCGTTTTCAGTTGCGTTTATATCTCAGTATGTAACCGACTTGCTTTTCGCCGTGTACCTACAATAAGCCAATAAATTCTGATTAATGTAATGGAGCATTCAGCATATTTTCATATTTGACATGAGTGAATGGTAAAAGGCATCCTTATTTTTTTTATTTATTTTTTTCTTGAGTATCACTTGCGTCTTGTGATTGTGATGAAAAATTTGCAGCTCTAGAAATCTCGCAGCCTGGTGTTAATAGAGGCTCTGCTTTCAGTCAGTACTGATAGCATTGTTACAGCGCATATATAACGTTTGTCTCTTCCATTTGTAAACGTCATTTCTGCTTTCCTTGAGGTTTAATCTATAAAAGCGCCTTTGGGAAATGGGAGAATATTTTTTAAGAAGTTTTCCACATTCTATAAAAATAGTGAAGTGACTGCTGACTGCCATTTTCATATCAGGGACAGTTTTTTTTTTTATGACAGTTTGCTATCAACTAATTAGCATAGTGCACTAGGACTGAATGGTATTGGCTTCTATGGAATGTGTGTACAGGTCGCACAGTGCCTTCATGGTTAGTACTTACAGGCCTAGGGCCCCCCGGTCCAATTCCCAACCAGGTCACTACCTGCATAAAGTTTGCATGTTCACCCACTGCTTTTGTGGATTTCCCCCTGGTGCTTTCCATCCACCCTCCAAAGACATACCAGTTAATTAGCTACTGCCTAAAATGACCCTAGTATGTGTATGTATCCAGATAGGAACCTTAGATTGTAAGCTCCTTGAGGGCAGGAACTGACATGATTGTACAATATGTAAAGTGCTGCATACACCTCTTCCAGCGGGCTCATGTAGTATAGAAATGAGGAGCACAAAACACAGTTGACGCATTTCACTCCACCCATAAGGTCAAAGGCCTATATGACTAATGCCTTGTACACACGACTGAACTTTCCACCAGAAAAGGTCAGACGGAATAATTTTGTCGGATATTACGATCGTGTGTGGGCTTCAGCTGAATTTTTTCTTCAAAAATTCAGACAGACCTAGAAATAGAACATGTTTCAAATCTGTCCGAAGGAATAAATTTCTATCGGGGAAAACCGCTCGTCTGTATGCTGGTCCGATGGACCAAATACGACGCAAGGGCAGTTATTGGCTACTGATTATTGAACTTCCTTTTGTAGTCTCGTCGTACTTCATCACATTCAAAACAAATGAACTTTGGTCTGTTCGTGTGTGGGCAAGTCCGTTCAGTTGCAAGTCCATCGGAACTCCGTCGGGAAGACCGTCAAAACCTTTCTGCCTGAAAGTCTGGTGGCATAAGCCTTGATAGGCGGAGGTGAAAAGTGCCAGTGAGCATGGTTTGTAGAGAAGCATAGGCTGAGGGCGCTCCTCATTTCTATACTACACAGGTCGCCTGTGAGAGTGGCATCCACTCAAGTCACATGTCTGTCACATTCGGATGAGTACATTAATATGCCAGCACCCCATTTCCTGAGGATCAAGGAAAGAACCTCCTTTTCAGCTTAGAGCTTTGCTCCAAGCTCTTCACATAAAATTGTTGGTGTTATATAAATGCCTGTAATATATACTCTGGCCTGGCATATTGAGATATATTACATAAAGCCTCATCCACACGGGTATACTACAGTGTACACCAATGCAGGGCTGTGTTTACCTGCATGGGGATGCCCAGGTGTTCCGTGCATCCCCATGCAGGTAGCCCATTTCCTGTAAATTTGGACACAGCGGGTGCACGAACACAGCCACTGCTCCCAATTCCCCCACATGGATATCAAATTGGGAGCACTGGCTAAATCCATGCACCCCAATTGACATGAATGGAACTGACTGCACAGGAATGCATGGAATATCTATGAATCCTCATGGGGATAAACACGGCGGTTGAACAGGCTTACACTGTAGTACAGGTAATACTCGAAAAATTTGAATATCGTGTAAAAGTTCATTTATTTCACTAATGCAACTTAAAAGGTGAAACTAATATATGAGACTCATTACATGCAAAGCAAGATAGTTCAAGCCGTGATTTGTCACAATTGTGATGATTGTGGCTTACAGCTCATGAAAACCCCAAATTCACAATCTCAGAAAATTGGGATTTGGAATATTGTGAAAAGGTGCAATATTCTAGGCTCAAAGTGTCCCACTCTAATCAGCGAATTAAGCCATAACACATGCAAAGGGTTCCTGAGCCTTTAAATGGTCTCTCAGTCTGGTTCAGTAGGAATCACAACCATGGGAAAGACTTCTGACCTGACAGTTGTGCAGAAAACCATCATTGACACCCTGCATAAGGAAAGAAAGCCTCAAAAGGTAATTGCAAAAGAAGTTGGATGGTCCCAAAGTGGTGTATCAAAGCACATTAATAGAAAGTTATGTGGAAGGGAAGAGTGTGGAAGAAAAAGGTTCACAAGCAGCAGGGATGAATTTTGCATCTCATTTGGAAACCAAGGAGCCAGAGTATGGGGGAAGAATGGAGAGGCACACACTGCAAGATGTTTGAAGTCCAGTGTGAAGTTTCCACAGTTTGTGTTGATTTGGGGAGCCATGTCATCTGCTGGTGTTGGTCCACTGTAAGTCCAGGATCAACGCAGCCATCTAATACCAGATTTTGGAGCACTTCATGCTTCCTTCCCCAGACAAGCTCTATGGGGATGCTGACTTCATTTTCCATTAGGACTTGGCACCTGCCCACACTGCCAAAAGCACCAAAACCTGGTTCAATGACCCTGGGATTACTGTGCTTTATTGGCCAGCAAACTTGCCTAACCTGAACCCCATAGAGAATCTATGGGGCATTGCCAAGAGAAAGATGAGAGACATTAGACCAAACAATTCAGAAAGAGCTGAAGGCCGCTATTGAGGCATCCTGGTCTTCCATAACACCTCAGCTGATAGATCCAATGCCATGCCACATTGAGGCAGTAATTGCTACAAAAGGGGCCCAAACCAAGTACTGAGTACATATGCATGCTTATACTTTTCAGAGGTCCGATATTGTTCCATGTACAATCCTTGTTTTATTGATTGCATGTAATATTCTAATTTTCTGAGATTGAGGACTTGGGGTTTTCATGAGCTGTAAGCCATAATCATCACAATTATGACAAATCACGGCTTGAACTATCTTGCTTTGCATATAATGAGTCTATCTCATATATTAGTTTCAGCTTTTAAGTTGCATTAGGGAAATAAATGAACTTTTGCGCGATATTCAAATTTTTCAAGAATCACCTGTATGCCCATGTGAACAAGGCCTAACAATCATTTACAATGCCAGTTACATAGTTACATGGTTGCATAGTTAGTAAGGTTGAATAAAGACACCAGTCCAGTTTCTACAATTGTCCCTGTCCCTGTACATTGCACACTCACATCAGTCCCTACCCTCAAGGAGCCCACAATCCAAGGTCACTATTCATATACTAGTTGTTATCATGTATCAAGTCTTGAGGCCTATATCTTCAGTATATTGTAGCACAGCCTTTCTCAACTTTTGAGGAACCCTTGTAATGACTTTCCAGTCTCAGGGAACCCCTGTTAATAATTAATATATCTACAGTACATAGAACATTAGTGTGATGGGAGAAACGTTCATTAAATATGTGGCTATTGGGAAGAATCCCTTTCTTACAGATAGCTAAAAAGATCATTGGTGTCAGTGGGAACTTAGGTTCCCACTGACACCAAGTTTCCTAGGCTTTTACACCACAAATAAATCATTGTGCAACACTTCTTGCATGTCTGGTCATTTCTATGGCACTCAGCCTAAGTGGGAAGAGTTATATTTCTGCCTGGTACAGGCTTCTGTTAAGGTTATTTCTGTCCAGTAGGATGATTTCCCCTCACCTTATTTCCTTTGACGTGTGTACAATAAACAGCAGTGTGGGTGTGCGATTGTCACCAGGACAAGACCAGCAGTAAAACATTATCAGAAGATCTAGGCCTTCCCTTCTCGGCTTAAAATGTGTTTCTATTTATGTTCATGTTCTATTTGGAGAGAGTTCCCCTCACTTCCTGTCTTGACAGGAAGTAAACGGAAATCTCTTCAACTGGCACACAGATGGCAACAGAAACCTGACAATGGCTCTAAGGCCGCGTACACACGCGGGGACTGTTCGCTCAACTTTGTCCGTCAAACAGTTTCAGCGGACAGTCCGCTCAAAATTAGCATGGACGGACTTGCCCACACACGACGAACGAACAGTCCGCTGAAACCGTGCGCGATGACGTGAACGGCACGTACGACGGGACTAGAAAACGACGTCCTATACACTGCAATGCAAACTTCGGCGTGTAAATCCTTTCTGAGCATGCGCGGAACTTAGTTTGACGAACAAGCCTACACACGAGGGGACTGTTCGCTGAAACAAAGTTTCAGCGGACAGTTTTTCGGAATTTCCGAAAAACTTTGTTCAGCAGACTGTCCGCTGAAACTGTCCGCTGAAAGCCCACACACGAGCGGACTGTCCGCCGAAACACTGTTCAGCGAACAGTCCCCGCGTGTGTACGCGGCCTCACTCTTCCATTCTGTGCCCAAGACAAAATATACAATGTTTTGGTTGAAGTTGGACTTTAATAGTGCATTACATAGACCTGACCCTTGCACTGTAATTGCTGCACTGTTTATTCCACCAATTTTTAAACTAAACTAATCTAAACCATTTTAGAGGTGGTTTGCACTGTCCTGGACTTTTAGGGCTTCAAGAAATGCAATCGGCAGCAAGAACATCAGTTTTTTTTTTTTTAAATATATAGTAAAAAATAAAACTATGGGTATTAAATTCCACCAAAAGAAAACGCTATCCGTTTCCAAAAATGTATGTAAAATGTGCATGGAATATCCCTGTATAGTGTGTATTTGTCTCAGTTAAGAGCATTAGGTGTAATTTCTGTCTGCTGCTTCATTCCTCTGCTATCATGACACCGAGCGAAAAAAGTAACAGGGGAGGGACCTTCAGTACTCAGCTTGTGATTGACAGCTTCAGCTCTGTTACATAGTTACATAGTTAATAAGGTTGAATAAAGACACCAGTCCATCCAGTTCAACCTGAGTGAGAGTCTACAGTTGTCCCTATCCCTGTACATTGCACACTCACATCGGTCCCTACCCTCAAGGAGCCCACAATCCAAGGTCCCCATTCATATACTAGGGCTAATTTTGGAGAGAAGCCAATTAACCTACCTGCATGTCTTTATTCTTGTGTGGAGGGAGGGTGGGGGTGACCCTTCCCTGCAATCAACACCCAGAGCTCTCTTCACTGAGCTCTGCAGAGTGTAATTTTAGCTCTTCAAACTTTTTTTTCCTGACATCTCAGACAGGCTTTAGCATTCTAGACTTTGAATGGCTGTAGAGAAGAGTAGACTGCAGATATACAGGTATAACTTATGTAGAAGGAGTTGGGTCATCTCTGTGTATCAGTCATTTCACTGGGTATATGTGAAGGTTTACAACCACTTTAAAGGTGCTGATTTATACATGTGAAGCCAGTATGCCTTTTTGGGTCAATTTGAAAAAAATAATACAAAATCTGTTTTCACACAAAAATATTATGGGGCGTGAATACAAAATAGATAGAAAAATAGCAAAAGTTGGGCATTTTGAAGACACTAATGCCACGTACACACGATCAGACTTTCCACCAATAAAACCGTGGATTTTTGTTCGAATGTTGTTGGCTCAAACTTGTCTTGCATCCACACGGTCACACAAATGTTAGCCAACAATTACAAACATGGGAACGCGGTGATGTACAAGACGTACAACGAGCCAAGAAAAAGGAAGTTCAATTGATTCCGAGCATGCATGAACTTTTGTGCGGCGGACTTGTGTACACACGCTCGGAATTTCCGACAACAACATTTTGTCGGCTGAAAATTTGAGAACCTGCTATCAAACATTTGTTGGTGGAAAGTCCGACAGCAAATGTTCGATGGAGCATACAAACGGTCGGACTTTCCGACAACAATCTCACATTGAACATTTCCCGTCGGAAAATCCGACTGTGTGTACGTGGCATAAGAAAAACCTGACAAAATTAAAATATCTTTCTATTTTTCTATTTACCTATGGAATTTAGCAAAGTTCATAACCAGATTGGGCTTGATTTGGTCACTAAACCTTTCCGAAGGTCACATGAACATGACATTTTGAGGGGGACTTACTAAAACTGGAGCATGCAAATCTGGTGCAGCTCTACATAGAAACTAATCAGCTTCCAGGTTTAGCTTAATTGAACAAGCTGAAGTTAGAAGCTGATTGGCTATCATGCACAGCTGCACCAAATTCTGAGTGCTCCAGTTTTATTAAATCTCCCCCTTTGTCATTAAAGTAGAAGTAAACTCCCCTATCGTTTTCAGCCAAGGAAGCTGCCATCTTTGCCTCTGTTTAATCTTCAACTGCTATGGTGCTGCACATGTGATTCGTTATGACACCAGCCATTGGATGGTTTGATAGTTTGGCTAAGAGCACAGCCAATGTGCAGTTAGCATTCCCGGCATGCCTTTTTTTTTTTAAATCCATGGGTTTACTTCCACTTTAAACTTTTTAGATGTCCAGTAAATTGGTCCCATTAAGCCTAAACCCCTTCACATCTAAATCCTGTTACGTTTTTCAGGCAGGAACCTTATGGAAAAACAGTTTCCTACAACTGTCCCCTTTCTATATGTTGTGGTGGGAGGTTCCACAACATAGATGGAGACAATTTTTAAAAATGCTTTCCTGTCTTCTAAAAGTTAGGAACGTAATTTCCTGTACGGGAACCATCATTCCTTCCATAACACACTTCAAATTCCTTCTTCATTGTTCATACACAAATTTAGTGAGCGCAACCAGTGACACCTAGAGCAAGAATAATGGTTCTGTGCCCATAGCCACCACTCTTGTGGTGTTTTTTTTTTGCTGCTGTAGGGTATGGAATTACTCAGATCTCATGTTTTTGCTGCAGGTTAGGGAATGCAAGCTAAAACATGATTTGTTGCTAAGGGCAACAGTACTTTTTTGTTTCGTTTGCTCTCCTTTTCATAAATCAGCCCCTTTGGACAACCGTAAGCTTCAAAATACAATCCCTTCACTAGGAATCTACACACATTACCGACACATTATCCCGTACCTCTGGGCATCGCTATAGCAGCCCCCGAATATGCTATACATTTCCCCCCATTTATACTATATAAGCAATTAGTTATCCCTCCAGCTTATCTTCAATAAGTCTGCTAGCTGGGGTTGTAAAACATAACTATACAGTTATCTCCTATTTCACTTATAAGTTATTCAGCGCTTAATCTTCCTGGCGCTTCCCGTTTGGGCCTCACAAATCTCAGCCTTCAGCCCTCCGCTCCCCTTTCACAATCGCCTTCCCTTTCTGTAAACTAATAAACCTCTTTAATATAGCTTCTAAAGCTTCTTTCTGTAGCGCTATAAAATAGAACGGGTGCGAAAATCATGCGGGATGTATTGAACTCCTGACAAAACGCAGCTCATTTTTCAAAACGGCACAAGCGATCAGCGTTATCACCTTCCTTAATCATATCCTAACATTTAATCATTATGGAAATCTAGCGCTATGTAAATCGAAAAAGGCATTGACAAGGCAAGGCTGTTGCGTGTGAAGCAGACGCCGCGCGGCTCGCCAACACTTACCAGGCAGCTAAAAATATACATCTAATTATACGTGTAATAATGAAGTGAGAGCCATGCTGCACAGTTAGCCATCAGTCTAATTATATGCGTGTGGGTTTAAAGTGAAACCCTACTTTGCCAATTCATTGAAAAATAACAGGTTTCCTTTCATCTCCCCCATCTCCAGCAGCATACGCAGTCCAATGAAATAAGTAAGTACGCCTTGGAGGGGATTTATTAAAGCTGGTGCACTCAGAATCAGGCTTTGGGGACAGGCAGTAAGAAATGCCCCAGCATCTATGGGAGTAAACAATGCCTGAGACTTTGTGGCAAGTGCTGTTAAAACAATTACATAGCTGCCATATTAATGGGAGGAAGAGTGCCCCATTGTTGGTGTCAGTGAAAGAGTGGAAGGATTGGTCCCACATCATTTCATCATTGATGTCAGTGGGAGGAATAGTGTCCCATCATTAGTGTCATTGGGAGGAATAGTCCCTGACTGTTGGTGTCAGTGGAAGGAATAGTGCACCACTGTTAGTTTGAGTGGAAGGAATGGTGCCTTATTTTTGGTGTCAGTGGGAAGAACAATACTTCATATCAGTGTGAAGAATAGTCCTTCAATGGCTAGATAATTGCAAGCAAAGGGCTGCATTCGGTCCATGGGCTACAGTATGGAGGTCACTGATTTAATCAACAAAAATATTAATAGTTGTAAATGTGTGCGGTGAAAAGAGTAAGTACACCCATGGCCCCAGAAGTTGGGATTGACCCCTTTAGCAGCTAAGTCTCTGACATGGACATGATCACTTCTCCATGCAAAATCCCTTAAGTTGGGTTTCCTTCCATGAACTGCCCCCACAATATTTCCACGACATTCAAATCAGGGCTTTGACTAAGCCCCTCCAAAACCCTCCATTTCTTTTCTTGAGCGATTCTTGGGTGCATCATATTAGTATTGAGTTAAAAGTTCTATTTCTAATTAAATGCTAACTTTTGGATAGGAGGCCTTACAGTCACATCAAGCACACTTTGATATACTGTATTGCAGATTGTATAGTTGATTCAATCTCTGCAAGCTGCCCAGGCCCAGGCAACAAAGTATCCCCAAACCATAACATTTTCACCACCATACTTCACAGTTGGTATGGAGTTCTTCTCTTTAAATGCTGTCTCTATAAAACATGTCTACTGTTACTACGTCCAAACAAAACTTTCTTTGATTAAGCAGCCTTCAGCACAGTTCCAAAAGCCCTGGTCTTTGCCAATATGTTCTGTGAAAAACTGTGGTCTTACTCCATTGTTCTTTTTGGACAGCAAGGGCTTTTTCTGGCAGACCTCTGATGTCGTTTTAAAGAGTGCAGTCTCATTCTGATTGTAAATACATGCACTTTGACACCAACTGTTGCAAAATTTACTTGCAGATCCCATGCATTTTGAGGTTCTTGGAAACCTATTTTAGAATGAAACTGTCATTTCTTGGGTTGAATTTGTGGGGCTGGCCAGCCCTGGACAAATTAGCAGTCATTTGAAATGTACGCCACTTGTAGATTATTCCTTAAAGTGGAATGGTAGACTTCAATTAATTTGGCAATCTTTCCAATTCCCTTGCAAGACTCATAGGCTTATGCCCCGTACACACGAGAGGGATTAAGTCTGGCAGACCTCCAAAGGAGTTCCGCCGGAGTTCCGCCGGAGTTCCGACGGAGTTCTGGCGGACTTTTCGACCGAACGGACTTGACCACACACCATCACACCAAACTCCGACGGAGTCGAACGTGATGACGTAGGAAGTTCCTAGACAGTAGCCAATAGCTTCCCTAGCGTCGGTTTTAGTCCGTCGGAGTAGCACACACACGAGCGGATTTTTCAAAGGGGACCGGGTCCGGCGGAGTTCCGTCGGGAAAATTTAAAGCATGCTTCATTTCTAAAGTCCGTCAGACTTTAGCTTCGCTAAAGTCCGTTGCAGCCCACACACGATCGGATAGTCCGCCGGACTCAGTCCGTCGGAGTTTGGATGTCGAAAAGTCCGCTCGTGTGTACGGGGCTTTACACAACCTCCTTTCCGAGGGCCTTAGAGAGCTCTATTGATCTTGGCAAGATGACACCTCACATGTCAATAGCATAGAGGACACCAGACCCTAGATGTCTGAGGTTTAAATAAGATAGTTTCCATCTGCATACTCCCTAAGGAGTTTCCAATTATTGGTACTTACTTTGGAGCACCTGATTCTAATTTCATGGATTTAAAGTGGTAACATATTTGAGGCTGTAATGACTTTTTCCATACAGTATGCTAAATCCGCATTTTCGTTAATTTTGATTATGAGAATGAATACACCGTGTGAATTAAATTTGTACTTTTATCATCTTTATCCATAGCCACTATTTAGATCTAGATCTAATGTTTTTAGAGTGCCTAAACCCTTCCACAGTGTGGAACCAGCTAGTACAATAATTTTAGTTAAGAATTATTATAAGTTAAAATTAATGTCCTAACAGGTTGGTACACTGTGGAGGGTTGAAAATGTCCAAGGGGTGTTCTTACTTTTTCACATTATTTTACTTCTTTTTCTTTACTCTCTTGCTGATCCATTCAAATACTTGATTCCTTTGGGCATTTAGGATCACGTGACTCATTCCATGTGACAGCTCAGAAGTTGTCCACAACCCTGTGTTAGCTCTGTGTCCAGTGAAGCTGTGCTTTGATTTACTTTTTAAAGTTAAATTGTCACAAACCCTGACAATTTAAGATTATGATGAAAAAAGCTACACCTTCAGCAAAAGCATACTCGGATATACAGGTAGCTTGACCCACCCCTTGCACGCATTTTTTTTGCACTTTTATTACGATGAGTTGTCCCACTGACCAATTAGAGGGCTTGGAAGGTGGGAACCCAGGTAAATTTAGAGATCAAGTTGAGATAAGCATATATATGCATTTCGGATACCTAGTTCTTTGGATTTACTGCAGTGCAAACCCAGACTTAAGAACCAGGAATGTCACTCCAGGTTCCTGTCTATCTGGTGCAGCTGTACATAGAAACCAATCGGCTTCCAGTTTTTTTGTTAAAGCTTAATTGAACAAGCTGAAGTTAGAAGCTGATTGGCTACCATACACAGCTGCACCAGATTTTGCACTCTCCAGTTTTAGTAAACCCCATAGTTTATCTACAACTAAAACCAAAAATGTTATATATTGTAACTTACAAGTTGTTAGATATGGAAGCTGCATTCATTTTCTTTGTTTTAGCCACATTTCACTCTCCACCAATCACTGTAGCACACCTTATTTAGCACACCGAAACCTGTCTTTACTATTATATAGCCAGTTGCTTGTGCTTTCCCCAAGGTCGAAAAACCCCAGTCCATCTCTAATTTTACTTCCTTCTATACAGTACTGCAACGGGTTGTATCTTGATGATCTTGCTCTCTCACTGCATGTCTACCGGACAGGGTCTGTCTTAGCTGTATGTATATATAGGTTCGGTTATATCTGACTCTTGGGGCCAGCTCCCTGGGCACCATGTCTTAGACAATTGAGAGCCTTTGCCATAAAATTTTGTTGACAAACTTATACAAGGTAGGTCACCAGGCCTCTCCTCAACCCTCCCCAACTGTCCAGCTTGAGACCAGCATGCAGAATGTGATGCACTCGTGCATAGCCAAATTTGACAAACTTACTAGGGTCAATTTAGACTGGAGCCAATCATCCTATCAGCATGTCTTTGGAGTGTGGGAAGAAAAGCCATGCAGACACAGGGAGAACATGCCAGCTGTAATAGAAAACAAAAAGAGGGGGCAAAAGCCTAGTACATTATCTTTGTAAACCATTTATTAATAAAATATAGACAGTTGTTACACTCACAAACACTGAGTCTGTGTAAGCTCATCAACAAATCCCAAATCCGGAGATGTGAGATCCAATGCACATACTTTTTTATATGGAAAGATGGCACTCAAGTCTAGTATGGCTGATGCATTTCAAGGGGAGCCCCTTGCTTTAAGAAGAGGCCTCCATACTTTGGGTTATGACTAAGGCCTTATAGGCTGAAACTCGTCAACTGGCTTAATCAGCGTTTGTTTATTGTGGCTATTCAATAAAATGAAGAACTTTTAAGAGCAACAACCAGAGTGCAGATCAATTTTTCAACATTACTATACTCAGCCAGCGACTGTGGATTGAGCACCTGGGAGCTCTGCTATCTATTTGGTGTATGGGTAGTAGCACTGACTTTTCTGTTTATACTTTCTCCAAACTTTCTACATGAAGGGCCAATTTTTTGTCTTTTAGACTTTAGGGGTGCCGAACTGTGGCCAGTTGGGGTAGAAAATATCCTGGATTGACTGGGAATAAACAATCCCTCAGGCATTGTGGTCAGTGGGAGTATAGAAATGACATAGCACCTTTGGTCAGTAAAAGGTAGACTTGTGCACAACGGAAAATTTAGTTTCGGTTCGTTGTGAATTCGTAAAATACATCATGTCGTTTTGTTATATTCATTATGTTACGTTAATAAGTTTTCGGATAATTCATTATTATTCGTAGAGTGTCGAATTCATTCGTTCGTATTAGTTGAAATTCACTATTTATGTATCTATAGACATTCGTGATAATGATTCGTAGTTTGGAAAGTCGTTTGTTTATTGAATCTTTTAACACACACAATGACAACGTCTCTTCTCCTCGGCTCAAATACAATACAACACCCTTCTAACTCAGTTCTCAGGAATGCACTTTGCCAGTAATTCATCCTCCGGCACAAAATTAATTAGCTGATTGGACTATAAGATTTACTTTGAGCTGACCTTTTTTTTCATTAGATCTTTAAAGAATTACCGAATCATGTCCAATTCATTCGTTATATTTCTTTCGTATTCGTTGTTATTCGTTATTTTTTTATTCGGATGCATCCGAATGTCCAAAAGATGCAAAATTTGGCCGAATTTCGATTCGTTACGAAACGGATTGCACAAGCCTAGTAAAAGGCATAGTGCCCCATCATTGATATCATGTTGGAGCAATAATGCCCTATCGTTAGGTGCCAGTGCCAGGAATTATACTCCACTCTTGGTGTCAGTGGGAATAATAATGTCCCAAGGGCCAGATGAAGGCTAGAAAAGGGCCGCATTTGAATAGTTTGAGCCAACTGGCCTAAAGCATAACTTATATACCTCTTTCTAATTGAAAACTTAGGCTGCACCCTCAGGTCATGTGAGCTGAGTTACAGCATACAAAATTTGATAACAAGCTGTCCACGTGACCACCTTTCCCTTTTTTTCATGCACTGGGGTGCCATATAAGTGTCAATCAATAAGAGCAAATGCCAACTCCATGCAGATAGTGTCCTAACCGAAATTCCAACCAAGGACCCCAGTGCTTCAAGGCAGAAGACCTATCCATTAAGCCACTGTGCTCCTCCCAATAGACTTTATGCAGCTTCTAATGTTATGAGACACCCATGGAGACCATGTGGTCTTCTGCCTAGGCTTCAGGTCACATGGGGAAACTGCATTTTTTAATATTCTGGAAAGGTAAGAAGTTCTTTTTTTGCTTAGAATAATAATGCAATTTGGTTAATGCTGACACGTGCCTTATTGATCCATGTGAAGTGTGGATTTTAATAATAGGTCTGCTTTAATCCTAAAATACTGCTGTGGAAGCTTCCTAAACCTTATTGGTTTATCTCTCCTTTTTGCCTCAGAAGAAATCCAATATCAATTCTTTTCTCCTGCTTTTGTTGTTCAGGGAGATGGGCTTTAATTTTTGTTGTGATACATTTTTAAAAACAGTTACATGACTGCGGTTTTTATAGCTCTTGATGAATACAGAATGATGATTGTGCTGGATGTTATACGGGAGCAAGGGACTTCATTAAGGTGAAATCGGCAGATTTATAGAATCCGGGTGAATTTTTCATCTGAGATGTGATTAATGCCAAGGTTTGCTTTAACAAATGTGCTTTTTTTTAATTGCTGAGCCCTGTAGTTTATCCATACGGATCTCCTTCCACGGCCTTGTTTAGATGAAAGGGATAGCAAAGTTCTTTTTGAAGCTATAGTTTTGTTTTTTAGATATATATCTGAACATAATACACTTAAAAGGGAACTAAAGTCAGAAACAAAGTCTCTTCTGCAATAAAGTAAAATGTGCGTGTGTTGGGATGAATGACTAACGTGCGTGCATGGGAGTGACATCATCCAAGGTCAGCCAGTCAAGATGGACAAAGACCGACACCCAGAATTGGTTGGGCATAAGATGCCATGCCTGTGGGGGAACTCATGGGCGTTATACAGTTGGAGTAGTAGAGGTAAGTAATCCTGACTTTCGTTTCGCTCTAAAGAAAAACTCCAGACAGATATAAAAGACACCAATGAATTCAGCTCTGTTATCATTACTACATCATTATAAAAGTATTATCTTCTTTAAATGCAAGCAGCGTGAGTACCTGAATTTAATCTGGTATAATTTATTGACGTCCCTGTACAGCCAAGCTCAGAATGGAAGAGGAAATACAGCACAAGATATGTGTTCAAGAAAAAGTTTCCATGCTGCTTCTTCGAATTTCCCATTACTGTGGTCAAAAATGAACAAAGATTTGAAATCAAATGAGCGTTGTTAAAATGAAAATTATAGAACACTAGTGTATGGCCAACTTAAATTAAATCTTAAAAATACTAAACGAGTGGGTCAAATTTGGGTATTTTATTGCCTACCTACATTTCTGCTTTAACAGAGAAGTATGTCCAAAGCTTTTTTGGTCTTACTTCTCATGTAGCTTACAGGAGTACACTTACTTGAGCATTCTTTTGACCTAGAATCAGTCAACGTCGTTGGCTGACGTCATAGAGCCACTCCAGGCTCTGGAGGAATCCCAGTAATAATGTTGGGATTCCACAGAGATGCCTTACAAGCAGCTGACTCAGCCTCTCAGTGGGCCACTGAGGGCCTGAGGCAGCTGCTCTCGTATCTCCCCCCCCCACCAGCCTGGCACTCCAGTGAGCACTGGTGGGACAGAGCAGTGAGCAGTGACTTACAGTCACTGCTCTCTGCTCAGAGCGAACCTGAGAACTGAACAATCAGCATTCATGGGACTCAGTTCTCTGGCTTAGAGCCAGTGGGGGACAGCTGCATCATCACACCAATGTTGTAGTAGCAGGTAACATTCCCACATTTGTCCTTTAAGCAATTTCAAGATAAAAACAAGTCTTGTTGATCTTATTCCCTACATTTGTCTGTCTCAGCCCCTCCAGAGCCCAGCGCTCCAGTGAGTGCAGAGGGGCAGAGCAGAGAGCTGGTGACTGATGATCACCAGCTCTTGCTCACGGAGCACTGATAACCGAGCGATTGGCAGTGTTAGATCGCTCGGTTCTCAGTGTTTACTGCTGTCAGGGGACAGATCCTGCATCCACCTAGGTAAGTATGATTGGGGGAAAAAAAGGATTCCCATATTTCTCTTTTAAGCATGGCATGAACCTTCCGCCAGGTAAATGAGGTTGACTTGTTAAAACTGTAAGGTCCAAAATCTGGTGCAGCTCCCATAGAAACCAATCAGCTTCCATTTTTTTTTGTCTGTTAAAGCCTAACTGAACAAGCTGAAGTTTGAAGCTGATTGGCTACCATTTACTGTATTCCCAAGTTTTAGTAAATCAAGTAATGGATTTACTAATGGAATGGAATTGCTAATGGAAAACTAGTTACTAGGAAAAAAAATAGTTTTTGTGTGTTTTTCAGACATTTTTCAATTTCTCCTGTTGAAATCTAATGGGGCCCAAAACTCTTGAATTTCAAAAGAGGTTCCTGTGTTTTTTAGAACTTCAAACCTCAAACGTCAAACAGCACTATGCTCATGTCTAAACAGGTACTATTAAAAACCATGGGATTTTGAATGATGAGCATTTCGGAGCTTTGCGCTACATAATGCTCAGGTGTGAATGGGGCCAAACAGAAGCTCCCCTATAAAATACATACAGACCCTCCTAAAAGTAAGACAGACCGGGACCGGTCCCTTACTCGGATCGGTGATCACCCAAGTCTCATTGACTCGGTAATCACAGCGTGCGCAAGGAGCGTGCACAGGGAATTCAACGCCGCACTGTGGCCGTCATTCGGCCATAGCGCGGATGTCAGGTGGTTAAATTCCGATCGTGTGTAAACAATTCCGACAGACAAAGTGCCACGCATGCTCAGAATAAATTACGAGATGAAAGCTATTGGCCCGTTTATAGTCCCGTTGTACGCGTTCTACGTCACCGCGTTCAGAACGATCAGATTTTCCGACAACTTTGTGCAACCGTGTGTATGCTAGACAAGTTTGGGACAAAATCCACCTGAAAAAATCAGACGGATTTTGTCGTCGGAAAGTCCGACCGTGTGTGTACAGGGCATTAGAGTTTTACCATATTATTCACTGTATCGAATAAATTTTTTTTTTCTGTATTCACAAACACAATATCTGAAAAACTTGTTGAGAAGTGATCTCATCCCTCCGCAAAGATCGAATGATAATTGAATATTTGATATAAACCCAGTAGCTACAACTTTTATTAGCTGAATAGGAGGTTATGAGAGGGTTGGAGGTTATTGTATTTTGAAATGCATTTATGTAAAGATAAAAGAGAACTCAGTAATAGCGTGCAATATTGTAAACAGGAATAAAAGTCTGTAGAGTTTTTCTATTGTTAATGTTAACCTCAGATTTTTGCTACTTTTAAAAATATATGTCTTGTATCGCATGTTGTCAGTATAGTTTTGTTATAGTTCAAGGCCTGTGAAAGCTGCATAAACAACCATCCACTTAACATCAGGAACAAAAAAATGTTCACTGACAATTGTAGCAATGATTCTTTTCAGTAAAGGCGGTAAACGTTGAGTGACCATGGATTGTCTGTTTTTTTTTTTTTTTTTTTTTTTTTGGGCATTGCACACAGTGTTTGGATTGTAAGCAGTGGACAAAAGATAACATTGATCATAATAAAGACATTTTTTCCATGCATTATGAAAAAAAAAAAAACTTTTCTCTTTAGACTAAATGTGAATGACTTTAGTGTCAAGGCTGCTTGTGTCTGATCTATACTGAGGTCTCATAAAAATCCACGAGAGGCTTATACATTGTAATACATAATGGAAATGTGTCGTTCTAAACACAATGCTAAAAAAAAAAAATATTAGACGGTCTTATTTTAAAATATAATATATTACTTGTATTGGTTGAGATGTAATAATTAGCTTTGAAATCATACAGAGCACGCCAAGGAAAGCTTTTTTTTTTTTTTTTAATTTGACAATAAGGCCTCATGTACACGGTTGCTGGTAAACGGACGTTTAGAAGTAGTTGGGCATTTTTTTCAACTGCTCCTGAACTCTCCTCTGTGTTATCTTATCAGTACATGTACACAGGGTCCTTTATAGTCGTTTCTAGGCAGTTGCATTTAGAGGCTTTTTTTGGAACCCAAAAAAAAAGCGTTCAGAAGTGTTTAGAGGCACTTAAAATGCCAAACGTGGCTAAACGCGGCTACCCGCGTTTAGGGCGCGTTTTCGTCTAGTAGCGTTTTTAAAGGGAAACATTTTATTTATTACTTTTGAGCCTAGAAAATGCTAAAAACACAGCAAAAACTAAAAAAAAAACAAAAAAAAAAAACAACAACACACACACCAAAAACTCAAGAAAAAAAACACACCAAAAACTCAATTATCACTGTATGCAAACTTGAAATATCATGTGCTATTCCCCTCATCAGCCAATTATACTGTATAATACACAACTTGCATTACCTGACGCCAAAGTTGAATAGGAATTTCACTCGCCCGTCAACCACTGAGAATTTGCGTACTAGATGGGGTCTAACCTTTTCCAAGAGAACATCAAAGGTGGTAATTGACATGCGTGTAAAATTAAAAAATTTCTCTGAGTAATTACGCAGCTGAATATACATATTAGAAAAGTATCCTGTGGACATGCATTGAGCCATCAATGGATGTGTCCAGTAGCAACAAGCTCTGGTCCTCACGCGCAATTTTCTATGTCTTTGGAGCCTCAGCAAAAGCAACATCAGGAGAATTTCCTCACACATGATCATCATGGGATCCATATTAACCATTTGGCTGGCCAAAGACCAGAGCACTTTTTGCGATTCCGCACTGCGTCGCTTTAACCGACAATTGCGCGGATGTGCGGCATGACTCCCAAACAAAATTGATGTCCCTTTTTCGCCACAAATAGAGCTTTCTTTTGGTGGTATTTGATCACCCCTGTGGTTTTTAGTTTTTGCGCTATTAACAAAACAATAGCATCAATTTTGAAACAAACGCATTCTTTTTTAACTTTTTGCTATAATAAATACCCCCAAAAAGTATATAAAAAAATTTTTTCCATCAGTTTAAGCCGATACTTATTATTCTACATATTTTTTGTAAAAAAAATGGCAATAGGGTTTATTGATTGGTTTGCGCAAAAGTTATAACGTCTACAAAATAGCGGATAGTTTTGTGGCATTTTTATTATTATTATTTTTTTTTTTTTACTTGTAATGGCGGTGATCAGTGATTTTTATCGGGACTGCGACATTATGGCAGACACATTGGACACTTTTGGCATGACCATTCACATTTATACAGCGATCAGCGCAATTAAAAATGCATTGATTATTGTGTAAATGTGACTGTCAGTGAAGGGGGTTAACCACTAGGTGGCGCTGTAGGGGTTAAATGTGTCCTAGGGAGTGATTCTAACTGTGGGGGGGAGGGGCTGTGTGTGACACGTCACTGATCATGCTCCCGATCACAGGGAGCGGTGATCAGTGTCATTAGGCAGAACGGGAAAATGCTTGTTTACATTAGCATTTCCCCATTCTTCCTCTCCGTGAGACGATTGCGGGTATCCCCGGGACCCGCGATAACGTTCACGGAGCTCCTGGGGGCACGCACCCGCTAGCTGCCTCTTAAAGGGCAATGTACAGGTACATTAATCTGCCTGTATGTGCCCTTCTGCCGCAGTATATCTGCATGAGGCGGTCGGCAAGGCGTTAACAAACCAACCAAACAATAAGAGCTAGCTACAAACACATTGCTTTCTCAGCTGCTACTCACACTGGTCTCCCACAGAATGGCTGAAATAGTTAATAAATACTTGTTTTTAGTGCTTTCTAATCATTTGCGAGGGTCTCCTGAGGTTATTATTAGTAAACACTCCTGAACGCAAACGCGGTTAAACGCCACTAAACGCGGCTTGTAAACGCCGCTAAACACATGTTTTTAAATGTGGATTACTAGCTGTGATGTTCCAGCGTTCAGGAGAGGTTTCAAGTCCGATTTCAGCTCAAATTTTTGGGATGAATTTGGACCTGAAACAGACCAAAAGACGCACAGGACCCTTGTACAAATTTGCACCAGAGGCGCAGCGGAGATATGTGAACCAGCTCCATAGAGAGGCGGTCACAATCTCCTACCATGCGAATTGGATGCGAGTTTCCCTGCATAGGTGTGAACCCAGCCTGAAAGGGAGACTATATATATAAAAAAATTCTTGCATGTGATTGGGTGTTCTTTGCAAAGTGAAGATTTTCCTCATTTACTAAGCTCTGGAACAACTGCACTTGCAAAGGGCACAGTCTATTTTCCTTTAGTACATCAACCCCTTTATGTCATACACCATATTGTTAATGCTGAACTCCGGCGTAATCAAAAAACCTACCCTCACAGTGGGACTTGGCCCACACTGGAATAGTTAAAGTGATTGTCAACATCACCTTGTAAAACAATCCATTCAAACTAAAATAGAAATAAAAGGCAAACATTTGCGTATCGATATAAAAACATTATTATAAACACCTTTTCCTTATTTTTTATAAGTGGTCACATACCCTCTAGTTTTAGTTAAGAACTAGGTGCGGAAAAACAGCAGTACACTAATATTCCCAGTGAGCTGCGTGGGGGGGGGGGGGGGGGGTGCTGGCTATCAGGATAAGTGTGATTATTGGAGGATGTCAGGCTCCCAGCATAGCTAAAGAACTGACCACCCTGTGCTCTCATGCCTAGTGTGGTCAGTTTTTGATAGGAAAGCAGAGGGAATGACAGGATCACCAGGGATTTCACACAAAGGAAGCAATACAAGGAGAACAGGATCCTTTTTCAAACAGGTACATGGTACAGAATGCACATATGAAATGTTGGGTTTACAGACTCTTTAAAAGGGTAGTTTGAGATTTTTTTAAATCATATTTACCTAGGTGGATGCATCATCGATCTGATGCTGCATTTGTCCCCTGCTGGGTCTAAGGCTGAGAACTGATCAATCTAATCCCACTGATTGCTCAGTTCTCCCTGCCGCTGTCTACTCTGCCCCTCCAGCGCTCACTGGAGTGCTGGGCTAGGGAAGGGATGGAGTGGCTGGCTCAGTCTTCCAGCAACGCAGCTGAGAGGCTGAGCTAGGTACTGGTCCAGGCTTCTGGGTGGATCCTGACCCCTGACTAGGCCGGCTCTGTGACGTCAAGCTTTAGAACCGCTGTCAGCTGCAAATAGGTCACAGGAGTGCAGAATGAACTGCTCTTCTGTGATCCACAGGGGAAGTACAGCAAAACAAGCTTAAGTTGTACTTCTCCTTTAAATGCTTATTTTTGGCTAGGGTACCTGCAGAAAGCACTTCTACTTACCTTTTCCCTTACTCTGCCAGCAGCCAGTGCTCACCTCTTTTCTCTGACACTCTGGGTTATGGGCAGGCACTCAGAGCCTTCACTTACAATGCAGGACTGATGGTCTTTCATTGTTCTTGTTGATGGCAGAGCTGGAGTGCCTAAAAGACGAGGCTTCAGTAAACTAGTCTCATGGACAGAGTGTCCTGCAGGAAAGAAACCCTCACAAATATTTAAAAAATGCAAACTCCATTCAGATGAAGTTCTTGGTAGGAACTGAGCCCATTATTCAATGCTTCAAGGCAAAAGTGCTAATCATTTAGCACACTGGTCAGGATATTTATGGTGCCTTTGTCTGTTATACTTCAGTTACATTCTTGGTTTAGAAAAGCACGTCATACCTACCAATTTGTGCTGCAACTGGCTGTGCATTTGGATCACTTTTGTGAGTCACTTTTTTATTAACCATTTTTAAACAAAGTAAAATGTCATCTTTTCTCTTTGGCCACAATGAATTATATAAAATCCTATATAGGGAATAAGACAGGTAATAAAGGACCCTTAGGTGCCCATAGGTGTAGTCAGTTGTGCAAGCAAGGCCTAACTGCCTTAAAGCTTGTTTTCATACTCATACTCCCCCTTTCCTACACACAACCTCCTCATCATCCTTCAAAAAGGACCTTGTACCTACCTTGCTCTACTGCTGCATAAAACATAAATGAAGGCCTGGTGACATCATCAATAACTGAAAGGACTAAAATGTTCATTCTACGGGGCTGATAAAAAGTGGGTTAGGGGTTAGGGAGAGGTACAACCACACCTTCCCAATGAATGAAAACTGAAAGTCGGCATTGGGAAGACTGATCTACTCAACACAAAGAGTGCAGACAAGTGAACGGTCTTCAAGGGGAAGTCCAGGCATCCCATTATCTGGAAGGATTGCTGCATGGTAGGGAATCCAATAGACATCATTATGCACATAGATGAGCCATTTACTGGACAAAATATATATCTGAATTTTGTTTGGAAATGAACCTAAAAGTAAGATTCCACCTTACAAAGATATTTTTGCCCAATGTGTCCAAAAATGGTGACTTGTCTCTATGCCCAACTTCACAAAGTGGATTTTTTTCCTATTTTCCTGTTATGTGGGAAGGTTGCAACGCCTACACATCTCTATTCCCTTGGGTTATTTCCCTACCTTATCACAGCATCATATTCACTGGATGGATGGATTGGCCTCTAAGTTTACAGCACCATTTTGTGACCCTGGCTGACATTACAAGAAGGTCTGTAATGGAAAAAACAAGTTTATGGCTCCTAATGATCATTATTAGTGTCCATCGTCTATCTTATTTACATTTTATGACCTGTAGTGTCTGGGACTACTCACGTCTGAATGTTTAGCATATGTCACATTCATTAATGCCTTCATATATTAAGCAGGCCTTTAAAAGGGCATGGCTTTTATTTTGTTATTTATTATACAGGACATAGATAGGGAAATCTTTTTTCAGGTTTAACAATGTTTAGTGAAAATTAAAAACGAAGGCACTTCACACAACTTAACCAAAAGTTAGCTTAATCAATAATACTCTAATGAGCAGGGCTCTCTGATTCCTCTTGTACCAAATTGCAATGTAACTGTTACGTCTGCCTAAATTTTGTTAAGCGCTGCGCAAACTGTTGGCGCTATATAAAACCTGTATAATAATAATAATTTTACTCAAACCAAATCCTCAGAAACAAAAGCCAATAATTAAATTAAAATTTATTTAAAATATATGTGTCCCAACACCACAAAAAGTGTCCAAAAGTTTGTAGCTCCTCTTCATTTCTTCAACCCAAGCATGTGAAAATATGTGTCACCATGTGTGGAAAAAATGCAAACTTACCACATAACCCGTGACCCCTTTGTAACAACAAGGCCAAAGAGATCTTTGTATGTTCAGACAATGAAGATGTCACAATTCTCAAAAATGTACAATCTCCCAGGGGCCCTTGGTGGTCCACATATGTTTCTCCCCCATATGTAATAAATAGTATGTACCAAGAGAAGTATGCATAAAATATTATATATATATATATATATATATATATATATATATATATATTATTCATTCACGTATAATAGTGCCGCCATCAGGCACCACTATAGACAGCCTCAGATGGTAGTAGAGTACAGACCTGCCATTCCAATCCTCGAAGCCGGTGTGTATTCCAAAAACTGGACGTTGAACCCCAGAAGGGACATCTCAACACGTTTTACCACTAGGGCATCTTCAAGTGCCAGTTAAGGATCAAAAGTGGTTATGTTGCAATACACTTTTTTGGTATTTTCAAAAGTTAATATAGATAAACAATACTGAGTTTAGATGGGTTTAGCAAACTCAATTTTGCACATTAATTCTTCATGATCCTGGTAACTTGGGTTGTGGTAGGGGTACATCATTTACCTAAATAGTGTGAGCCAAAAGACAGCCAAAAGTTGGGAAGTATGCATATATTTGTTGGAATCCTACATCCCAATTATTTTATGGATCATGGCACCAATCTGGCTTCACAAAGTCACAGATCCTGATGCCAAGGCAACATGCTGGTTGATATGATATGCACAGTAGTGAAGGAAGGATGAGCCCTGCAATTGTACCATCAAAACAAGTCAACAATGGCAACATTCATACTCTGATGTGTTCCCCTTTAAGGATCCAAATAAGATGTGCAGCCACTGCATAAAAAATAAGCTGAAAGAATTCAGACACCAGGTGCAATTTTTAGGTTGCTTGGATCCTTTGATTTTCCCAGATCTGATGTTACATTTTTTTCTACATGCAGCTTATTAAAGCATCTTATAGAGCTGAGAGGAACTGTAGCCACTGCTTGCTTGTGAATTCACTGCTCTGTGTGGTTGTTTGGATCACTATATGTCTTCTGACACTAAGCTTGAGCCAGGTCTAGGTTCCCCTTTTTCTTGCGGCTTGTCAGTGCCGTGCTTTTTTTATCTGAGCCGTTGAGCTGGTGGTTGGCCATGGCTGGTGAAGAGAACCAGTGCCCTTTAATAAAAATTGGCAAACGAAAACAGGGAATTTATGGTTTCACATGATGATCTGCCACAGAAATTTGTTTAAAGGTCATATTTAGCCCATGGCAAAGCAAAAACATCAGCCAAATGACTACACTGACTGTTTGCTTTAGCTACGTTGGTAGTTGCAATTAGATGCTGGCTGTCACCCATAATTGGTTGCAGTTACAGAGATGAATACAAATTGTAAGTGTAGCTGGAAATTGAATGTGTTGTACGTTGATAGATTTTGTAGACTATTTTTTTTTTATTGGTGCATTATACCAAGCTTCAGGGACTAGAGACGTCTTGCGCAGTTCATACAATCAACTTTATTGTTCCATTTTTGTCACAATGACAGATTATGAGGAATAGCTGTTATTGTCTTGGCTAGAGTAGCTCATGGAAAAGTTTGCATGTCTAAAGTGTTCCTGGTTTCACAGCGATGCCTAATATCACAGAGGTTTTGTTTCAGTTGATTAAAATATATGGAGATGTTTTTGTTCTTTTTTTATGGAAAAATGCAGAATATCTCTTTATAAAGTGAGATGAGTTAGCTGTATTAAACTGGATGTTTACAGTCTGATTGGGCCTACCCAAAGGGAGGACAGTGCACATCCTTTGCCTAGGTAAATGCTGTCCAAAGGGAGACAGGGCCTCAATTTTTTCATTAAAAAAACAAAACAAAAAAAAAAACAGCCCTAATCAGCAACAGTGGAGGGAGATCAGCATTAAGTTTAGGTTTCTAACACCCATATACCGCTGAGTTCAGTTGCGTCCACTGGATAGCTGTGTGGCTGTCCGCAGACTCAGAAACGTAAACAACCTTACATAAGACAGTTATCAGCACAGAAGGTCTAAGCCCTTGTACACACGGTCGGAGATTCCGACGGAATGTGTCCTATCGGACCGTTTTGTCGGATATTCTGTGTGTGGTCTCCATCGGACTGTTTCCGTCGGAATATCCGACGGACCAAATTTTCCAACTTGCCGGTAAAATTTTCCGAAAAAATGCTCCGATCGGACATACTCCGATCATGTGTAGCCTACTCCGACGGACAAAGTGCCGCGCATGCTCAGATCAAATTCCTAGACCAAAGCTATTGGCTACTAGCCTGAACGTAGTCCCGTCGTAACGAAATAACGTCATCACGTTATGTACAATTGGATTTTCCGACAACTTAGTCCGACCGTGTGTATGCAACATCACTTCCGGACCTCTTCCGGAATGAATCCGTCGGAATTACTCCGACGGATTTGGTTGACGGAATCTCCGACCGTGTGTACAAGGGCTTAGGACCATCATGTGGCCAGTGCCAGAGAGAAAAATCTTTTACAAATATTTTACATCTGGTGGAGAAAGAGTTAGACCACGTCATAAATATTGGTTGCCTATATCCATTATTGGTTAAAGCAAAACAAAAACAGTAGTAAGTAATAGTACATCTGAGACTACCTTTAAGGCTTTTTTCCTATTTTATTCTACCATGTGAGCTGGTTGGCCATCCAGAACTATTGAACACGTAAAAATTACTTTTTCTATGATGTTCATAGGCTGAGAACTTCTAGTACAGTCATGCATGCATCATCCGATGTCCAAGTAATCAGCTCTAAACCTACTATATTTAATGAAGGTCAATGCTGGTAAAGGATGTGTTATCTGTGAACTAGAGATCCAAAAGTTAATAAAGGCATATGCACATATGTAATCATCAAACATTTTCTGCTACAGTCATGGGGTGGATCAGTTCTATGTACTATAGCAGTAACAGTAGGGCTGGAGCTCTTATAACTGTCTGTCAAGCAACTTATGAAATTCTGCCATTTATATTACTTTGACCAACCACATCCATTTTGCCTTTGGACATTTAAAAGTTCAATTCACCCGCAGCTTATCATGTTTAGCTTTTATTGCATGCTGGATAGGTACACCACCTAATTATTTCTTCTATCTCTCTGGGATTGGTGGTGCTAAAAGCCCTGCACTTGGGTTTCTAGCTTTGAACTCCAGCTGCAGCCATGGTAAGGGCCCGGTTTCCAATTGCCCTGTTGGATATTTGATTTATTTTCCATTATGGAAAATATAGTAGGAGTTTTGGGACATCCAGACATGGGCAGTAATCCCCAAAGCTTCAAGGTGGCAGGAATGAAACAGGGAATTATGATGGGACAGCCTATGGCCTGGTTGTCCAGCCTCAATCTATAATTGGAATAAAGCTTTTGAGTGTACTGAGCTTTTGAGGTAGTGTGTTTAAACAATACGTTAAAGATACTATTAAAATAGTTTTTATATCTGTTTGATAAATGCGAAAAGAAAACTCGGTTGACCTTGCCAGAAATTTTTGTTTTTAGGTTTAGATCTGCTTTATGATGAGGGTCTTCATCTTTTTTAAGCATAATATTAGAATTTTTATGGCCTAGTGTTTATCAGTATAAAAAGGTATCGCCAAACAATAGATAGATACCATAGTCCATATTCCAATAACATAGTTGCCTGTTAAAGTAGTTACCGTACATACCCACAAACCCTGGGCAGAGGTGTAGCTAGGCAGGCGTGCTTTAGGGTCTTTAAAAAAGAATGACCTCATCCCTTGTCAGCAAGCTGTGTTTGCCCCAGGGTGAATATAACTGAACTGACACTACAAGTATAGTATGATGTATCCTGTGTGCTCGTCAGATTAGACGGTTACTGGAAGTCTACACTATGGTATTTTAGGATATTCTTTCACCTTTGTTTAACACTAAATCTAAGAGACCCTGTAAGGTTAATGCACACCTTGTATTATTCAACAAATCCCACTTATTGTTACAGTTCAACAAACAGATTCAAATGGCTCGTAGACCTTTAGCACACACACCTATCCACTTGAAAGAACTGCATTAAAGGGCCAGTCCATGCAAATCGTATTGTTTTTTGGGAAATGCAAATGCAAAATTCCTCACGTGTCTCAAGGACTCCAGTTGCCAGATTTCTGGCCAGAGTCCCTGCATAAAGTATGCATGTCGCTTGCACAGTATTAATGAAACATCACTTATAAATAGACTGACCCTCTATGGTGGCTGCATGCATCTGCCTTGTATAGGCCCTTGTCATAGTATGAACATTGGCTTCAGGTCAACATCAGGTGCTGAACCTTCTAAATTTACAAGAATGGCAAATTGCATCTCAAATTTCAAGCCTGAGCAAGGATGAGCTTTTATAACCTAGATGAGGTGATCTGATCTTAAAGAGGAAGTAAACCCTTATGTTCTGTAGCTCCCTTGTCTCCTCCGCCCATGCTTGTCTCCAGGACATCTTCAGACCCTCTCCCATCCTCTGAAGCTCTCTACCCCAATCTGTCCAGCTATCTTCTACTCTGTCCACTTTTAGGTGATCCCTGAAATCTCATAGGGAAGCCTTTCCTGCCTTCAGCTAACTGAAACTTTTATTTCTCCTATCAGCTCACCCCTCACAGTTATTAGTATTTGTTATCTTTTGTTCCACTTGCCCCTCCCTTTTCGATTGTAAGCTCTTAGGAACAGAGCACTCATATCCCTCTTGTATTGAATCGTATTGTTATTGTACTGTCTCCCTTTATTTGGAAAGTGCTGAGCAAAGTATTACTCTATATAAATCCTGTATTATAATAATAATAATAATAATAATGTGGATTGACAGTTGGAGTAACATAGTCTTTATGTAGATTGACAGACAAGTGAAGTGACCTGATCTTAAACTCATTTTTTTTATTTTGGTTAGAGAAGGGAAGGGTTAAAACTGTAGTCAAGTTTTTCTATTTGTGCATTATTAGGGGGCTTTCCTTTCAATTCCTGTCCTGTAGACTCAACAGGAAGTGGGAGGATAGCTTTTCAATGTAAAGGATATCACTTCTTAGGCAGTTGTCATGGGAACAAGTGTCCTCATCATAAGATATCCCTTCTATTGCTGTTCTGGTGGCGACTCAAAATGTTGGATTTACCCTCTATTTCATTACCGGTGATATTGGTAATCAGGACAATTAGAGAGAGAATTATCGCAGACAGCAATAAAACCCTAAATCTCTTTCCAAATCTAGAAAATAAGTTTTTCCTACAGTTATGCTTCCATGTGGTTTGGTAGGTGGAGTGACCTGATCCAAATCTGGATTGGTAGATGGAGTGACCTGATCCAAATCTGGATCGTTAGGTGGAGTGACCTGATCCAAATCTGGATTGGTAGATGGAATGACCTGATCCAAATCTGGATTGGTAGGTGGAGTGACCTGATCCAAATCTGGATTGTTGAGTGGAGTGAGGAGTGACCTGATCCAAATCTGGATTGGTAGGTGGAGTGACCTGATCTAAATCTGGATTGGTAGGTGGAGTGACTTAACCTAAACATGGATTGTGAAGTGAGCTGATCCTATTATGGATCGTTCGATGAAGGTGTCTGACCTGATCATAATTTGGACTGGTTGGTGGAATGACCTGATTCAACTCTGGATTGGTAGGTGTAGTGACTTACCCTAAACATGGATTGTGGAGTGACTTGATCACAATATGGATGGTTAGATGAAGGTGTCTGACCTGATCATAATTTGGATTGGTTGGTGAAATTTCCTGATCCAAATCTGGATTGGTAGGTGGAGTGACTTAACCTAAACATGGATTGTGGAGTGACCTGATAATATCATGGATCGTTTGATGAAGGTGTCTGACCTGATCATAATTTGGATTGGTTGGTGAAATTACCTGATTCAACTCTGCATTGGTATGTGTAGTGACCTAACTTAAACATGGATTGTGGAGTGACTTGATCATAATATGTATGGTTAGATGAAGGTGTCTGACCTGATCATAATTTGGATTGGTTAGTGAAATTTCCTGATCCAAATCTGGATTGGTAGGTGGAGTGATTTAACCTAAACCTTGATTGGGGAGTGACCTGATCATATTATGGATCGTTAAATGAAGGTGTTTGACCTGATCATAATTTAGATTGGTTGGTGGAATGACCTGATCCAAATCTGGATTGGTAGATGTAGTGACCTAACCTAAACATGGATTATGGAGTGACTTAATCATAATATGGATGGTTTGATGAAGGTGTCTGACCTGATCATAATTTGGATTGGTTGGGGAAATTTCTTGGTCCAAATCTGGATTGGTAGGTGGAGTGACTTAACCTAAACATGGATTGTGGAGTGACCTGATCATAATATGGATCGTTAGAAGGAGATGTCTGACCTGATCTTAATCAAGATTGTTTGGGGGAATGACCTGATCCCAATGTAGCTTAGTAGGTGTAATTATTTTATCTTAATCTGGATTGGTAGATAGAGTGGGTTGATCTCAATGTGGTTCGGTAAGCAGAATGACCTAACTTTAATGTGGATTGATAGGTGGATTTTTTTTTTGTTTATCTTAATCTGGATTGGTAGATGGAGTGAATTGATATCAATGTGGTTTGGCAAACAGAATAATTAAATTTTATTGTTGCTTGGTAGGTGGGGTGACCTGATTTTAATTTAGATTGGTAGGTGAAATTAATTGAATTTAAAGTTGATACATGGAGTGACCTGATTTTAATCCAGCTTGGTAGGTGGATTGACTTTATCTTAATGTGGATTATTAGGCTGTGCATGCTGTATATGGATACTTGGACACATGTGAACGGAGCTAGCAGTCCATAATTCCTATCCATGTACACATAACCATAAAATTATATTTTGGATGCTCCATCAATAAGAACTTCTTACATGACTCTTCCATATCGTTATTCAATAACTGCTGTATGTTGGTGATGGAAACCGTTGTATTAGAAATGCTTTGGATGGAGCAGTCATGCATAAAATTGATTGATTAGGTTGATTCACTGATAATTGTATTGTATTCTATCAGTTGTATGAATCCACTAAAAGAAAGTATCCTGTGACACAAAAATTGATCTTGGAGTACAATATACATCCATCTCCAACTAGGCAAAATAATGTTGGCTACGTGTACGGTCTATCGATCAGATTTTTTTTTTTTTGTCAGCGTACAATTAAAACTTGTTCTGTATGCTTGTTGGCAAATAATGACCGACGTCGTCTTTGTACGGCTGCCTGTCTCACCCACACACCTCATCCGGCTGCCTGTATCCTCTGCTGCTCTGCTAGATCTGTTGACATCTTTTCCTCCTCCTCCATGGTCCCTCCTTTGTTACCCAGGGGGGGCTCCTCTGACCTGTGACCCCTCCTGAGCTCTCCATACTATAAATGACACGTTGTGTCCCAGGCTCGCAGCTTGTGTCCCTCTGCCAGACGCAGTGTGACGGACAGCTTCGCCCATCGCTCAAATTGCACAAGGGCAGGGAAGAGGAAAGGTGGGGGAGGTTGTGTGAGACTGGAACCCCAGGGGAGGAATGAGGACAAGGTGGAGGGGAGAAGTCCCAAAGGAGGTGACAGGGGAGGGGGTAAAGGGGACAATGTAACTCCGGAGAAGTCAGCGCGTCCTTAGAGGAGGACGGTGAAATAAAAAAATAAATAAAAAAGGAGTAAAATGAATATAGCTTTGGAAGACGATGTGTGGATTAAACGTTAGGTGACAAATGTTTACAGTGATAGCTATCAAATTAAAAAGAGGAGCAAGGCGATAAAAAGAGAAGTGTATTTCAGGTTAAGAGGCAGTTATTTTTTTTACAAAGGCAGCAGAATAGGAGGCTCTGTTTTCAACGCAGATGTTAGAGTTTAGCAGTCTATGTTTAGGGTTAGCATAAGTGTTAAAGCACAACTCTAAGTAAATATAAATAACACCATTTAAGGTGATTTTTAAAAGCAATTAAAAAAAGTAAATAATAATAAACATGTCATACTTACCTGTTCTGTGCAGTGGTTTTGCACAGAGCTGCCCTAATCCTCTTTCTCTGGGGCCCCCGTGTGGCCCTCCTTGCTCCTTCCCCCTGCCGAGTACCCCATAGCAAGCTGCGTTCTCTGGGGGCACACATGCGCGCTTGCGCCTAAGCCGACCAAAATAGCCAGTTCATCGAGATCTCCAATTACGTCACTTCTGGTTACTGTAAACCATCAGTAATTGGAGATTTCGACGGCTTGCTGTTTTTGACACACCGGCATATATACACTCCATGTATACACTCCAGTACACCTTATTATGTGCGGATATTGTTAGTCCGCTCCAATACTAACCAACAAAATGGCCACCTCCGCTGTGGCGACAACTTTTTACTCGTTATCTGCTATTGTGTCATAACAGCAAAGTCTTTGTGTATCGGAGTGTATACACTTGCCGGTGTTATGTCAAAACGGCGAGTCATCGAAATATTCATTTAATGATGGTTTACAGTAACCGGAAGTGACGTAATTGGAGATCTTGATGAATTAGTTATTTTGACAGAACACCAGCTCTGTGTTTCCATGGACAAGCAGAGCAAGGCTTGCCCCCCCCCCCCCCCCCCACTCTCTCCTTACTGGCTGTAATTGACAGCAGCAGGAGCCAATGGCTCCCACTACTTGCCTCTCTGTCAAGTGGGGAGAGAGTGAGCCACTGCTCTGGTGTAAATCTCTGGATCAAGATCGGGCTTGGGTAAGTATTTAGGATGGGGAGCTGGGGGGTTGCTGGACAAAGAAGGTTTTTTTACCTTAATGCATAGAAAGCTTTAAGTAAAAAAAAAAACTATACCCTTAGAACCACTTTAATACTGTTGTGAATTCCTTTAAAAATACCGTAAATAAACATTTTTATGTACAATTTGTATAAGTATTTAGTCTGTCCTGTTGTCAGCAGCCCTATATTATTTCCTGTACAGCAGCCCTCAGACTGTTAGAAATGGGGGCACATGAGTAGCCAATTAGGCTCTGTTGCAGGCACATGTGGTAAAGGGAACATGCTGAAAGCTGTGATCAGGGAGCTGACACCACTGTATTCCTTGACCCTACCTGGGAAAAGTGGTGCCACCGTCCACACTATGCTGTCTGCAAAATGTTTAGGAATTTACAAAAGTGGCGTGACAGAATCGCCAATCCTTTGACAGATAAGACATTCACATACTGGGGTTGCTTTACTCAAACTGGAGCAAGCCAAATTTAGTGCAGCTCTGCAAAGAAACCAATCGGCTTCCAGGTTTTTTTTTTTTGTCAAAGCTTAATTGAAGTTAGAAGCTGATTAGTACAGCTGCACCAGATTTGGAACTCTCCAGATCAACCCCACAGCTTGTTTAACTATTTGCCTGGAATTCAGAGTTATGCCCCGTACACACGCTCATAAAATCGTACGGAAAATACCGCTTTCGAAGCGATCGTGCGATAATCGGATCGTTAGTACAGAGCTTTCGAGAGCCGATTAGGACAGTTCATCCGATATTATTCTATCGGACATGCACGGAAATTTTTTTCGTACGATGCCAGATCGTACGATTTTCGTTTAATCAGTACAGCTATCATTCGAAAATGCAATACAAATGCATTACAACACTTGACATCACTTCTGAATTTTTTTTCTGTCGTGCAGGAATTTTCGTGACTTTAGTAAACTCATCAGATTCGATCTGAGATTAGCATGCAATAAAAAACGGACGATCATTCGTCCAATAATCTCATCGTGTGTATGGGGCATTAGAGGCAGGGTGAGGTTTTGCCAGGGGCTAGAGTGAGGTTTAAATTTAATGTTAAAATTTGGTTGAAGTTTAGGTAGAAATTTGGGATTTAGGATTAAAGATTAGAGGTGAGGTTAGGGTTTAGGTTAGGGTTAGGTCTGACATGAATGGATCTATGTACTCTGTAAAGCACTGTAAAAAAAAAAAAAAAAAATTATATATATATCTATATATATAGATATATATCTATATATATATACGTGCTAAAAATCAACATAGGACATATTACAAGGCATACATTCCAGTTTAGAATTCTTTATCTGTGTATTTTCCTTTGCTTCTTGATTGTCAAGAACAGAGGGGGACATATTTTTGAAAGCAATGCTTAGCAAACACTGTCAGCTGACAATGATCACCATCTGGGAACCACTGATCCTGATCACAACAGAGGTACAGTACATTATGAATGTGCACAATCACTTTCATGCTCTCCTCATATTTTTTCCCTGCGAGGCCATGCTTGTGTGCATGCTTATGTTGGTGCTTGACGTTGTCTTTGTGCACCTGATCTGGAGTATACATATATACAGATGTAATACTCTTTCTCCTCATTAGCCATGGAAATATGCAATCCCTCCGAGAAGCTCTGACGCAAACTCCCTGGACAAAGCAGTTGCTTTGACAGATGGCCACTCACCCATGAACCTGGAAGTACTCAGGACTACTGGGTTTAAGATTAGAGTTACAGTGCTCCGAGTGAGGTTAATAAGAATCCGTGATTTCCTGGTTGTGAAAAGAAAAAAACCATACTCCACCTATGGTGTGGAAGGAGGCTGCCAGTGGAGCAATGGTTGGATGACGATTATACCACACTCACAGTTGATTATGTGAGAACTGCAAGGCTATCTGAAGGTGGCTCATGTATTTTGTTATTTAGGTGCATGTCTGCCCCATTGGGACAGTAGACAAAAAAATGACAAAAATAAAAAAACAAGACTTGTAATAAGATATAAAAACACAAAAGTAAACACAAATCATGGTGGAGTTGATTTACCAAAACTGCAAAGTGAAAAATCAGCTTCCAGTTTTTTTTTTTTTTGTTTTTTTGTGAAAGCTTAATTGAATAAGCTGAAGTTAGAAGCTGATTGGCTGCCTTGCACAGCTGCACCAGATATTGCACTCCCAAGTTTTAATAAATCAACAATAAAAAAAGGAAAAGAAGGGGCACACCAGCCTTGTGCATTATCCTTTGGATATATATTTATTAAAGAGCTAGTAAACCCTGATGGGTTTACTTCCTCTTTCATTCCCTGCAAAGGTAAAGCATAATGGACTACTATGCATCGCATCGCATAGTAGCCCATTATGTGTCGCTTACCTGACACAGGAGCCAGCGAAGTCACCGCTGTCCCCTGTAGTCCGACGCATCCATCTTCTCAGTGGGGTCTCGCAGCTCCACCGCTGTCATTCGGCGAAGCCGCGATGACGTCACTCCCGCGCATGCACACGGGAGCTGACACGCGTGGCATCTTTGTCGTTGACGATGCCGCGCTCAGTGCGCCTGCGCGCCGATGTCTATGGCGCCTGTCTTAGGGCAAATATCTCCTAAATCGTATAGGTTTAGGAGATATTTCTTGGACCTACAGGTAAGCCTTAATCTAGGCTTACCTGTAGGTCAAAGTGGTTTGTAAGGGTCTACAACCACTTTAAAAACGTTAAAAAGAAAACTACTCACAAGCAATTGTGTAAATTCTTGCAATATGAATAGTTGTCAAGAAGCAGCATTCAGTCAAAGATGAACAGAACTCTCCAAGGGTCACAGAGGGCCCAGTGGGCGGCCCAGACAGTAAAACTCCCACTGGAGGGGCATTACTTAGCCCTTGCTGCATACAATAACATACATTACATATAGTGTATACAGTAGAACCAATCATTAGCAGCTGACAACAACATCAGCATTGATACTACTAGAGGGCTCTCTCAAACCGTGGCGTTAGGGCTCCCGACGCCCTCACGGGTGGCCAGTCTTACCGTCCATGGGGCATGCCGGGGCCGCGCCGCCACATCTACATGCTCGCCCGCATAGCAGGCAGTGCTCCCAATCGACCTCTATGCCTGGAACGCATGCCGCCAGGAGCGTTTCTTCTCTGCTATCAAAATTTAGTAAATCAACCCCAGTGTACAGTATGCCTACTTTTAAAACTCCCAGACATAAAGAAACCCCCAATTACACTACATTCATTATTAGAAGATTTTGGTACAAAGTTTGCAAGTTGCATTGGGTTTGTGTGTGGCAAAAACAATTTAAGTATTTTTTTATTTTTTTGTGATTCCTACAGGTATAAGCATGTGGATCTTCTAGGGCAGTGATGGTCAACTTACTTGATGTAGTTGGCTTCAGGTACGACTCCTGACATCACAAAAGGGCCGCACATAATATTCAGTAAATGAAATGTTATAAAAAAAAAAGTGTCAGGGACTACACACATGGACAGGACCATCTGTCAGTGACTATAGACATGCTTGAAGAGATGGTTGGAAATCTACCAACTTGATGATATAGGAGTTCAAAACAATGAAAATCATACTGCTCAAATGCCCCTCCAAACCTATGTCAGTCGGATCAGCAGTGGAAAAGACTGGTGCAAGACAGACAGGCTTGTCAGGCTCCAGTAGACTTCAACAAAATTGTGACTGCATGCAGACACTGACTACCTGTTGCATACACGTAATGAGATGGGTTAAAAATGGCTTCAGCTCCTGTTCACCTGTAGAGAACGCCTCAGACCTATTTTCCAGGTCTTCGTAGAGGCTCTACGGCCACCATTTTGTTGATTATATAGGAGTTGTTGGAGACTGGGGCCATGCATGAGACTGTCATAGACTGGAGACACATTACACGAGACTGCCAGAGATTACTACTAATTATAAAAGATCAGAGGGGAAAAAAAAAACATAAAAAAGAAAATGCATAGACATCACAATTAATAGTTCAGATATTGTAAAAGAAATAAACGAAAACATATACCTACTAGAAGGCAGTCTAAAGAGTTTTCTTTTTTCTTCTTGGCTTGAGTAAGCACCATCCTCAAGGGCCTTGGGCATGGCACAATAAGAGACACGGGGCCGCAGATTGGGCACCGAGATTCTAGGGCAGCCTTCTTCAACCTTTTTAACATGGACGAACCCTTGAAATAACTTTTCAGGATCTGGGAACCACTACAAATAATTACTGTATCAAATGATCACAGTACATTGGCATGATGGCCTCTTAGAAGAATTCTTCTCACATTTGTAGTCAAATTCCCTCCCTTACAGATAGCTAAAAAGTTAATTGTTCATTGTGGTTGCACATCTCAGAAGCAGAAGTTCACCAGTCACCACTCAAGGAACCCCTAGCAACCTCTGGAGGAACCCTGTGGGGCTGCTCAAAATGGACCCAGTGCTTCAGATGTGGATATGGCTGTGTATGGCCTCAGCCTGCACTTCTCTGGCCCTGACATGTTCCAGCCCACCTACTGGAGACCTCTGTGACCCAGCTCCAGTAGGTGGGGCGAAACATGTCAGTGGGTGAGGCCAGAAGCATTGGGTGGCATCTTACCCCACATAGGTCCACGCATTTGAATTAGTACATGATGCCTGCTCCCACTTTCTGAATACCGGTAGGGACACCTGAATACCGGTAGGGACACCTGTAGGGACACTTGTTACCCTCCATCTTTGAGCAGCGCTCCAAGTCCACACATGATCACTCTGGAGGAACCCTAGTTGAGAACGGCTGTTCTAAGGACTACAGAGACCCCTAATATACTTTTCAAGAGCGAAAAAAATGGGCAGAGCACATAGTAGGCCCAGGCCAGCGAAAGTGTTAATTGTCAGAGTAGATCTATAACCTGTTGCTGTCAAAACGCAATTCATCCAGAGGCAGATCGACTGTTGGTGGAACTTAGAAGCCGTTCAGAGTTATAGGAGGCGAATGGCGGTCAGACAAGAAAAAGGATCTTTCGCTGAAGACTGTTGCATTGTGTTAGTCATTGTTAGAAGCAGACTACAGAGACTACGCCATGCCTGAAAAAAAAAAAAAGAGACCTTAGCTGTCTTTAAAGCTTGCATTTTTTTTTTTTTTTACTTACTCAGCCATTAAAATATATTTTTTAACGATTTCCTACAATAGTATCTTGTAACCTAAAATGAGAGGTGATTCCAAATAAGGTACAAAAAGACAAGCTCGTGGTTTGACTCTGGATGTTTTTCCTTTGCTGTGTTTTTGAAACCATAGGATAACGCACTGATGCAGCAAGCTGACTGGAAAGCGAGAATTACACAGTGCTAATGGTCTTCTAGGTGGTACACTGTATGAAAGGCTTAACTGATCAGCAGTACCTCAAAGCTAAACAGATGCAGCGCTTGCAGCATGTGGGTCTACCAGAAATACAGCCCATTACAGGGCATCCCTTGAGAAACGCTGTGCTCGGGGGGGTGTGGGGGGCACAGATCTTTTTAAGGCCAAATTAATTTATATCTATTCGGCTGGTGGCCCCAGTAAAGGGATAGTACAGATGTGTAGGTGGAACAAGCTGCACAAGTCATCTCTACATATACCAAGAGCAATCATGCCCAGTTACCTATAGCAGTCAATCAGAAATCTTTTAGGAGCGTAGTGCGATAAAGCTGATTTCTAATTGGTTGCATTGAGTTACATCATGAGGCCTCATTTATCAAAGTCTATGTGCTGCCTCATAGCAACCAATCAGATTCAGACTTTCACACAGAAATGACATTTAGAGAATGATTTTGTAATTTGATTGGCAAAATGTGTTGGTCTTCCTTGTCCTTGTGTATCAGGAAAATAAATATCAAAAGCTGGCTGTGCACGCCACAATCTAATTGTGCAATCTCTCTACCAAACTGTCATGTGAGGAGCTATATCAGCAACTCACTCAGTTCATATTCAATCAGGTAGGCCCATGCATTTGCGGGGAGGTGCAGCATGGTGCAACCACAGTAGCAGAAACAGAATTTAATGTTAAAGTTCAACAAAACACAACTATCTGGAGGGAAGACTATCCAACCAGACGCCCTCACAGAATGTTGCAAGCAGTAGGTCTTCAGGTGCACCAACAGCGTCTGACTTCAGGGGCGGAATGTGGCTTGGCTGGTTTGCACCGAAACGGCAAGTCTTCCAGGAAGGATGAAGTGTCTCTGCTCTTTCCCTACTTGTCTGGAGTCTCCCCCCGTCACTAATCACTGTCTCTGATGGACGGGTGACCTGTCTCTATATTTGCCACATGCGTAATGCACGCCAAGCCTGGGAGCCAGAGTCTTAAATAGACTCTGTCTGACCCAAGATGGCTGCCAGAGTCACTTGGGTCACCAGCATCCAATCGGATAGCTCCCTCATTGACCCAGGAAACAATAGAGGGACCATTTTCCTCTTGATTTCCTCTCCCTCTGCAATACCGCTGTGCTTGAGTACCACCTGCAGTGGAGAAAGTAGACTGCACCGGCATCCACACTACATGGTTCTTGGTAGATCTGAAGGAGATTGTACAATTAAAGTGGTTCAGAAAGCCTAATGTTTTTTTTTACCTTAATGCATTCTATACATTAAGGTAAAAAAACCTTCTGTGTCGCAGGATCCCCCAGCCCGCCTTATACTTACCTGAGCCCAATCTTGATCCAGCGCTGTGCATGAGAGCAGCTACTCTCTCCCACCTTATAAGGCAAATTGATAGCAGCAGGAGCTATTGGTTTCCTCTGCTGTCAATCAAATTCAGTGATGAGGGGGTGGGGCCGAGCCACCCTGTCTGTGTCAATGAACACAAACAGGGTGGTCCGGGAGCGAGCCCGCACAAGTGCCCCCATAGAAAACTACTTGTTATAGGGGCACTCGCCGAAGAGGAGCGGCCAGGAACGTGGGTAGGGGACCCGAGAAGAGGAGGATCGGGGCTGCTCTATGCAAAACCATTGCACAGAACAGGTAAGTACGACATGTTAGTATTTTTTCATTTTCAAAAAATCAAAGCTTTACAATCACTTTTAACTGTAATGGTAAGCAAAACTGCTTTGATTTTATTAGTGATAAATGTGCAATTCTATAAAAACGATCAAATTGGCAAAAAGTCGAATAAGGATAACTTTCCTTCAGGTCGATTTAGATTGGATTCTGTCAAATTGAGACGATCGGTCAGGGTGAAAACTATCAATTGCAGTTGCATTTGTTTCGGAAGCACTGAGATGGTTTGTTCATGAATTTGATTGTATGGCAATCAATCAGATTGTGAGATTGCATGGTAAAAACACAGATCCCATCAATAACATACAACTCTTCCAACTATTCATTGAAATTTATTTCTCCATGTGTGTCATATCAATGATGCCCACCATAAAGCATATGGTAATCTTTAAATAATCTGTGTTGCCTCACAGCATTCAGGTCAAATTCAATCTACCGTTTCCTAGTACAGGACTGAATCTGATTGGTTGATGAGGAAGAAGCCAGATGGGCTGAGACAGTTCTTTCCTTGACACCTGTTGTTCTTCAAATAGACTTATGCTCGAATGTTAACAAAAAGCAGAATTAACAGAACTGCTGGGCTGGATTAAAAAAGGGTAACAGAAAGGTCAACATATTTTCCTGGAGAAACTGCTGCTCCAGGTTCCCTTAATTGCTGGCCACAACCATGAAGGCTTAGGCAGACTTTATCATGTGATCTGCAATGGATGATGAATCCAGATTGGGTTCTAGCGGAGATCATAAGTGATAAAAAAAAAAATACTTAGTCTGGGAGTACATATTGAAATTTGTGCGCTGAAAGAAATCTAATGCCGCGTACACATGACCGGACTTTTCAACGGACTAGGTCCGAGGGTCCTCCCGACGGTCCTTCCGACGGACTTTCTGCACAAAACGGACTTGGCCACACACTACTTGGCCACACACGACCATGAAAACTTGTTTTATTTCTAGGTCCGTCGGACTTTTGGAAGAAAAAAAAAGTCTGCTGGAGCCCACACACGATCGAATTGTCCGACGGATTCCGGTCTGCCGGACCAAGTCTGGTGGAAAGTCCAATCTTGTGTATGCAGCACAATAGGTTCCTCCATCCCATCCATGCTAAACAGGGTAGATTGTATTCTGAAAGCCAGCTCCAGTGGTTGTCAGAATACCCAAACAGTGTTTGTCAGTGATTGGACGTAGGTGTTGTTTGGCCAACAATATATACAGCTTCTTTGACAAAAGTCAATTGTTTAACCTTTGTCAAGCTGACAGGAGCTCCCATGGAATCAATTTTGATCGATTCCTCCAAAATTCCAGTCATGTATGGCAGCTGTTAGCCCTTGTACACACGGTCAGAGAATCCGTCGGATTGTGTCCTATCGGACCGTGTTGTCGGATAATCCGACTGTGTGTGGTATGCATCGGACTGATTCCGTCGGAATATCCGTCGGACCCAATTTTCCAACATGTTGGAAATATTTCCCGACCAACTGGGCCGGACAGACATACTCCGATCATGTGTAGAGAATTTTGATCGGACCAAGTGCCACACATGCTCAGATCAAATTCCTACATCAAAGCTATTGGCTACTAGCCTGAACGTAGTCCCATCGTAACGAAATTACGTCATCACGTTCTGAAAGATCTGATTTTTCGACAACTTAGTCCGACCGTGTGTGTATGCAACAGTTTCGGACACAATCCGTCGGACTAAATCCGACGGACAAAATCCGACGGATTTGGTTGGCAGAATCTCCGACCGTGTGTACAGGGGCTTAGTCCTTCAGATGTGTGGTCAGTACCAAAAGGAGTCTGGAACAGAAATTTTTTCCTAATGCCTCATACACCCGATCGGATTGTTGGCTAACAAAACCGCGGAATTTTGTCCAAAGGGTGTTGGCTCAAACTTATCTTGCATACACACGGTCACGTGATTGTTGGCCAACAATTACAAACGTAGTGATGTACTAGACGTACTACGTGGTTTTTCAGCTCTTTAGCGCCACTCTTTTGGCTCCTGCTGCTAATTTCATGTTAGTAGAAGTTTGGTGAGTGTTGATTCACGCTTTTCTTTTCGTGTTTTTCATTTAGCGTTTTTTAGTTTGTTTCTGAACGGCCGTTCATCAAGCAGACATGTTGCGGAATCGGAGGAGATAACGTGTTATTTATTATTGGCCTTGGAGTTATTGCTTTGACATTTTTTTTGGGTTCAATAATAATGATTTGATTTGGTATATTTTCTATATTTTTGGATGCATAGAATGCACTTATTAGTTAAGATAGCATGTCTAATTTTTTTATATTTCTATTATTGCACAATAAAAAAATTGTGTAGAATAATACTTGGCTATGTATTTTACTTCAAATGACAGTTTGGGAGTCGGCAGTTACATTTTAAAAAATACAATGTAAAATTAACAAGGGACACCAACATAGTTGTAGCTTTGATCTTAAAAACTACAGGATAATAGTGTTGTGGTAACTTGCTGAAATAAAAAATAAATAAATAAATAAATAATAACATTATTCTTGATATCACAAAAAAAAAAAAAAGACTGAAACTTTGTTTGCAATAACTCCATCAGTATCACCAGCAAAGCGGCTTCATTATTATCCCATTAAAAAAGAAGAGAATGTGCGCTACATTTGGAGATTTCAGATTTTGCCGCGTAACGAATGTTAATTCTCTATTACAAATGCTAGTTTACAAGACCGACCACTTCTGGCTCGTCCTTGCTTCCGAGCATGCGTGTTTGTACTTTGGACTTTTGTCCGATGGACTTGTGTACACATGCTCGGAATGTCCGACAGCACATATTTGTTGGCGGAAAATTTGAAAAGCTGCTAGCCAACATTTGTTGGTGGAAAGTCCGACAACAATTGTCCGATGTAGCCTACACACAGTCGGATTTTCCACCAACAGCCTGTCATCGAACATTTCCCGTCGGAAAATCTGATTGTGTGTACGAGGCTTAGTTGTTATTCAGCCCTTGGGTTAATCTTTATTTATCTTCCCCAGTAAGGACAACAATGTAGCATTGTTTTAACGGGTTTAGTCCCTTTCACAGTGATGGACCGATTTGGTCCGCCTGTCAGTTTTTCAGGCAGATCTGATCAGACCTTCCATTGCTCTTTATGGAGCGGCAGATGTCAGATGAAATGTGTCCGCTGACACCCACCGACATCTGATCCAATCCTGTCCACCAAGAACAGACGGAAGAGGATCCATTCACCGTCCGTCTGGCGGATCGGATCAAGTGACAGATGAATGGAAACTAGGGTTGCCACCTCATCCCTTTAAACCCAAACACATATTAATTACACAGGTTCTGTGGCTGATTAAGGTGGTATTTAACCACTTCCCGACCAGCGCACGACGATGTACGTCGACAGAATGGCACGGGCAGGCATATTGGCGTACAGGTACGTCCAATATTCAATGCCGCTGCGCTGGTCGGGACCCCGTGAGTCGGGTCGCGGGACCCGCGGACTCGATCGCCGCGGGCATCCCCGCGATCGTCTCACAGAGCGGCCGAATGGAGGAAATGCTGTGTAAACAACATTTCTCCATTCTGCCTAGCAACTAGTGACGCTGATCTCTGCTCCATGTGATTGGAGCAGAGATCAGTGTTCACTAAATGGAAGCCCAACCCCCCCACAGTTAGTAACACACCCCTAGGAACACTTAACCCCTACACTGCCACCCACTGGTTAACCCTTTCACTGCCAGTGTCATTTACACAGGAATCACTGCATTTATATAGCAGTGATTACTGTATAAATGACAATGGTCCCAAAAATGTGTCAAAAATGTCCGATGGGTCCCCCACAATGTCGCAGTCACAATAAAAATCGCTGATCGCCGCCATTACTAGTAAAAAAAAAAATAATAAAAAAATGATTAATAAAAATGCTATAAAACTATCCCTCTTTTGTAAACGCTATAACTTTTGCGCAAACCAATCAATAATCGCTTATTGCGATTTTTTTTACCAAAAATATGTAGAAGAATACGTATCGGCCTAAACTGAGGGAAAAAAATGTTTTTTTATATATTTTTGGGGGATATTTATTATAACAAAAAGTAAAAAATAATGCGTTTTTTTCAAAATTGTCGCTCTATTTTTGGTTATAGCGCAAAAAATATAAACCGCAGGGGTGATCAAATACCACCAAAAGAAAGCTCTATTTGTGGAAAAAAAAGGACGTCAATTTTGTTTGGGATCAACGTCGCACGACCGCACAATTGTCAGTTAAAGCGGCGCAGTGCCAGATCGCAAAAAGGGGTCTGGTCTTTGACCAGCAAATTGGTCCGGTCTGCAAGTGGTTAAACTCACTTGGTGCCTTATCTGCATTTAATTAGTCTCAGAACCTGTGTAATTCAAAGGTGTTTGGGTTTAAAGGGGTGAGGTGGCAATCCTAATGGAAACGGACATGCGGTCCGTTTCCATCTGACAGCCCATAGAGAACAGCAGACTTGTCACCCACCTGCTCAGCAGAGAGATGCCCTGCTGAGCAGGCAGATCCGCTGGCAGACTCTGTCATAGAGTTGCCACCCCATCCCTTTAAACCCGAACACATATTAATTACACAGGTTCGGTGGCTGATTAAGGTGGTAATTAAACTCACTTGGTGCCTTATCTGCATTTAATTAGCCTCAGAACCTGTGTAATTCAAAGGTGTTCGGGTTTAAAGGGATGAGATGGCAACCCTACTCCATCAGTGTAAAAGGGGCCTCAGCTCCCGTTCACATCGGGCCGATTTAACATGTGATTTGTCAAATTTCATGCCAAATCGGAGCCTATTGCCGGCAACGGCACCGTTCCGAAGACTTATCGCCACTGCACCCATTCTCAAAAGTAGTTCTTGCACTACTTTTGAAGACTTCGGGGGGCAATTTCACTAGACATCTGTGCAAGAACTCGCACTGATGCCTTTTAAATCACCCCCGAACTTGCACTGAAATGGGGGTGTGAAATCATTTCAAACCCGCCCGCAGTGTGAACGAGGGCTTTAGGTGATACGCGACCAAGTACTATTTTGTGGTGCTAAGAAAATGATATGGAATTTGTTAACGATAGCAAGAAAAGCAGTAAAATAAATCCCCTACAACCAGCAACAATAGACGCCTTGCAACAAAATACCCCCTTAGCAACAATAGATCCACCTCAGCAACAAAAGACACTGCTAGCAGCTTAGATCTTCCAGCAGCCAGCATCAATAGCCCCTCCAGCACCCAGCAACACTAGACCCTTCCCAACCTGGATCCCTCCTAGCAACAGTTGACCCCCCCCCCCCCCCAGCAACAACAGATTCCCCACCAGTAATAATACTTTTCACCTCCCAGCAAAAATAGACCCCTCCCTCAACAGTAGATCCCTCTTTGCAACAATTACCCCCACCCCAGCAACAATAGACCCCTCGCCAGCAACAATAGATCCCCCAGCGACAATAGATCCCCCAACAGCTGGTATTAATAGACCCTTCAGCATCCCTTGCCATTATATACATTCACTGCTGGAGGTGCCGGAACTGCTGAAAAGAAGCCCTTAGTAATATGTAATATTATAAAGCTTCTTACATAGCAAAAGAATTGCAAAGAGTTGAAAATGTTTTTTTCTTGTACAGAAATCTGAACACTTAAAACAGCGGACGTGTCCCATAGTTCAAATGAAGATGTTTGTTCCTGCTACAAGTGTTCGTAAGTGGTTGGCAACCAAGAAACAGAACAGAGCACTTTGATTTAAAAGTACACTCCATTTAAAATAGAAAATTAAGGCTTGAAACGGATACAGAGAATGTCTCCTACCTGGCTCAGTGCTCCAGTCCTCTCTTTTGTTAGTGATCTGGGAACACCATTTGAAGTGCTATTCCCAAACTTGCCTAATTACTCGCAAGCCCAAAGTCCAATGAGAGCGCCAAACAAGAATCCATTATCTTTTATTGTTGATATTTGTTCACAAAAAGGTCACACGGAACATGCAATGTGTTATGGGGTTCAGTGATGTTCCGTTTCTTGAGGGCTTGAAGCTTTTTTGAACTCAAAACCAAAAATTATTACGATATATTGCAAGTTACAAGTTTATAAATGTGATGACCTACTTAAAGTGGTAGTAAACCCTTACAAACCACTTTGACCTACAGGTAAGCCTAGATTAAGGCTTACCTGTAGGTCCAAGAAATATCTCCTAAACCTACATGGTTTAGGAGATGTTTGCCCGAAGACAGGCACCGCTGTCTACGGCGCATGCGCCGTAGACAGCGGCGCGCAGGCGCACTGAGCGCGGCATCGTCAACGACAAAGATGCCGTGCGTGTCGGCTCCCGTGCGCCGAAAGACAGGCACTGCTGTCAGCGGCGTGCAGGCGCACTACGTGTCGGCTCCTGTGCGCATGCGCGGGAGTGACGTCATCGCGGCTTCGCCGAATGACAGCAGCGGAGCATCGAGACCCCACACCGAGAAGATGGATGCGCCGGGCTACAGGGGACAGCGGTGACTTCGCGGGCTCCTGTGTCAGGTAAGTGACACATAATGGACTACTATGTGATGCATAGTAGTCCATTATGCTTTGCCTTTGCAGGGAATGAAAGAGGAAGTAAACCCACCGTAATGTTAGGAAGGGTCACCTTTAGCTCAGATGGGCCCAACCCATAATTCTCCAGAATGTTTTCCAGCACCACCTTCAAAGACCCAATAGACGCCCGCCTGCTGCTATGACAAGGAAATAAAAAAAAAACAAAAAAAACTGGATGGCCATCTAAAACATAAGGACTGGAAAAAAAACGATACTCCCAGCACCTTAAAGCGGGAGTCCGCCGGGAGTTCCGCGTTTTTTTTTTTTTAAAAGCCAGCAGCTACAAATACTGCAGTTGCTGACTTTTAAAATAATGACACTTACCCGCCCAACGCGCCCGCGATGTCGGCACCCGAAGCCGATCTCTCGATCGTCTCTCGGGTGCTGCCGCCGCCATCTTGGGTATGGGAATCAGGAAGTGGAGCCTTTCGGCTTCATTTCCTGGTTCCCTACTGCGCATGTGCGAGTCGCGCTGCACAATAAGGATGGTCCCCGCTGTCACTGGGATCCGTGTGTTTCCCAGCAAGCAGCGGGGGACTTTCAGAAAGGGGCGTCGATTCTGCAGAAAGGGGCGTAGCTTCTGCGGAAAGGGGCGTAGATTCTGCGGAAAGGGGCGTACCTTCTGCAGAATCTACGCCGGAAGCACCCCTGAAAGGTGCCAATTGTGGCGCCGGAGGGGGGGAGGATTCCAATGAGCGGAAGCTCCACTTTAGGGTGGACCCCCGCTTTAAGAAAAATAGAAAGCTCCTTCAAACCAAAACAAACAAGGGGGGGTAGACCTGTCTGATGCTGGGTCGTGCTCTGGCTGAGCTCCGACAAGATCCCCCTCCCCTCTACCCACTACAGGACACACCTTCAGCTTTGAAACCCCTCCAATCCGGTAAGCGGAATACCTCCTTCCAAATCACACCACTAAATACTCTACCTCTTCGGCACACCCCAGTCATGCTGGCCCTCCTCCTAGTTTCACTCAGCTCCAGGCCATATACTTTGTAAGTGTTTCAGCCGGCACGGCCGCGTGTGCAACTTCATGTTGAATTTCCTCATTACCTCCACGCTTATACAACTTGACGCAACATCCGGTCTCCATGTGAGTTTTTTTTAACCTACGGGTATCAAACGCAGAGTCCCGCCCACACACCACATCCTCAGATCTTTCCATCATACTTAAACCCAAAGAAGGGGGAGCTTTTTGAACCCCTGAAATGCGTTGACTTTTCTGTGTTGTCACTTTGTGAACAAATATCAATATTTCTTTATTATATACAGTATATTTTTTTATCTGCCTGGAGTTCAGCTTTAAAGTGGAAGTAAACCCACTTTTTTAACTTTTACCTACAGGAAAGCCTATAATAAGGCTTACCTGTAGGTAAAAAAAATATCTCCTAAACCTGTACGGTTTAGGAGATATTCCCCTCGGTATGCGCCGCTGACTGCAGCGGCGCATGCGCACAAGGGGGTTCTCTCCGCGAAAATCCGGCAGCGCTCGTCCGGCCGGATTTAAATCTCCCGCGCGCATGCGCGGGAGTGACGATATCGCGGCTCCGGCCACTCACAGCGCCGGAGCCGCGATACCCGGAAGAGACGCCGAGGGAGCATGTCGGCTTCCTCGGCGTGGATCGGGCGAGATGTCGGGGCCTCGTTCTAAGGTAAGTATTTCATAATGAGCTAGTATGCGGTGCATACTAGCTCATTATGCCTTTTGCTTTGCAGGTTTTTAAAAAAAAAAAAAAAAAAAATGCGGGTTTACTACCGCTTTAAGGGAAATTGGATGAACGCTAAACTTTAGCACAGTTACAGTGCTTGATGGATAGCATAGCAGTTCACTAAACGATTTAATTTATTGCCCAGACCTTCTCTTTAATACATCCTAGCTGCTAGTCTGGGTATCAGACCACTTGTCAACACTGACAGTGATACCTTTTCTCTCTGGTTGGACTGTTGATCCATGCTAAACACTGAATTTGAATGTACAGGTGCATCCAGCCTAAGGCCCCAAAGCCTCCTGAAACAAAGGATTTCCTAATATGACATCACTGTAGCATATTGTTATGTCAAACCACTAGTAATAACGCTGGGGTCAGAGGAAGTGTGCTGTGGAAGTTTTATCCGTACTATATTTGCCTTGGAGCAAATGCCTGCAGGAGTTTGTGAACTGTGGATCTGATGTATGAAATATATTTTAAAGGATCAGTGTCTGTGTTGCTTGTAGTAACCAGTTTGTTTCCAGCTGTCATCTTACCCGCACAGATTAGTAAATGAAAGGACATACAGTATCTGGTTGCTAAAGGCTGCACAGGTATTGTATATTACTTTAAATACATGATGCCCATAGGGTTAGCTAGGACCGCCGATCATAGTAGAAAATGGTGACTGCAGAATACTTACTTCAGATAAATGTGATTATAAACAGGACACAGCAAGACAAATGATCTATCAGACTTCCCTTGCTAAGGAACATGTTAATCCAACAGTTCATATTCCCGTTATGTGCCTGTTATATCATGTACTTGTGTCCAAAAGTATCCTCTTCTCTTTGCATTGCTGTTTTCCTATTTCAAACTGACCAGGCTAGGCATGAGAGCACATGCTTCCCAGTGTGGTCAGTTTTTGGACTGTGCAGGCAGAACAGCCTACCTGTCCTCCAATGATCAATACTGACACCACCCCCCCCCCCCATCCCCACACACACAGCCATTTACTGGGAAGATCAGTGCACTGCTGCTTCGACACCCCTACCTCTCTAAGCCCCTTATGCAGCTGAGAGCAGAGATTATTTCATCATTTATTAAAAAAATGAAAAAAAAAAAAATATATATATATATATATATATATATATATATATATGTGTATATATATATATATATATATATGTATATGTATATATATATATATATATATATATATATATATATATATATATATATATATATATATATATATATATGTATATATATATATATATATATATATATATATATATATATATATATATATATCTATCTTGCATTTCTATTTGAAGCTAAATGCGTTGCAAAGTAAGGGTTCACATATATGTTAAAGATCATCTATGATTCAAGCTAAAAAGCTATATACTGTAGCTTCCATTGGCATAGTTGTATAAATTACAAAATTGAACACTTTTTGCCTTAGTTTCTGAAATGGGGAAGACTGCTAATATGCAATTGGCTGACTAGGGTTACCACCTTTTCTTCAAGCCAGACCCGAACACAGGGCCATTTATTTTTTTCTTGCAGTAAAGACTATAGGATTATAAAAGACCTGGGACACATTTGGGTGCCCCGAAGATAGTAGTAATGTAGCGCACAGAGCGTGCCAGTGGGTGTGGCCAAATTGCCCTTGCTGACATCATCACCCCACCCTTCAGTGAAGCCAAACCTGCCCCCAAACAGCCGCCCACAGCAACAATAGATTTGTGTATGACTATGTCAGTCACTTGGCGAGCCACAGCCTGGTCTGAATAATGTGTCCGGGTTTTCAGGTGGACTGAAACCCTGACACATGATTCAAAACCCGAACTGTCCGGGTGAATCCTGGACAGGTGGCAACCCTATGGCTGACTGTCTAACTAGGCAGCCTAAGAAATTAATTGTTTGTTCCCCCACATTATTCCATTATCATGATTGACACATGAAGCACAGAAAAAAAAATGTTATTCTTTATTATTATATAGGCATTAATACCTTTAAAAAAACGATCCCACAATCATTGGTGATTATTGGTGCTTTAAACCCTGCCCCACCTTTGAAAATACAACCCCACATGCATTGGTGGCCATTGGTGCTATAAACCCCACCCCACCTTTAAAAAAACAATCCCACCATCATTGGTGGTCAGTGGTAGTTTACCACCACCTTGAATTGATAAAGTCTTTGCCTGCTGACGTCTTCTCCTCTACTTCCTTGGATTTGCTGCAATGCACAGTTGTAAGAGGAAGCGTAAAGCCTTATGCTTGTAAACACAGCTAAAGTTTACAACTGGGATTGTTGTGATTGGTTCAAAGTGATCACAAGGCACAGAGCCACTCTGATTTTGCCTGTGATCTGCACTAATGACAGGGAAATTACAGGCATTGGGAACAAGCCTGGAACGCACATCACTTTTATAGAGAAGGACGTTTAGAAACATCCTGTTAGATGCAGATCCCTTGACTGGTTGGGTTTTTATTGCTGTATGTGACCCAATTGAAGTGAATTTCCTTCATCCTTTGCTCCTAAGACACCATCACAAAAAATTATGGGAATTGGTGTCCAAAAACTAACAGGAATTAGATACCTTCTTCACTTTTCTAGAAGATATGTTTTTATTGCTCTGTTCCCTTTGGAGGCTTTTTTTTATGTCTTTCTGTCCCTGTGACACCCAGTTTCCCCAAAGGAGTCACAGAAAGCAATAAAACCAAAGCTGCAAAAAAAAAGAAATCTGGTTAGAGTTGAATTTTAAAGTGGATGGAAATCTTAAATAGTGGATGGAAGTCTAAATATTCTTAAAAACGTTCCCTCCCGCCTCCTTCTACCTATCCTGCTTACCCTGTAAATAAAAGATCTGCGTATTTGCCTTTTTTTCAAATCTGGCCCAGTCATGTGAGCAGCTGCTGCAGGGAAGAGATGAGTTTTCAGGAATTGCCTGAAGGTAGCGAGAGTAAGGCCGCGTACACACGGGCGGATTGTCCGTCCAACTAAGTTCGTCAGACAATCCGACAGACAGTCCGTCCTACTTTTGAATGAACGGACTTGACCACACACGACGAACAGACAGTCCGCTGAAAGCTTGCGCGATGACGTGTACGGCACGTACGACGGGACTAGAAATTCGACGTCCAATACACTGCAATGCAACCTTCGGCCGTATAAATCCTTTCTGAGCATGCGCCATACTTAGTCCGTCGAACTAGCCTACTCACGAGCGGACTGTCCGCTGAAACCAAGTTTGGACGGACAATATTACGGAAATTCCGAAAGACTTAGTCCGCCAGACTGTCCGCTGAAAAAGTCAGCTGAAGCCCACACACGAGCGGATTGTCCGCTGAAACGCGTTTCAGCGGACTAAGTTGGACGGACAATCCTCTCGTGTGTACGCGGCCTAAGGGATACCCGGACCAGTGGAGGTAGTGAGTTCCAGAGGATGGGAGAGGCTCTGGAGAAATCCTGGAGATGAGCATGGGAGGAGGAGACGAGAGAGCTTGAGAGTAGGAGGTCTTGAGAAGAGCGGAGGGGACGATTTGGGTGATATTTAGAGACAAGATTGGTGATGTAGATCGGGGCAGAGTTGTGAATGGCTTTGTATGTTGTGGTTAGTATTTTGAATTTAATTTGCTGGGTGATTGGGAGCCAGTGTAGGGATTGGAGGAGAGGGTTGGCACACACTGAGCGGTTGGTAAGGTGGATGAGTCTGGCAGCAGCATTCATGATAGACTAAAGAGGGGAGGAGCCTATGGAGAGTCAGGCCAATGAGAAGGGAGTTACAATAGTCAAGGCGAGAGATAACAAGGGAGCGAATTAGGAGCTTGGTGGTTTCATTTGTTAAAAAAGATGTTTAGAGATGTTACGGAGGTGAATATATATATAATCTATAATCTTTTTATATGGAATATAAACTGAAGGACCTATGAATAAATGGTTGTAGAACGAATCATTTGAGCTTCCATTATTTCTTATGGGGAAATTCGCTTTGATATACAAGTGCTTTGGATTACAAACATGTTTCTGGAACAAATTATGCTCGTAATCCAAGGTTTTACTGTACTAACGTCGGCTTAAGCCTAGTACATACCACACACAAAAAAAACCTGACAGCCTTGGTCTCAGGCACTGAACTAACAATCTGATGTTAGTACATCAATCTCCCCTGCTGTTCTGTTGTGTTCTGATAGAGGTGCACCCCCCAACAGAACACTCTAGTCAGTGCTCTCTTGGTGCTTATCGGGAGCTGGTCGCCTTCTGGTTTTCCAACCGCCGGCTTCTGTCGGACTGGCTGCCATACACATGGGCTGAATGTCGACTGTTTTTTTATTGAACCGGCCCGCTGTTACCTGACATTTGGCCTGTATGTACCGGGGCTTTAAGCTTTCCCCTTAATTAGAATTATTACTTCACATCCCTTTTATTTGTTGAAATCAAGCAATGCACTTAAGGCTGGAGTCTGCTGGTGCCTAAATCATCGGAGTGCTTTCTGGCTAATTGCAGAAGTAGCCCATGAATTCTAGTAGGAGATTTGAAAAAGCTGCCTATAAGCATGGACGTCATTAGCTCTGTAACCCAACATCGCTCTTCCATGGAGCCCATGCATCTAGTTGGAATTGAGTTTCTCTAATTCAGGTTCTCTTCTTTGCTAATGACACGGGGGTTCCCTGACAGTCAACTCTTGAGGTCCCCCCCCCCACATTGTTTGAGATCATTGTAGACAGTAATGGATAGGCCAAGCCCATCCCATACTGACATTCCATTTTAGGTAAATGCTGTCAGATTGAATCCTCCATCACCCACCAGCTTTTTCTATCTTTCAGGGGCTCCATCAGTTAAAACCTTTATGTGGAGGCCGACTCTCCCGCTTGGATGTTTCCTTTATTTTACTTTACAGGGAATGCAGTACAAGAGGATTGAAACTCCTACAGCTCAGCAACACATTGATTTAACGTACAACTGAAAAATATGGGGCTGCCATTGTTGATCTCTCTCTGAAAATGCTAGTTTCTTAGCTGTTACTAGCTTGTGGATCACAGACCCAGAACAAGCACGCGGCAAATGAAAGTCAGAGAAAAGTCTGGCTTCATAATCTCTCTGCTTGTTCCAAGTCAGTGGGGTGATTTACTGAAAGAGTAGAGAATGTTCACAATGATTGTTCACGTTTGAAACTTATATGTTCACTTTAAATACTCATTCATGTGGAAGGAAATTAAAAAAAAAAAGGATTTTCGCTAGCACACTATTGGTTGATTTAAGCAAACACAATTTCATCTTATTTACTAAGCTCATTGAACTTTTACATTTCAAAGTACACAGTCTCTATTCCCTTAGTACATCAGCCCCAGTGATTCACAAAGTATTAGACCCCTTTCACATTGGGGCGTTTTTCAGGCACTTTAGCGTTAAAAAAAGCGCCTTTAAAGCGCTTGAAAGAAGCCTCATCTGCAATCCCATTGTGAAAGCCCAAGTGCTTTCACACTGAAATCCCTTTCACACTGTGGCGTTTTTTCAGGCGCTTTAGCTTAAAAAAAAAAAAGCGCCTGAAAGAAGCTGCAACTGCAATCCCAATGTGAAAGCCCGAGTGCTTCCACACCGAGGCGCTGCGCTGGCAGGGCGTCAAAAAAAGTCCTCAAAGGAGCTTCTTTGCAGCGCTTTTGGAGCGGTGAATACACCGCTCCTAAACACCCCTTCCCATTGAAATCTGAAAATGCCCGAAAAAGCGCCTGAAAAGCGACTGCAAAGCGCTTTTGGCAGCGGCACTGTGTGGGCGCTTTTAACCCTTTATTTGGCCACTAGCAGGGGTTAAAAGCGCCCCACTAGCGCTCGAAAAACGCTGGTAAAGCGCCGCTAGTTTAACCTCCCTGGCGGTACGATTATTTCGGATTTTAGGTGCTAAAAGCGGTACCATTATTTTGCATGAAAATTTGGCGTTTTATATTGTAGTCCTGCAATTCTTAGGAATAACTCTCTTAAATCTGTCCAAACCAGAGTCTAGCAGACATCCCGGGTATAATAAAGTTTGAAAAATTAAATCATAAATTATAATATAATAAATAATTATAAATAATTGTACCAAATAATAATATAACAATAATAAAAATTATTCAATAATGTAATCAAATCAAAAACACTGAAATTTGCTCAGTTGCAGAATTGTCACTGTCATTACTTTTCAGTATTTGATGACGGATCTCCCCACAAATCGCTATCGCTCAATTCTGCGAGTGATTCTAATTTATTATCGCTGTTTTCTAGCTGGTCTAAAATCATTTTTGATGTACAGTGACAGTTTTGGTTGCTATGGGCAATCTCCAGTTTCCAGGCATAAAGAACAGTTTTTATTATATAAAACTGCATGCAGGACACTGGGCAGACCACTAGGGACAACGGGGATGTGAAATATTTACATACAGCAATGTAATCTGTAAGATTACATTATACTGTATGTTTACTGTTTGTTTCACTTTTTGAATTTGGCGCCGATCTCCGTGCCCGTGCGTCGCAACGCTCGCAGGGCAGGGAGATCGGTGATGTAATGCATCGAGCAAGACACGGCTCGCTCGTACAGCGGGGAGACAACGCTGGATCCGAGGGAGAAGGTAAGTAATCCTCCTCCTGGATCCAGCGATGCAGTCCCGAGTCTGACTCGGGGATACCGCTCTTGGTATAAAAAATCCACCCTGAGTCAGACTCGGGAATACCGTCAGGGGGGTTAAGCAGCGCTTTACGAGCATTTTTCGGGCGCTGGCAGTGTGAAAGGGCTCTTAAAGCACTTGGGCTTTGACCTTGCGATTGCAGATGAGGCTTCTTTCAAGCGCTTTACAGGCGCTTTTTTTTTTAACGCGAAAGCACCTGAAAAACGCCTCAGTGTGAAAGGGGTCTTAAAACCAAACCATTCAGCTAGGCAACTGACATCATAGTATATAAACAGTAGCCCCTTATGCCCCATACACACAATCGTAAATTCCGCCAGCAAAAGTCCGAGCTTCTGGTCGGAAATTCCGACCGTGTATATGCTCCATTGGACTTTTGCTGGCGGAATTCCCCCCAGCAAAAGATTGAGAGCAGGTTCTCAATTTTTCGGTCTGAAAAATTTCCGATCGTCTGTACCAATTCCGACGTGCAAAATTCCTACGCATGCTCGGAAACAATTTGACGCATGCTCTGAAGCATTGAACTTCATTTTCTCGGCTCGTCGTAGTGTTGTACGTCACCGCGTTCTTGATGGTCGAAAGTTCAGAGAACTTTTGTGTGACCGTGTGTATGCAAGGCAAGCTTGAGCGGAATTCCGTCTGAAAAACCATTCAAGATTTCTCAGACGGAAATTCCACTCGTATGTACAGGGCATAAGCCTACATATTTATCTTATGACACATTTACTTTGAAGAACAAAAATGAATAGTATTGCAACTTACCTGTCCCTAACCACTTCAGCCCTGAAGATTTGGCTGCTGAATGACCGGGCCATTTTTTGCGATTCGGCATTGCGTCACTTTAACTGACAATTGCGTAGTCGTGCGGCGTTGTACCCAAACAAAATTGATGTTGATTTTTTCCCACAAACAGAGCTTTCTTTTGGTGGCATTTGATCGCGTCTGCGGTTTTTCATTTCACATGATGAGGAATACGTGTTTTGAGTGGCAACCGAATGCAGTCCGGTGCACAGTATTATGAGCGGAGATTGTTACTCCGCTCCAACACTAACCAACAAAATGGCCACCTCCGAGGTGGCGACAACTTCATCCCTGTTAGCTGCTGTGCTGTGAAAACACCCAAATGTTCCTTTACCTGACTGCAATCGGTTGCCGCTGTTGTGTCCAAACACATATTAGTCAAAATCTGCAATTACTGTGGGTTTTAACAAACTGGAAGTGACGTGGTTCTATATTCTGCCGAGTTGCATATTTTGTCAGGGCAACGGCTCTTCTTTTGTTTACAATCTGCTGTCAGCAGGAAATCCCACTGACAGCAGATGAGTCATAGTTTTCAAGGACACAGCGGGTGCTGACTCCTTAACAACCAGCTATTACCTGGTTGTTAAGGACACTAGCGGGTGTCAGAATTAAAATACCCCAAGTTTTCACTACTAAAATACTGCATTATTTACAGCGTATTTTAGTAGCGTTGTTTTAGTGAATTGCAAAAACATTTTTGAAAAATGCTGAGCTATTTACCACTGATCTGAAATTAGTAGGTAAGGTTTTTTGACTGGAGCCCATTATGTTAAGTAGCACTGTGTTGGGACTTCATAACACCTCCCCTGTCTCCATAAGGGAGGGGTGTTTTTCTAGTCCATGGAGATAGCAGTGAACAATGTTAACTGATAACAGTCCAGAGGCACAGATAGGGTTGCCACCTTTTCTTCAAGCCAAACCTGAACACTTTAGTGGCTCACATCTAATTTTTTTTTTAAAGGGGGAATGCTGTGGACTTTGGTGTAAAGGGGAACTCTGATGTAAGGAGGTTTCTGTTCACCAAACCTCTCACTTACATCAGAGTTCCCAGAATTCCCCCTTAAGTCAGGGTTCCCAAATACTCCCTTAAATCAGAGTCAACAGGGCATCCCTTACATCTGAGTCCCTCTTACCTTTGTGTATTCACTTGCTCGGAGGCAAGAGAGAGAAGGGAGGCTGGGGGGGGGGGGGGGGGTTGGGATACTTCAGTCAAGGATGGAGGCTCAGTTATCGACACCTTTCATCCACGATGTATCTGCCGGTTGCTGAACTTCAGATTTCCAGCCCACACATCCCTTTCCAGAGGACCAGAACACCAGGGATTGGAGTGTACGTGGGTAGACAGAGTTGTAGGGGTGGGGGAGGAGGAGGAGCAGATCAAGCCCTCTCTTCTCTCCTGTCTATGTATGGGAACGGGTGCACAACCACATTCATAATTCATAATGGACTCTGGCTCCCCAAGTAACCGAGAACCACAACCGGCAAGTACATACTTGGCGGTTGTGGTACTCGGTTACTTGGGGAGCCAGAGTCCATTATGAATATTGTGTTCGGGTTTCCATTATGACTATTGTGTCCAGGTTTCAGGGAGAGTGAAACCCGGACACATTCAAAACCTGAACTGTCCGGGTGAATCCCAGACAGGTGGCAATCCTAGGCACAGAGCAGAGGAAGTTATAAGCTTACGAGATTTCTGTCTGGATGGCTGGCAGCCCATGTCTCCTACCTCCCCTCTGTTCTAGCGCTGCAGCCCCCATCAATCTCTATAGCATTGGAAACTTCCAGAGGTGTCAGGGGCCTGTGTCCCCTGCCCAGTGTTGGTACATTCTTCCAAACCCTTTATTACTAATGATGTTTGCCGTGACGTGAGGGAGGGGGGGGGGGGGCAGAGGAATGAACCAGAGTGTGATACGAGTGGCATCAGAAAAATATTTGTAGGAAGATTAATGCTGAACTTGTGATAAGCAAATATAGTGTAAATATACATGGCAGATTTTACCAAAATTGCTCCATCCTATGGCTAGTTGAAGAAAATCCTTTCGTACGAGCGATCTTTCAGACTGAAAATTGGCCCCTTTTGCAGACGGCTATCTTATATCTATGCCTAGCCCAAATTATAAGTGAATGAAGCCTCAGGCTGTTTCATTGCTCATAAAGACTGAGCTTCCTTTCATCATTTTGCAGCTGAATACTTCAGAGAATGTTTTTGGCAGTTATCATGGATACGATTTGTAGTGAGTGTTTTGGTTTATTATTAACTTTCTATCAAGAAAGTGCTTTAGTAATTTTCTTTTTTGGAAGTAAAGAGACCCTGTGCTTTGGCCATTACGGCAGGTTCACTTTGATAACTGGTCCCCGGTGTATAACTTCCCTTTTCCTTCCTCTGCTGCTCCAATTGACCAAAGCAAAAAAAAATAAACAATTGCTGGGGTTGTGTGAGAGCATGTGACTCTCTCCCCTTCCTCCTATAAGGCAGCGTTGGGTGTCTGAACAGCCAATCCCCAGGCCCAAGCACTGCCACCAAATAGTGGGGATAGAATCCTTAGCACTGTGCGAGCTCCAATCAGAGCCACTTGGAGCCTACACAGCAGGGCCATCTTTAATATTGATTGGGCCCTGGGCAAGAATTTTCTTAGGGCCCTCCTCCCCCCATGCAATTTCGCTCTCCACCTTCTCTGAGACATAAAATAAATAGCAGCTAGACTTAAAATCAGTTTACTGTATCAGATCAGGCAGCGATTGGTTGCCAGAGGTTACAACATATCATTACTGCTTACTGACTGGTTGCTAGAGGTTACAGCACTCCTTAAGGCTCACTGATTAGTTGCTAGAGGTTACAGCACATGATTTCTGCTTGTTGATTGGCTGCTAGAGAATACTGTACAGTAATACTGCTCACTGGTTGCTATAGGTTACAGACAGAGCAGGACTTAGGGTGGTGGGGGCCCCTGGGCTTGAGTCACTTTCGGGCCCTATCTTCTATATATTACCGTATTTATCGGCGTATAGCACACGCTAGTGTATAACACGCACCCCAAGTTTAGGAGAGAATTGTAAGAAAAAAATTAGTTGGGAAGTTTAAGGAAAAAACTTACATTTAAATGCCCATCAATGCAGCCTTATCAGTGTCCATCTGCAGCCTTGCCCATCCATCTGCAGCCTTGTCAGTGTCATTTGCAGCTTTGTCATTTGCAGCCTTGTCATTGCAGTCTTGAAGTTTAAAAATGGAGCAGCCGAGATACAGAGTCCTGTATATCTCGGCAGCTCTCGGGTACCTCTTGGCAGCTCTCGGGTACCTCTTGGCGGCTCTCGGGTACCTCTTGGCGGCTCTCGGGTACCTCTTGGCGGCTCTCGGGTCCTCTTGGCGGCTCTGGGGTCCTCTCTGCGGCTCTCTGGTCCTCTCGGTGGCTCTCGGGTCCTCTCGCAGTCCTGAGCGGAGCCGAGAGTAGCCGAGTGTACTCAGCTCGGCTCACAGTCACGCCCAGTCGCTGTGTTATGTCCATCATAGGGCGGGACTGGGCATGACTGTGAGTGGAGACCAGCCAAGTATACTCAGCTATGTATCTCGGTGGGGCCCCCTTTTGGGCAGGGCCCATGGGCTTGAGCCCAGTCAAGCCCAATGGTAAGTCCAGCCCTGGTTACAGAACATCATCTCCTCACTGCAGGGGGCATGATATACATATGAATGCTGCCTTATATTTACATATCAATGCTGTTGGCCTCAGCTATTCACATATGCATGTCACTGATATTTACATATGAATGCCGGTTATTTACATGTAAACACAGGGTCTGCAGGTGAGTCATCTGTACACAACAATAGGTCAGAGCTGGGCAGCATTAGTAGCAGCGCTTCACCCAGATATTGGGACACAGCACAGGACTAAAACCTCAATGGACAAGGGAATGTAAACTGGGATAGTTTGCAAGTATGAGGCAGCTTCTTTGGGCCCCACAACAATCACAGGGCCCAGGGCAGCTGCCCCTTTTGCCCTGCCTTAAAGACGGCCCTGCTACACAGGCTTCTTCTCTTCACTTCTATGGGAAACCATGATGGCAAGGGAGAAAAATTTAAAAAAAGGTAAGTATTACGCCATGTACACACGGTCGGAAATTCCAGACGGAAAAGGTCAGATCGTATTATATTGTCGGAAAATCCGATCGTGTGTGGGCTCTGTTGGACTTTTTCAGCCGGAAAAAAATTTGAGAACAGGATCTGAAATTTTCCGACAAAAAAAATCCAATCGGACTTTTTCTCATCGTTTGTAGAGAATTCCGATCGGACAAAGTGCCACGCATTTCAGATCAAATTACGAGACCAAAGCTATTGGCTACTAGCCTCAACGTAGTCCTGTCATAACGAACGAACGCCATCACGTTCCGAACGATCGGATTTTCCGACAACTTTGTCCGACCGTGTGTATGCAACACCAGTTTAGGACAAAATCCGTCAGAAAAAATCTGACGGATTTTGTGGTCGGAATGCCCGACCGTGTGTACAAGGCATAAGGGTTCGTACACACGATCGGACTTTCTGACAACAAAACCGTGGAATTTTGTCCGAAGGATGTTGTTGGCTCCAACTTGTCTTGCATACACACGGTCACACAAATGTTTGGCCAACAATTCCAAACGTCGTTTTTCAGCTCTTTAGCGCCACCCTTTGGGCTCCTTCTGCTAATTTCATGTTAGTAGAGGTTTGGTGAGTGTTGATTTGCGCTTTTCTTTTCGCGTTTTTCATTTATCGCTTTTCATTTCGTTTGTGAACGGCCGTTCATCAACCAGACATGTTGCGGAATCGGAGGAGATAACGTGTTATTTATTATAGGCCTTGGAGTTATTGCTTTGACATAATTTTTTTGGTTGAATAATAATGATTTGTGTTGGTGAATTTTCTATATTTTTGGATGCACTTTTTGGTTAAGTTCTATTGGCAGATAGCATGTCTGTTTTTTATTTTATTTTTTTCTTGATGCACAATAAAAAAATTGTGTAGAATAATACTTGGCTATGTGTTCTACTTTAAATGACAGTTTGGGAGTAGCAGTTACATTTAAAAAAAATACAATGTAAAATTGACAAGGGACACCAACATATTTGTATTTGGACTTTTGTCCGACGGACTTGTGTACGCACAATCGGAAAGTCAGACAACACACATTTGTTGGAGGAAAATTTGAGAACATGCTATCCAACATTTGTTGGTGGAAAGTTCGACAACAATTGTCTGATGGAGCATACACACGGTCGGATTGTCCGCCAACAACCTCACATCCAACATTTCCGGTTGGAAAGTCAGATCGTGTGTACGGGGCTTAAGGGCTCATTCACACTACCTTTGCTCCCTGAAGAACAATCCACCGGCTACACGGACCTCAACAGATCGCTAAAGTGGTTGTAAACCTCAGACATGAAATACGAACAAAGCATATCCCTCTTTAGTCGGCACTTGTCTGAATTAAGAGCACTAAGTGTTATGTATGCTGCTTCATCCCTCTGCTATCAGCATGAAACACTTCTGACAAGTTTTCCTGACACCAAGGAAAAAAAGGTGACATGTGAGGGAGTTCCAGCACACAGCATGTGATTGGCAGCCTCCAATCTGTTCCTGTGTGCTATGTGAAGGTGTCCCTTCCCTCCAATCAGCTTTCATAGCTCTCCTCACTGAGCTCTGCAGAGTGTAACTTCAGCTCTCCGCCCCCTGTTTTCTGACAGCTCAGGCAAGCTTTATAAATTCTGGACTTTGAACATCTGTAGAAAAGAGAAGACTGCAGATAAACAGACATAACTTATTTAGATGTTTTATCTCTGTATATCACCCGAGGACAGTCAGTTCACTGAGTATATATAAGGGTTTCCCAGATAGCAAGGATGCCAGAAATGTGTGGCAGTGTTGAATTGTAAGTCTGTTAACTTGCTGCACATTTTCTCTGGCAAGTTGTACACTTGCAGAACACATCAGGGCGGCACAGTGGTGTAGTGGTTAGCACTCTCACCTAGCAGTAAGAAGGGTTGCTGGTTTGAATCCCAACCCCGGCACTACCTGCCTGGAGTTTGCATGTTCTCCCTGTGCCTGCGTTGGTTTCCTCCAGGTACTCCGGTTTCCTCCCACACTCCAAAGACATGCAGATAGGTTAATTGGCTTCTGTCCAAAATTGACCCTAGTGTATAAATGGGGACCTTGGATTGTGGGCTCCTTGACAGTAGGGACCAATGTGAATGTACAGGGATAGGGACAATTGTAGACACTCACTCAGGATGGACTGGTGTCTTTATTCAACCTTACTAACTATGAAGCACAAGTTGTAACAAATTTGTGTGGCAAGTCTCTAGCAAGAGCAAAGTTGTAGTGGTGAGTCTACAGCAAGAGCTCTGCAAGTCAACAGCATGAAAATTCAGCCACAGTGCCCCCTAGGGTGGGATGACTATAGTGCAACATAACTGAACTTGCAGCAGACTTGCAGAGTGTTTCCAAGGAAAGTTGATCTGGAGTCTAGCAATGTGGACTTGCTGCAAATGTGCAACAAACTTGTCAAGTCTAGCAATAGCTTAGCAAGTCATTTTCAAACTTGCAGCGCAATTGCTTGCTATCTGGGTTACAACCACTTTAAGTGTATCACTTGGGTATCCATCTGTGCATGGATCAAAACGCAGTCTGCCTGCATCTGGACCATCGGCTTGTCATTGAGTTTAACAGGCTGCCTGTACATGGCTATACGGAAAACACCTTCACACGGGTGTACAGCTTGGTATGCCTGTTTGAATAAATTCTAAATGCCAAACTTGGTCCTGTCTCCTGAGGCTTCCTATTGGTAGTTTGGTTTTGTTTAACAGAGGTCTAAAGTCCCACTGGTCCTCTAATATGTTTAGTGACCTCATTGGTCAAAAACAAGGCTTGGGCGTGGGAGGTGCAAACATTTTCGGCTCTGGCAGCAGGGGAGGCCTTAGCAGTCAGTTGGAACACGTGTCGGTGCTCAGTCGTAGTGTCTGTTGACCATTACCTTTTCTGCATAGAAAAGGGAGATGACCCCTGAATGATCATAGTTATATACAAACATTATATAGGTAAAGAACAGCTGGAATTAGTCACATCTATTGTAGATGGGAAATCTTGTGTACCTGTTATTAAGTGAGAAGGTTTTTTTTTTTATGTGTTCCTTTAGCTGGAGAGAACAGCAATATTAAAGTGAAACTTGCCATCCACAGAAGAAGCAATCGTAATAAAGAACAGGCACCCTTAGGTGCCTACATGTATCTCTTAAAGTGGAACTCCAGGATAAGCAAATATTGCCTAAGTATAAAAGAGAAGATTTTTCCTACTTGAATCTTGGTGTGCTTTGAGTATTTGTGTGAAACTACCTCTGTAAAGGAACTTCCTGTAATAAAGACCGCTCACTGCTGCTCTCTCTCCTTGTGCAGGGTGATTGGTCTTGGCCCCGCCCTCTCCTGTAGTTTCTTTTTTACAAACAACCTGCAGGGGGGGGGGGGGGTATTGCCAGGCCCCTCCCACTGCTCTGCTCTCAGCAGTGGCTATGTACAGCACGTTGACAATGTCACTGCTACTTTTGGATGGTAGCATGTGGGTTTGCAAAGGTAGTTGTTACATTGGGATTGACACATAAGTAAAATTGTCTCCCATACGTAGAAAGAATAAGAAATAAAGAGCACATCATATAAAAGGGGAGGAAAAGCAAATGCTCATGAAATGGATTTATATCCTTTATGAGTATTGAGGAGTGTTTTTAAATGAATGTTTATGTGCTCAGGGTTCAGATTTAAAGTGATTATAAACCCCAATTTTTTTTAAATCACAAACATTTCATTCTTACCTGTACACAATATAACTGGATACGTACCTAAAATAACTGGATACTAACATTTATAGGTTAAGTTGTTCCAGAGAATATCCGATTGCCTGTCGGAGGATCAGGGAGGATTTTTTTCCCCTGCTGGAGAAAATTGGTTCATGCTTTGCTGGGGTTTTGTGTATATAGGATTGTACATTTTTTTTCCCTTTTATTGGTTGAACTAGATAGAATTGTGTATTTTTTCAACCAGACTAACTATGTAACCTGCTCTTTGCAGTGGTTTTGCACAGAACAGCCCTGATCCTCCTCTTCCCAGGTCCCCCCAGGTACTCCTGACTCCTCCCCCCTACTGAGTGCCCAACATAGCGAGCTGCTTGCTATGGGGGGGACTCGTGCATGCTAGCTCTCAAGCCAACTCTGTGTGTCCATAGACACACAGGGCGCGGTTCAGCCCTGTGCCCCGCTATCTCCTCACATGCTGTGATTGATTGGCTCCCACTGCTGTCTCTGAGCCTTGGAGGAGGGAGAGAGCCGCTGCTCTCATGCACAGTGCTGGATCAAGATTGGGCTCAGGTATGTACAAGGTGGGGCTGGGGGGGAGCAGCACTCAACACCTACAGCCTAGAACAGAGAGCTTAGAAGAGAGGTCTCAAACTGGCAGTCCTCCAGCTGTCGCAAAACTACAAGTCCCATCAGTGGCGTAACTAGAACCTTCAGGGCCCTGATGCAAGAAACCATGAAGGGCCCCCCTGAACCCCAGCCAGGGCCCTTCCCTCCGAGTCCTGCAGTGGAACTCCAGGGCGTGGCCACTGGTATCAGTATTTTTTTTTCATTATTTAATTTTTCTCCAGGGCAGATGAAGTTACTGCCCCCAGGTGAGAAGGGGTCCCTGTCCCCAGGGGAGAAGGGGTCCCTATCCCCAGGGGGAGATGGAGGGGTATGTAATGGTGTGTGGGGGATGGGGTCCTCTCACTCACCATGACCAAGCTGTAGGCCGTGCACTAATCCATGTTGGCCTGGGCTCCATCCAGTGTGCTGAACGGGCGATCAGCATATCTCCCAGAAAGACCTTTCATCATCTGTGTATGACGGGGGAGGAGGAGGGCTGGCAGACAAGCCTGCAGTGTCCTCCGGGAGCTGGCTCTCATAGGGCTGCACTGCATCTGTGTGCTTAAAGTTTGTTTACCCGGGAGAAGTATGCAGTGCAGAGTGGGCCGGACTCGGGGGGGGGGGGGGGGGGGGGATAGTCGAGCATGGAGCTCTGCTAGTCACCCTCCACCTCCAGCCACCCGTGTGCATGGTGCACTGGTACCCTTAGCTGCCTATGCTGCTGCCGGCCATATGTAGAGGGGGCTGCATGGGCCCCCTGCATCACAGGGCCCGGTTGCGGTCGCGACTGCTGCACCCCCTAAAGTTACGCCCCTGAGTCCTATCATGCCTCTGCCTGTGGGAGTCATGTGTGTAACTGTCAGCCTTGCAATGCCTCATGGGAATTGTAGTTTCGCAACAGCTAGAGGGCCGCCAGTTTGAACCCCCTGCTTTAGAACCACTTGAATGTCTCTGCATTTTTGTGTGCACTGCAAATTTCTGCAAATCTTGACAAACGGCTAGCTTGCCCCATCCTCCCACCATGCGTAGCATTTTGTCCATAGAGGATATCTGTCTTGTCATTTTTAAAAAGCTCTCAGCTGTATAACAGGCACCTTCCAGTGGCTATTGTACTACTCACCTTTATCTTCTTCTCTTGTCCTCCAAGCGCTGCTGTAATACTACTTTTGAGTTTGGTATAGAAATGCCTCCTAGCCAAGCCTCACAAACGGCATTTCTTGGTGCCTAAGCAACCTATCTCCAAGCCTGAATATCAGTATATATATAAAATATCCCCATCACGCACCATACAGGACTGGTCACTTTATGGATGGGTGGTGGAACAACTCACAGAAGGCACCATCCATCAGTATGCAGCATGTTACCAGCAAACCTTTCCTTTGAAATGATAATTTATTGTGTCATGCAGTAAGCACAGAAGTACAAAGTGCATTGCTATTTCCAGGTCTGAGTACTGTCACTTGGGGTTCGAACGTGCCATATTTAATCACTTCCTTTCAGTCAACATTGGCATATGAACTTTAGTGAGGCTATAGTGTCTATAGAGCAAACAGGAAGGCAAGCTAATGGTAAGATGTGACACTAGAAGGTGCCTGTTATACAGATGGGGAGGCTTATTTTCATTTTTAGAAAAGAATGAACTAAATCGGCAATAGCTAGGTGAAGGAGGACATGAACAATGCTTTGACTTTTAGTGAGAAAGTCAACATTTGCATATCATTGGTAGGTATTTATAGGCGCTCGAAAATACCTACTTTATATTACTATTGCTGCTTTGCAACATTTTATGGATGGAAAGGTTCGATTTAAAATGACAGCTTTCTCGTATTTCCCACAAAAATGCAATTTTAGAACTACTGTACTAGTACTCACTCCAAACTGGGAGATGAAAAGAGCCTGATTATTGGTAGAGATGGGAGCATTGATTCACAAGCCAGAAGAATTCACAAAATGTCATCTTTTTTGACAAATTTGGCATTTTCGGTGTACGTTTAAAAATGTTCATATACCTAAAATGTGCTTGTGCGTGTTTTTGGTAAATTGAAGGTTGGAGTATGGTGTGTCAAATTTGTGTCAATTTTGTCTAATTCACTATTTAATTGTGTTTTTTTTTTTTTTCCTGATTCCTAGTTTTCATTTAAATAAAAAGCAGGACTCCTGCCAAAAATAGCAATTTAAAAATGAATAGCCCTTTAAGGCTGTGTTCACACTGCAGCGCTTACGAGAACAGGATTTGATTCGCACCGCACTGCAGTGCAAATCACATGCGATCTCTGTGCGATGCGAGTTCAGCCATACAGATAGTATGGCTGAATTCGCATCGCACGCGGCCTAAACTCACGCAGGACCCTTTTTTTGGTCCGCAGCAGAATCGGATCGCATGGGTGTTCACACCATGCGATCCGATTCCTGTCCGAGTTTGCAGATCGCACTGCGATATGCGAACTGATCTGGGGGTGTCATTAACGTTTCACTGACACTCCCAGCAGTTCGCATAGGGCAGTGTGAACTGCCGCCGGGAGGTATGCGATGCGGGAACCCGCCGCGGATTTGCGGCGTTCCCGCATCGCTGCAATGTGAACCCAGCCTAAAAGATAAAATAAAAAGACATTCAATTTCCCCCTCAGTACTTTTTTTCTTTTCACTAGATGTCCTCAGTCTGTTGGCTAGCATCATTCAACCCATTTCCAACCCTCTGAGCCCGTGCTAGTTCTAGACCACAGTTTCTCAACGAGGGTTTCCTGGTACCTCAGGGTTCCTCCGGAGGTTGCTAGGGGTTCCTTAAACAATGAGCAATTTCTGCCTCTCAGATAAGTTCCCACTAACACCATTGCTCCTTTCAGCTATCTTTAAGGGGGTAATTCTTCCCAATGACCACAAGTGTAAGGAACATTCTTCCCACTGACCATCACACTAATGTATAAGGAGTTGTAGATTCAGTCATAATTAGGAGGGGTTCCCTGAGACCGGACAGTAATTTCAAGGGTTCCTCTGTGTTGAAAAGGTTGGAAAAGGCTGTTCTAGACCTTCCCCAGCCTGTGACTGGACAGTGAAAGGAGAAGCTGCACAGTGAAGAGCTCATCTTTCCAACACTTTGCTTTCTGTTCATATTACCATGCTACTTCTCAGCGGATAAACCGATTGGCTGTTTCTCTCTCCCCCTCTCTGAGCGTTCTTGTTCAGGGACTGCAAGAGGATGATGATAACAAGTCAAATTCTGATTTGTACACTGCTTGCTTTGAAAAAATAAATATTTAATGATGTATTAAAGAAAATATATAGGCACATCATAAACTTTCATTTTATAACATCAGCATTGTAGTAACAGTACAAACAATTGTTATTTTTGACAATCTAATATAAGTTAACTTGAAAAACCTTTTTTTATGTTGTAAGTTCTGCCTGTCTGTTGGCTTTACACAACTTCCTGGATTACCAGCATGCTTTGCAGCTTTTCCTCTGCTGTTTACTTTCAATTTCTTAGGACTACATATCCCCTGGTACCTTGCTGTCTAGTTAAAGCAGGAGTTCCGCAGTTTTTTTTTTTTTAAAGTCAGCAGCTACAAATACTGCAGCTGCTGACTTTTAAAATAAGGACGCTTACCCGCCCAGCGCGCCTGCGATGTCGGCACCCGAGGCCGATCTCTCGATCGGCTTTCGGGTGCTGCCGCCGCTATCTTGGGTATGGGAATCAGGAAGTGGAGCCTTGCGGCTTCACTTCCCGGTTCCCTACTGCGCATGCGCGAGTCGCGCTGTGCAATAAGGATGGTCCCCACTGTCTCTGGGATCCGTGTGTTTCCCAGCAGACAGCGGGGGACCCGCAGGAAGTGGCGTGCGGATATCTATGCCGGAAGTGGGTGCAAATACCTGTACTGTACAGGTATCTGCACCCCGCTCCCCCCTGAAAGGTGCCAATTGTGGCGCCGGAGGGGGGGAGGGTTCCAATGAGCGGAAGGTCCACTTTAAGGTGGAGCTCCGCTTTAAAGCTGAACTTCACCCAAAAGGGGAAGTCACACTTTTCTGATCCCCACCCCCCCCCCCCCACAAGTTTTGGCACATACATTTTTTGGGGGGGGGGGCAGGTACCTAGTTTTGATAACCTAGGTGATCTGAGCAGAAGTTCAACCCCCCCTTTCTGCCCACTGCCTCTTGAGACGTGTCACAGGTCCCAAAAGGCTGTGGGACCATTCACAAGGGGCAGTGTGGCTCATGCATGTACAGTGGGGGTTCCGGCTGTGAAATCGCAAGGGGTCACAGCTGGCTTTCCACACTAAAAATGCAGGTACTGGCCACCTGAAGTGCGTTGAAAAACCGGCAAGGGTAAGGACAGCACTGGATCCCTGGACAGGTAAGTGTCCTTTTATTAAAAGTCAGCTGCTACCGCATTTGTAGCTGCTGACTTTTCATTTTTTGTTCCTAGGGTGAAGATCCTCTCCACTTAGCGCAAATCGCCGTCATTGTACGTTGGTATTTTGATGCTAAATACCGTTGTTATGGCAGCAGATAGTGGCTGGCTTTCAGATAAATGTAGTCTTCGCGGCAGATTCACGGCAAGATCACTTTTATCGGGGGTGGGAAAGGGCCCCCCCCACCACGTTCCGGTCTTCTCCACCACTTACTGGAGCCGTCGGTAGCGGCAGAGACGATCGTGTCTTTTCACCTCTGAGACATGGAGCCGAGGGAAAGATAACCCCCGCTCGGCTCCAGAACATTGAATGGCGGAAGCGACGTCAAATGTCACTTCCGCCCAATGATCCTAAAGGGGAAATTTTCATTTTTTTATTGCATTTTAGTGTAAATGTTAGATCTGAGGTCTTTTTGACCCCAGATATCACATTTAAAAGGGTCCTGTCATGCTTTTTTCTATTACAAGGGATGTTTACATTACTTGTAATAGGAATAAAAGTGACCCAAAATGTTTTTTTTTTTTTTAAAGTACAGTGTAAAAATAATAAATAAAAAGTAAATTTAATAATAAAATAAAAATAAATTTAAAGCACCCCATCCCGCCAAGTTTGCACGCAGAAGCGAACGCATACATAAGTCGCACCCACATATGAAAACAGTGTTCAAACCACTCATGGGAGGTATTGCCACAGTCGTTAGAGCGAGAACAATAATTCTAGCCCTAGACCTCCTCTGTACCTCTAAACATGTAACCTGTAGAAATTTTTAAACATCTCCTATGGAGATTTTTAAGGGTCAAAGTTTGTCGCCAATCCAGGAGGCATGACATGTTGGGTATCAATTTGCTCATCATAACATTATCTTTCACAACATAAAAAAAATCTGGCTAACTTTACTGTTGACTTATTTTTTAAGTAAAAAATTGTGCTTGTAAGGCCGCTGCCCAAATACGGTGTGACACATAGTATTGGAAAAAAAAAAACAACAACAGCCATTTTATTCTCTAGGGTGTCTGAAAAAATATATATAATGTTTGGGGGTCCTAAGTAATTTTCTAGCAAAAAAAAAAAGATTTTAACTTGTAAACCGCAAGTGTCAAAAAGAGGCTTGGTCCTTAAGTTGTTAAAGAGGAGCTCCAGGCTCCCCCCCCCCCCCAAAAAAAAATGAAAGTCAGTAACTACAAATAGTGTAGCTGCTGACTTTTAATAAAAGGGCACTTACCTGTCCAGGGATCCAGTGATGTCCTCACCGCAGATGATTCTTCAATCCGCTTCGGGTGCAGTCGCTGGCCTCGTAAGTAAGGGAAAGAGGCAGTGAAGCCTAAGCCCCCATACACACGGAAATTCAGATGGAAAAGGTCCGATCGGATTATATTGTTGGAAAATCCGATCGTGTGTGGGCTCTATCAGACTTTTTCCGTCGGAATTTCCGGAATGTCCGACCGTGTGTACAGGGCATTACAGCTTTGCAGACGGTTTCTTACAGTGGATGCGTGCGTCGCACTGAGCTTTGTGAATGATCCTGTAGTCATCTGGGACCTGCGATGTGGCCCAAAAGGCTGCAGGGAAACAATAACATACATAAAATACAAATAAAAACATAACATAAACATAGAGATGGATCCATCTCGAAATCTCAAAAAACATTAACAAATGTTAAGGATATTCCTCCATCTCTCCCCCCTCCCATCACCCCCCCATCCCAAAGGGGGAAAAAAGGTGGGGGGCCAAGCCTTTATAAAGTTTCCTTTTCCCTTCCTTTCTCCATTTTAGTAACCCCTCCCCCATTCTCTCATTCCCTATCGTATTGTCCACAATCCCATACTGGCGTTATGTACCCCCTAACTAAGGTGTTCAATTCTCTTTGTGAGCTCCTCCTTGTGCACGTGATACTGTGTCTTTTGCCTATCATTTTTTTTTTTTATATATATTTGTTAAGAGGAGAGAGTCGAAACTCTTAAAGAGGGATTCCACCAAAAAAAAAAATATTAAAAGCCAGCAGCTATAAATACTACAGCTGCTGACTTTTAATAAATGGACACTCACCTGTCCCGGGTTCCAGCGATGCCGGCAGCCGAGGCCGATCGATCGCTCGGCTCTCGGCTGCTGCCGCCACCATTCTAGGTGAGGGAATCAGGAAGTGAAGCAAATCGGCTTCACTTCCCGGTTCCCTACTGCGCATGCGCGAGCCGCGCCGCGCAATAGTAAATCTCTGCGCTGTCACTGGGACCCGTGTGTGTCCCAGCAGACAGCGCGGCAGGGCAGGAAATGGCGTAGACTCCCACGGGAGTCTATGCCCGGAAGTGGGTGAAAATACTTGTCTTTGACAGGTATCTCCACCCCCCTCCCCCCTGAAAGGTGTCAATTGTGACACCGGAGGGGGGGAGGGATCCGATCAGCGGAGGTTCCACTTTAGGGTGGAATCCCGCTTTAAGCCCCATACACACTATCAGATTTTCTGCTGATTTTTGTCTTCAGATTTACCAAAACCATGTAGTGAAGAACCTGCCTGATTACATACAAATTGAAACTCTTATGGCGCGTACACGCGACCGGACTTAGGTCCGACGGTTTTTCCGACAGACTTTCGGCGTTCCGAATGAACAGACTTGGTCACACACAATCACATCAAAGTCCGACGGATTTGAACGTGATGACGTATGACTGGGCTAGAATAAGGAAGTTCATAGCCAGTAGCCAATAACTGCCCTAGCGTCGGTTTTTGTCCGTCGGACTAGCATACACACAAACGGATTTCTCGGTCCAGCGGAGTTCCGGTGGAAAAATGTAAAACATGTTCTATTTCTAAAGTCCGCCGGATTTTTGGCAAGCAAAGGCCCGATGGAGCCCACATAAGATCGAATTGTACGACGGACTGGTTCCGTCTGACCTTTGCTGTCAAAAAGTCCGGTCGTGTGTACGCGGCATTAAGGTTTGACCTTATATTACATGGTTTTGGTAAATCTGAAGGAAAAAATCAGCAGAAAGTCTGATAGTTTGTATGGGGCTTCAACCATTGTTTAAATCCTTAGTGATATAAATATTCCATGAGAAATATCTCCTGGTGTATTCTTCTGCCTCTGTAGCCAATCTGCTTCCAGGTTTGATGTGTTGTGTTTGCAGAGTTGTTACTCTGCATACCTTGGTTGTAACGAGTGGTTATTTGAGTAAAGCCTTGTACACACGGTCGGAGAATCCGTCGGAATGTGTCCTATCGGACCGTGTCGTCGGATAATCCGACTGTGTGTGGTATGCATCGGACTGATTCCGTCCGAATCTCCGTCGGACCCAATTTTCCAACATGTTGGAAATATTTCCTGACCAACTGGGCCGGTCGGACCTAATCCGATCATGTGTAGAGAATTTTGATCGGACCAAGTGCCACGCATGCTCAGATCAAATTCCTAAATCAAAGCTATTGGCTACTAGCCTGAATGTAGTCCCATCGTAACGAAATTACGTCATCACGTTCTGAAAGATCGGATTTTTCGCCAACTTTGTCCGACCGTGTGTATGCAACAGTTTCGGACAAGATCCGCGGGACAAAATCAGACGGATTTGGTTGTGGAAATCTCCGACCGTGTGTACAGGGGCTTAGTGTTGCCTTTCTATCATCTGGAACAGTCTACCCATTCTTCTCTGACATCAACAAGGCATTTTTGTCCACACAACTGCCGCTCACTGGATATTTTCTCTTTTTCGGACCATTCTCTGTAAACCCGAGATATGGCTGTGTGTAAAAATCCCAGTAGATCAGCAGTATTTGAAATACTCAGACCAGCCAATCTGGCACCAACAACCAAAGTCACTTAAATCCCATTTCTTCCCCATTGTGATGTATGGTTTTAACTTCGGCAAGTCATCTTCACCACATCTAGATGCCTAAATGCCTGGAGTTGCTGCCATGTGATCGGCTAATTAGCAATTTGTGTTAGCAAGCAATTGAACAGGTGTACCTAATAAAGTGGCCGATGAGTGTAATGCCTGGAATTCAGTTATAATTAGAACGGAGTCTCTTTTCTTTGAAGCACTCTCTCTCCTTTCTCTGTCTTATCTTATAAAAGCTGTTTTGGGGGTTTGAAACTCTTTCTTTCTAAAAGCGCCATCTTCCTTTTTTTTGAAAAGGTACTGTCTTCTTATTCTTCTATAAAGCATTGCCTTTCTCATTGGCAAGCAGTTGCTTTGCCTTGAAAGGCAGTTTCATGCAGTGATTTGAAAGTGTCCATCATTCTTCAAAGTGCCGGAGACAGCTCCGCTTTCCGTTTGCGTGTAACATGTTTGTATGTTACACGCTTACTACTCAGTGGGAGAAACCAGTCTCTTACTCTCCTGCCTGGTCTCTTGCCTTTTACCGTCACGGTGTCTTCTGTATTGTCTCCGGTTTAGCTGTCTCTTCTCAATCCCAATGTTTTTTTAATCTCTCAAGCACCTGTTCTCCAATCTGTATTGTATTCCATTTTGTCACTCTCGCTGCATTTCATTTCCTCGATGAAACCACCTTGTATGTATCTTCCTATTACTATTCTATTAAACCTTCTGTTTTTTTTTTTATTTGTGAGTCATACAAACTGGAACAAAGGAGACACAGTGGCGTTAGGTCGGCCACAGAAAGCCTGAGAGGTGCTCCCGATTCAAGAATCGATTTGGAAAGGATAAGGCTGTTTAGATCTTTTCTATGTGGGTGATAATTAGCACTTACTACTGTGAAAAGGAACTTGTTATGGTATTCTGCATTCTACGTAATCGCCTTTGTTAAAATGAAAAAAAAAAAAAAAAAAAAATCCCTGTATAAGTGCCAATCCAAAAGGAAACAAATATCATTGCAATGTTCACCAATACTCCACTCCATCCAAAGAAAGAAGATCGGGATGAGTGTCGGTGGTCAGTAAGCAAATAAGAGGCAAAGCTGATGTGTCCCATGCTTATTGCTATCAGTGACACAAGTATGGCAAGCCTTACCCAATCAGAGGCCTGTTATCCTCCATTTAACAGATGCAAATAAAAACTAAATTGAGTTACTGTTATCCTTGATTGTTTGCTTGAATATTGGCATATAAAAGACTCTTGCAGTCCTTGGTCACATAGGACTCTATGGCACCCATAACACAGTCACCCCACTGTAAGCAATGTGTCTTTAGAGATCTGCCCTTTGTTAAGCGCTAGTGATCTTTTCATCATGACCGTCTTACAATGATTTTATTTTTTTTTTTACTAACAAACATGTTATACTTACCTGCTATGTGCAATGGTTTTGCACAGAGCAGCCCTGATCCTGCTCTTCTGGGGTGCTCCACTGGTGCTCCTGACCCCCCCACCCACTGCCGAGTTCCCACAATAACAAGTGCTATGCGGGCTCACTCTAAAGTCCATAGACACACAGAGTGTGACTTGGCCAAGGCCCCTACTCTCTCCTCACTGGCTGTAATTGTCAGCAGCGGGAGCTGCTGTCTCTGAGCCAATGAGGAGGGAGAGAGCCAGGAGAGCAGTTTCTCTCGTGCAGATTGCTGGATCAAGATCAGGCTCAGGTAAGTATAAGGGTGGGGGCATGGGGGATTGGGGGGGGGGGGGTTGCTAAGAAGGTTTTATTTAATGCAGAGAATGAATTAAGTAGTGATGCACCAAAATCTTGGACGTTGAAAATGATTGGGCGAAAATAGGGATTTCAGCGTTGTACCAAAAGAAAAAAAGGCGCCGATCATGGCTGCCGAAAAACGCCCACGATTTTGCCAATAATGGGCAACAATAAACTCATATTCATTTAAATTCATGATATTAATTAAAAAGTCGAATATAATACAATTATTTATAAAAGTTGAATAAATAAATGTAGAATTTTCGGTTTCAGCACCAGAATTTATATGCAGAATTTTTGCACTAATAAGACTTAAGGTAAAAAAACCTTCAGCCTTTAGAACCACTTTAAAACACAATGTATGAGCAAGGCTTGAACCATGCCATTTTACCACCCCAGAAGATCCATGACAAAGCCACATGTTTACTGATCATTAAAGCGGTAGTAAACCCGCTAATTTTTTTTTTTTTTTTTACTACCTGCAAAGCAAAAGGCATAATGAGCTAGTATGCACCGCATACTAGCTCATTATGAAATACTTACCTTAGAACGAGGCCCCGACATCTGGCCCGATCCACGCCGAGGGAGTTGACCTGCTCCCTCTGCGTTTCTTCAGGGTATCGCAGCTCCGGCGCTGTGAGTGGCCGGAGCCGCGATATCGTCACTCCCGCGCATGCGCACGGGAGATTTCATCCCGGCCGGGTCTGGCCACTGCCGGGCTTTCAGCCGGGAATCCCCTTGTGCGCATGCGCCGCTGCAGTCAGCAGCGCATACCGAGGGGAATATCTCCTAAACCGTACAGATTTAGGAGATATTTTTTTTTACCTACAGGTAAGCCTTATTATAGGGTTTCCTGTAGGTAAAAGTGTACTAGCAGATTTACATATGCTAACATATGCTAACAAATTGAAGCTGAACTCCAGCTAACACTTTATAAGCAGTTACAGCAGTTCTTTCTTTTTCCTTTTGGGATTAAGATTTTACATAAATAAAAGCTGACCATTGTAAAAAGAACAGTAGACTTACTGGCCAGATCACCATGTGAAAATAAAATAAAGAAAGCCTAAAAAAAAAAAAAAATTCATGCAGACCCCACACCTAAGACTTGGTAAGCTGCAATATAATAAATGTTTGCTTTTGGGTTTAATACTGCTTTCCAAAACCTAAACATTTGTTTCCTTAATGCATGTCTTGCATTAAGGTAAAATATGTTTAGGCATCAGTACATTTTAAAAGCCAATATAAAGGAATGGTAGTGGTAAAAAAAAAGTCCTTGTGAATTTAATTAACCTTTTTCTTGGGTTAATTCTCCTTTAAGGGGGTGTGGCAGGGGGCGTGTCCCATGCCTACATACATTTTCTGGTAGATGTCCATCATTCCCATCTCAAAATGTTGGGAGGTATGGCGTTTCCGACTCTCAAAGAGATATGCTTCCCTATTAGGATCTAATTGGCCTGCCTTTCTAACAAAAAATTAGTTGTTTCTCATCCTGGGAACAAGATCTAGCCATGGTGCAAACTACACACAGGTTTTTGTTCTTCCAGTGCCCCTGACATAATCTGTGCCTGGGGTAAATAGATGAATGGCGCTGTAACCCTGAGGCTTCTTTGTGTATATTTAATTTTTTTGTTATCATCCAATAGTATTGTGGGGGTGTAGACATAGAGAATCAGAATATTGGGGGGATTTCATTGGTTTTACTTTGGGATGTGATAGAGATAAGTGAATCTAAATTTGGACACTGTTTATAGTTCCAATGCGTTTCATAACTGGTACAACTCCCAAAACGCGTTTGATTTTTTAAGCAGTCCGTCACTGGAATAAACTTGTATTCAGATTTCAATATATCACAGTGTGGCACTCCAATTATAGAAACACTCATAATCTGTGCCTGGCTGTGCTCACAAGCTGCAGACAGGTCTACCGCAGGCCTACCTATATTATATAATGGCCAGTATATATAAGACTCTGCCTAGCACCCAAGGCCTGAGGCAGATAGGTGGATGGGGTCTACTTGGGTTGGTTAATAAAGAATGATGACTTTCCCATGAAAGCCCCAGTCCATAGGCTGGCTCATTGGGTGTGACAGCCAGTCTAAAAAGGACTCTGTCTAGTGCCCAAGGCCTGGGACAAATAAGTGGATAGGGCATACTTGGGTTTGGTTGATAAAAATGATGGCATTTTAAGGCAGACCCAATCCGTAGGCTGACTCAAAAGGTATGATGGCCAATCTAAATAAGACGTTGCCTAGTTGCCCAAGACCAGAGACAGATAAGTGGTCACTGGTCAGGTATACTTGGGGTTGGTTCATAAAGAATGATGGCCTTGCAAGGCAGACTTAGTCCATAGACTGGCTAATAGGATATGATGGCCAATCTATAAAAAAAAAAAGTGACAAATATAATAATAAACTGTGCTTGTGATGTAAATCATCAAAGGACCAGCTGCACCACTAACGTGAGATATTATAACAGTGTTTGAATATATGCAAAACTGTGTTGCGCTAAAAACAAAAAATTATATTAAGAAAAGATCAGTGAGTCCATGAGTCACTGGCGTGACACTCTGACGATATAAACATATACAAGTGTCTTGAACTCTGCATTCATCAACAAAGTCCTCCACCTTGTAAATCAATGGAAATCAAATGCAGCCCCACCAGCACCCATCAATGCAGCCTCACCAGTGCCCATCAATGAATGTTTGCTTGAGTCGGGACACAGTTCTCCACCACCACTGTGCCTCTGACACTATGTGCATATGGAGGAACACCAGTGGCCGGGCGCCGTAGGCAGCAGTGCGCCCTAGGCGGACTGATGGGCACTGGTGAGGCTGCATTTGATTCCCATTGATTCACAAGGTGGAGGACTTTGTTGGTGGCTGCAGTGTTCAAGACACTTGCACATGTTTATATTGTCAGAGTGTCACGCCAGTGAATCATGGACTCACTGAACTTTTCTTAAAGGGATTGCAAATCACAAACATGTTATACTTACCTCCACTGTGCAGCTCGTTTTGCACAGAGTGGCCTTGAACCTGGTCTTCTTGGGTCCCTCGGCGGCTGTCTTGGCTTCCCCCCGCAAGTACTTCTCATGTTCATGCGAGCTCCCTCGCATGGTGAGAAGTGCTTGCGGGTGCGCTTCCGTGATACAGCCGGTGGCTATAGCCACTCACTGTATCACTCGCCCCCGACGCGCCACGTTATTGGATGTGATTGACAGCAGCGCGAGCCAATGGCTGCGCTGCTTTCAATCAATCCACTCTAGCCAATCAACGGCCAGGCTGAGGGACGAAGAGGATGTCGGAGGCGAGTGCGGGACTTTCGAGGGGTCAGCCCGGTAGGCCAGTCCGGCCCTGATAGTGCGCAAGGCCTGAGCCAGGTAAGTAGTTTGGGTCTACTTGGGGTAGATTCATAAAGAATGATGGCCTTTTCAAGGCAGCCCCAATCCATAGGTTGGCTCATATTGCAGGATGGCCAATCTATCCAGCCAGTTCATAGGCTGACCCATAGGGTATAAGGGTCAATCTAAATAAGAGTCTGCCTAGTGCCCAAACCTAAGGCTGATAAGTGGACAGGGTCTACTTGGGGTTTGTTCATAATGAATTATGTTTTTTTCAAGGCATACCCAGTCTATTTGTCTGCTGCTTGGCAACACACTAGGGACTGCTTATATATATATATTAATACTTATGACAAAAAAAAAATATGGAGCCATCAAAATTCTACTATTACTCACATATTTTCCAGCAGCCAGAAAATTGCTATATTTTGATGACCATTTGAACAAATAAATATCAAATTTTGTTGTATAGCATGCAAAGTAAAATTTCTTTAGTAATAGAATTTCAACATATATGCAACATAATCTGTTTTTTTTTATTCAGCCCTACAGTATGCCCAGAACCTTGGTCAAATACAACATTATTAAAACTATTGTAAATGATCATAATTACAATTGTATTTTTTTTATTCAAACAATAGGAAATGTGTGTGATGTGTCAAAGACAAAACTGCCCAATGTAAATATAAATTTGAATCTCACCTGCAAAAAAAATAAAAAATTACGTAGCTTTGATTTGGCCAACATTACACTTCTGGTGTTATTTCATAATTTAAAGAACAGAGATTTTAGCAAACCAGCCTTGGTACTCTTAAATTGGATTGGTTACTTTGGAATACTTGGCTTTGCACACCACCTTTATTAAATACAGCCAGAGCGCGTAACAATGGAGTGTAAGGTCTTGACTGCAGAAGCTTACACTCTAGAGAAAATTAAATGAGGGAAGAGGGGGAAGAATTCAGGAAAGAAAGCTAGAGAGTAAAACAGGATTAAAGGGTATGAAATGGGATCAGGGGATTACAGAAGGGGAAAACGCTGAAGAAAGGCAGCTCTATACAGGTAGAACGGCAAAGGTAGCAATGATGAGGAAGACAAGAGTGCTTGGCGGTTGTATTAGTTTAATGAGCAGTGATTAGGAAACCATTAACTGTACATTGATTGTTCGGTGAAGGTAGAGGCCGAGAGACAAAGATATTTACAGCGGGAAAGAGAGAAGGAGGTGAGAGAGAGAGAGCGAGCGAGAGATAAAGTGCAGCGAGAGAGAGAGAGAGAGAGAAATAAGGAACAAGAAATAAAGAGAGAGTGAGGCGGAGGCAGATAAATAGAGAAAGAGTGGGAGAGAGAGATAGAGAAAAATAACTAAGGCAAGAGACATAAAGAAAGACAAAAGGAGAGCATGGGAGAAGGGGGCAAGAGAGTAAAAGATATAAAAAAATAAAAAATAGAGCAGAGAGCGCGAAAAAAGGAAAAATAAAGAAAGAAAGAGAGAGGTGGAAGTAGGGAAATAGAGAAGGAGGGATGAGAGAGAGAGAAAAAGACTTAAAAAAGGAAACATAAAGAGGGAGAGAGACATGAAATTAGGGTAAAAGAGAAGGAGGAGAGAGAAAGAAAGAAAGAAAGAAAGAAAGAGAAAAAAAGAAAGAAAGAAAAAAAAAAAAGGGAGAGAGAGAAGAAGTAAAGAAACAAAAAAGGAAAGAAAGAGGGAAATAGCACATGGGAGAGAGAGAACGGAAAGATAGAAAAGGAAAAGGAAGTAATGAGATAAATAAAAAGAAAAAAGTACAGAGATAGGAGTAGATAAGAAGAGAAAGTGAGAGTAATAGAGTAAAGAGTAGAATATAGTAAAGAAATAGAAAAGTATAACGAAAAATGAAGGAGAGAGAGAGAAAAAGAAAGAGGAAAATAAAAATATAATAAAAGAGAAGTAAGAAAAGGGAAAAAAGGGGGAGAAGTAAAAAGAAAGGAAAGAAAGAAACGAAAGGGAAAAAAAAGGAGATAAAGAAGGAAAGAAAGAAAGAAGTAGAGGTAGGGAAGTAAAGAAAGAAAGAAAGAGTGAGCGTAAGAGATGGAAAAGTAGAAGGAAATGAGAGAGAAAATGGCGAAAAGAGTGCATGACAAAGAGAACAGAAAGATAAAATAAGAAACAGAGAGAGAAAGGGAATTGGAGAGTGCAAAGGATGGAAGAAGAGAACAAATAAAAGGATAAAGCACAGGAGAAACAGAAAACGAGAGAGAGAGAGATTCACCCAAGAGGAGAGAGCCACAGATGTTAAGCTAGGTATTAGTGACACATTGGGAAGTGTGAGATAAAATAGGTGAAGCCAGCTGGGGTGGATGGGGAAAGGGGGGGGAGTGAAATACATTTCCTTTAATACTGTGATAAAAGGATGAAGAGTAATTGGAAGAGATGCAGGAAAAAAAAAAAGTCAGAAAACAAACTGACAGGAGGCAGGGAGCAAAGCTGAGCAAACCTCACTGAGTTTGAGTGTGGATGGAGAAGGAGTGTGAATAGAAGAAGAGGGAAAGGATGGAAAGCAGCGGGGGCTGTAAGGAGGAGAGAGCCGCAGAGGTGTGGGGGGAGTGGAGGAGGCTCAGGGAAGCAGTAGTGGATTGTGCAGTGCAGCAGAGAACTCCCCCCCCCCCCTTGAGCCCCCTCGTCACCGATCGATACAAGACTAAGCAATAAAGCATTTTCATTGTCAGATGCCCTGCATATAGTGACTGGTGTGAGAGCGCCTTGCTCTCCCCCCCCCCCCCTTTTCCACCTAATCTGAGCTGGAGATGCTCTGCAGCTTGAACACCCCCCTCAAGGCCTAGCTCGCCCCCCACTCAGAATTGTACCCCCCCATCCCCCACCCCTAGAGCCTCCACCTTCCGACTCTTCAATAATTCACAGCTAGCACCTTTTTATTACACTGTGGAAAGGCTTCTTTCCGCCTCCCCCCATTTTATTTTATACCTTTATAAACCCCCCAAATGTATCTTTTTAATTTTAGCTAGCCCGGCTCGCTTTCCTTCTTGTCCCCCAGTTTCCTATAACAGACTATTTCATTTTCTTTTGTCGCCAAATGCATTGTAGTTATTATTTCCCTTTTTTTTTTTCTGCTACCCTCTTATTTATTGTTCGCCTATTAAGACGCTTCCTCTTTTTACCCTGTCCTCCGCTAACTGCTTCTGGATGTTCACAGATAAATTTCCATGTCTTGTCAATAAACTGTCAGATACAAGCAGGTGAAGCTTTAATTTGGAGCTGGTTACAGTGAGTAATTGTAGCCCCTGCTGAGCTGAATATATAGGGAGTGCGCAGGCTAACGATGGTTCTGCGCGACCCAATACCTGCGAGCGAGGCAACCAATTCAAAGGGTTACCTTGCGAGTGATAAAGAGAAGTAATTGAACACAGTCATTATCGCTCGCAAACATTGGTGCTCATTTCATCTTCCCATTTTTACACCTCTGGAGCTCCGGCTTGACCACTGTTCATTCTAGTTAACCCATAAACAATAGCCCCTTTATCAAGGGTAAACGGTATCCATATGTTGGCCAATAGAGGCCTTAGGATGTGTGCAATCTGGAGAAGGAGGGGCATGGTTCTTGCTGACCATCGTGGTCAGTGCTAGATGAGACTGTGTATGTGCATAGAGTGTAGGACTAATCAAGTTCTCCTTAAGCTCTTTAAATCTTCTGCGGTATGTCCTATTGTTTGAATCACATTGGTTGTAATGAGAGGCAATACACAAGGGCTTTGCAGCTGCGCAGTTGGAAAATCTCCCATAATCGCACAATTCTGTTGCATCATTTAAAGTACAAATAAAAGGCTCCTAAGTACCTAAACAAGTACCAAACCAGTTACTGCGTGATGCACAAGCCTTATAAAATACAAAAAAAATAATATCTTCTCTGACTGGGCCAAATCATTGTTCATTTGTGTCTCACATGCTCACCCTACCAGGCACTGCAGTTCAAAGGGGGATGGGTATCAGCAACAGAGACAGAGCTGTCCATTTAGAAAGCAGTGGGTGGGGCTAGTTCTGATTGACAAGCTGCAGCAGTGACAATGCTGATTGCAATGCTCCTGCTACATCTTCTCATCCCACTGTAGAGCAGGTAGGCCCAGCCTACATGAGAGTGGGAACTGTGCTCTGCATTCGGGAGCAGTGCAGCGTTGTTGCCACATCATTACAGGAAGCTGCATTAGGTGGACTTCACTGGTATTTGTGGGACTTTGCAGGAGGACTAAATGAAAATTGTAGGTGCCGATGCAGCTATCAGTAAATGCTACTGCACATATTTTTTTTTTTATGGGATGTGATATTTAGTATTAGTGATCAACTATCTATCCTTCAACAGAAGAACTAGAGTAGTATATTAATCTCTGAACGACTGATCATTAATGAGTTTGAGAGCATCTTTGTCTCATTTTAGGCTTACCCCTGCTGGATTAATCAAACAAGACTAATCGATCTTTCAACAGTCTCCAAATATCTTATACAGTAATGTTAAATAGTGATTTTGCCTCTCTTGGTCCGTACACATGATCAAAAAATACAGTTTTCGTATGATAATCTGATCGTTACTACACAGCTTTCAAGAGCTGATTACGACAGTTCATCCAAAATGATCGTATAGGACAGGGATCCTCCAGCTGTTGCGAAACTACACATCCCATGAGGCATTGTAAAACTCTGACATTCACAGACATGACTAAGCATGATGGGAATTGTAGTTCCTGAACAACTGGAGGGCTGTAGTTTGAAGACCCATGGTATAGGACAAGCTCAATTTTTTTTAATTTAAGCAGTACACTTGCACCTTTGAAAATACAATACAAATACACTACAACACATTACATCACAATTTTTATTCTGTCGTAGAATATTTTTTGTAACTTTAGTAAACTCTTCATTTTCGATATGAGACTAGCATGCAAAAACAAAAACGAACAACATTTGTCAGATTATCTCATGTGTTTAAAAAGGCATAAGGAATATTTTCAATCTCAGAAATTAAAAAAAAAAAACACCCATGGCTACATAAAAGATGGTGGTGTATGAGCGAATAGCAGGTTGAAAGATCCTTTACCTAAGTCTGTTTAGTTAGTCAAAGAGCAGTGAACTACATCAACCAATCAGAATTTATTTTTCTTTTTTTAATCAAGAAAAAGATTTAATTATAATATAAAGGATTACAAATATTCATTAAGCGTATTACATGTCATACAGTGAATATTGTACATCAAAGTTAAAAAACCCTCATCTTAGATTGTAATAAAACAGAAAAAAATAATAAAAAAACGAATAACATACTATACAACAACAACTGGTTGGAGTGTCATGTAAGGGCTCAAAAAACGCACTCAAAATGTCATCAGTTAACTAGGTAGAAATAATCTTTCGGTGCACATTCAACTTCACAGGACAAAAGTCCAGTCATCAACAATTAGAACCATAAAGCATCAATGGAACTTAAAGTTGTAATGATGTGTATAAGCCCTTGTACACACGGTCGGAGAATCTGTCGGAATGAGTCTTATCGGACCGTGTCGTCAGATAATCCGACTGTGTGTGGTATGCATCGGACTGATTCCGTCCGAATCTCCGTCCGACCCAATTTTCCAACATGTTGGAAATATTTCCCGACCAACTGGGCCGGACGGACCTAATCCGATCGTGTGTATAGCATTTTCATCGGACCAAGTGCCACGCATGCTCAGATCAAATTCCTACATCAAAGCTATTGGCTACTAGCCTGAATGTAGTCCCATCGTAACGAAATTACGTCATCACGTTCTGAAAGATCGGATTTTTCGCCAACTTGGCCCGACCGTGTGTATGCAACAGTTTCAGACACAATCCGTTGGACTAAATCCGACGGGAAAAATCAGACGGATTTGGTTGGCAAAATCTCTGACCGTGTGTACAGGGGCTAAAATAAGCTGTGGAAGAGCCAAGCCCGAGAAATCAAGCCAACATTGCCATATGTACTGCAATTTCTTGGGTGAACGTCTATGCCAGTGATGGCGAACCTTGGCACCCCAGATGTTTTGGAACTACTTTTCCCATGAAGCTCATCCACTCTGCAGTGTAGTTGGGCATCATGGGAAATGTAGTTCCAAAACATCTGGGGTGCCAAGGTTCGCCATCACTGGATAGGTATTCTTTTCCCTAATGAAAATGTATTTTATCTGCTCAATCCATTGTGTACAGCTCGGTGGTGAGGGGTAGAGCCGGAAACATGCAATATACGTTTTTTTTGCCAAATATAAGAGACGGTGACAGCTATGTAAGTAGATGGGTTGTATTGTTCAACTTCAAGTGCCCCTAAAAGACAAATCAGTGCATCCATAGGGAGCCGTACGTCATAACCAATCAGAATTAAGTCTGAATTCCAGAAACAAAAACCTTCCTTTAAATATATTCCTCAATAGTCATAAAAGGTAATAAAAGGAGAAGCTGCATCTGTCAACAGATTTCGAATAATTTCAGAAGCATCTCAAACTGATGCTATCGACGCAAGCCTGAAGCAATTGACACAGGCCCTTAAAGCGGAACTAAACCCAACAATTTAACGGTTAAAAAAAAAAAAACCTGTTACATTCCCTGCATGCCGAGAATGCTGTCACATTTACTTGTGCTCTCAACCAAGCTACCAAACTATCAAACCATCAAATGGCTGGCGTCATAACTGATCACATGTGCTGCACCTTAATAGCAATTGCAGGTAAAACGTAAACTAAGATGGAAGCTTCCTTGGCTGAAAGCGATAGGAGGGTTTAGTTCCGCTTTAAGATGGGCAAAGGAAAACAAAAGAAAAGTGTAAGTAGAAGAAGCTTTTAAAAGTAGCAGCAACATCAACACTGTGTAGAGAGCAGATCTGTGGGAAGGACCCAGCAGGCTCCACCTACTGCAGGCTGCCTACAGAAAAAAGACAGGAGGGGGCGGAGACAAGACCAGTCATCCTGCACAAGGAGAGAGAAGAGCTCTGACTGGTCTTCATTACAGGAAGGTAAAGACTGACACTAGATCACTGCACATACCTGGAAGAAATACAAAGCACCCCAAGATTCAAGGAACAATACACATGACTCTTGTTTTTAGACATTATTTGCTTATCCCAGAGTCCACATTAAATTTTTCATTGATCTGACTTCAGTACATTAAACTTTCATTGGTTACTATGGATTCCTGCTCTTTGTAGAGTGCCACTGCTATTTGATGCGCTTCTCCAACGCATGCGTTTGAACAGAAAGCGCTGCAGGGGGCTGTGCCTGACCTGCTTTGCCAGCAACACGAATGGACCTGCCCCGTTCACACAAAGCAGGCCGAACGCAGCCTCAGAATGGTCATCCACACTACACATTGCAAATGGAAATCTGCAGACTTGCGATTAAAGTGTGCTTCAAACACAGAAAAGCCTGAGCGCGTAACAATGAATTGCGACAACCGTTCAGCCAGCGAGTTCTAATCTCATCCTGAACAGTCCTTCTTTGAAACCTGTGTTTTGTGAATGGATTATACAGACATTTTCAGCTCGCGAAAACATTTTGGACAGATGCTACGTATTTTTTTTCTGGCTTTCAGAAGCTCGATGTTGCTTAATCTTTGCGGCGACCGAACATCCTGTGAAACACTGAGATCTATCACATGTAAAACAACTGAAAAAAAGAATGGAAGTCAAAATATATTGAGCCCTACAATTAAAAGATTAAACCAGGCTTTGCAGCCTCCCAGTCTCCAACTGTCTTAGAACTACAGGGCCCAGTGTGTTTGGAAATTGGGCATGTTGGGACTTATAGTTCCTCAGCAGCTGCAGACCACTGGCTGTGTAGACATGAGCTCCAGCCTCCTTTTGGTCTATCTAGAAATGCTAAAACTAGTGGACTCTGAACCTGGTGTAGCTGTGTATGATAGCCAATCAGCTTCTAATTTCAGCTTGTCCAATTAAGCTTTAACAATAAAACCTGGAAGCGGATTCGTTTCTAGGCAGAGCTGCACCAGATTCTGCATTCTCCAGTTTTAGTAAGAGCAGTTGCTCCAGAGCTTAGTAAATGAGGTAAAGCTTCACATTACAAAGAATACCCAATCAAGTGCAAGAAAATTTTTTATTTTTTTTTGCTTGCACGTGATTGGATGATGGAAGTCAGCAGGGCTTTTGCTAATTTACTAAGCTCTGGAGCAACTGCTCTTTGCAAAGTGCACAATCTATTTGCCTTTAGTAAGTCAACCCCATATGACCGTAGTACAGGATTCGTTTAAAGCAGATATACCACATATCAATTAAAATTACAGTGTTGCTGAACAAAATTGGAACAGCTCAGAAATTAGATTTCATGTTGTCTTTGCTGAGTAATCGGCAGTGGAAAAACAACGGCTTTAGCATCTTCTATTTAAAGTTCAACTCCAATCTGGGCACATCCTCACAATTTTTGTGCTTGCCCACCTTTTTTTACTTTTGCACATTTTCATAAAAAAAGTGAAAATAAATGTAGCATCCTTTAATCTGGAAAGGGACTAACACCGGACTAGTAGGAGGATGCAAAGGGCAGCGGTGGACTAGTGAAAGGATGCAAGGGGCAGTGGTGGATTGATCGGAGGATGCAAGGTTTAGCGATGGACTAGAAGGAGGATGCAAGGAGCAGCGATGGACTAGTAGGAAGATCCAAGAAGCAGTAAATGATTAGTAGGAGGATACAAGGGGCGGTGATGGACAGGTAGGAGGGTGCAAGGGGCAGTGATGGACTAGTAGGAAGAACCAAGGATCAGTAATGGACTAGTAGGAAGATCCAAGAAGCAGTAAATGATTAGTAGGAGGATGTAGGGAGCATAGATGGACCAGTAAGGAGGATGCAAGGAGCAGCAAAAGACTAGTAGAAAGGTGCAAGGAAGAGCAATGGACTAATAGGAAGGTGCAAGGAGCAGCAATGGACTAGTAGGAAGATGCAAGGTGCAAAGGTGAACTAGTAAGAGGATGCAAGAGGCAGTGATGTACAAGAAGGAGGATGCAAGCAGCAGCGACAGACTAGTAGGAGGATGCAAAGGGCAGTGATGGACTAGTAGGAGAATGCAAGGGCAGCGATGCACTAGTAGGAGGATGCAAGGAGCAGTAATGGACTAGTAGGAGGATACAAGGAGCAGCAATGGACTAGTAAGAGGATGCAAAGAGCAGCGATGGACTAGTAGGAGAATGCAATGAGCAGCGATGGATGCAAGGGGCAGTGATGAACTAGTAGGAGGATGCAAAGGGCAGTGATGGACTAGTAGGAGGATGCAAGGTGCAGTGATAGACTTGTAGAAGGATGCAAGGAGCAGCAATGGACTAGTAGGAAGTTGCAAGGAGCAGCGATGGACTAGTAAGCAGATGCAAAGAGCAGAAATTGACTAATAGGATAAAAGGGGCAGTGATAGACTAGAAGGAGGATGCAAGGAGCAGCGATGGAATGTAGAGATGGCTATATATATTTTTTTTATATCTATAGAAGGAAATAGGACCAATCTGTATTAGAAAAGCATGGAGTTGTGCTATATATATATGACTATTATAGGTATCTGCATGGAGTTTGAGCTTGCCATACTGCTCTATATACCTGGCTGCAGCAGACTATTATTACAAATCATTGGTTGCTGCAGGCAACACTGTTAATTCTCCTTTTCATCAGTTTTTAAAAAGCTCTAGTAATTCTTATGGAAGATTATAAAAATTCTATAGAGCAGTTTGAGTTATATCAAGCAATAGGAGGAAAGCGACATCTGACGATAATGTCCATTATAGGGACGGGTAGATTTTACTAGGAACAATTAATAGAGCTATTAGCAGAGATGCGGGCAGCTCTTATGTGGAGGAGATGGAGGAATTTATATAAGAAGTTTATATAGAGCAATGGAAGGATTATTTGGGAATTCTGCACAGTGCTATGGCAAGAATTTATGGTGCAGTAAGATGCTTAATAGGGAATTGAGTCTTTTTTCCTCCTTATATTAGAAAATAAAATGCAAACGTCACAGTGGGACAAAACAAGCATTTACCGTGTTTTATTATAGTCCTATTTCGATTTGTGTAAGTAGATGGAACAGGAATGGTGAGCAGGACAAACTGGAAGAGATATTGGAAAGAGCTTTTATGCGGTACAATTCAAGGAGTGAGCTTTGCACAGGATTCCGGGTTTAAAGGGAGGTTAATTAAACCCAGGAAGGGATGTATTGCTTGTATGTGGGTGTAGCAATAATTAATTATATTCAGTTTTATGTGGTTTTGGTTGAGCTGTAAATGGCCTGTGTCACATGCAAGGTAGCTGATGAATTATCTAATTAATGGTGGGATTAATCATCGAAATGGGCTTCTTATGTGGTGCAGCTGGAAGATTTGTCTGTGATTAAATGTGTCAGCACCTTCAACCTCTTCTGTGACTGAGGGCCTTAAGATGGAAAGTGTCTGAAGAGAAAATTGTTCTTGTTGCCCAGAGCAACCAACCAGGCATTCACTGGCATTCTTTTATGCTTCTCTAAAAGAGATAAAAGGGGAATCTCATTTATTTCTGTGTACAACAAAAAAAGTTCTTCTTTCAGTAATGATCATGAAATCCTGAGCCTTCAAACAGAACAAAACTATCAGACCCTCCAGTGTCCTCTATGACTGAGCCCTCAAACATTATCCAACCTTCAGATCCTCCACTCCCATTATCACGGAACCTACCTGCAAAACCTTTACCGTCCTTACTCATTAAACCTCCACACAGAACCTAAAGAACCTCCACCATCCTCCATCTTTAAGCCTCTACACAGAAGCTAGCTTTCAGAAGCTACAGCTGCCCCCATAACTGAGCCTCAACACAAAATGTAGCCTTCTGAATATCCACCCTCCTCTGTCACAAAGTTCTTATACAGAACTAAGTCTTCAAAACCTGCAACACTAAGCCTTTACGCAGAACCTAGCTTTCATAGCCTGCATCCACCTCTAATATTGAGCCTCCACACATAATCTAGTCTTCAGAACTTCCAACCTCCTTTTTCACTATGCCTGCACACTTTTTCTAGTATTCAAAGCCTCCAACTTCCTCTATCATTGAGCCTCCACATGTAATCTAATCTTTCAAAACTTCTAACCTACTTGTTTACTATGCCTCTACACATTTTCTAGTTTTCAAAACCTCCACCTTCCTCTATCACAATGAACCTAGCCTTCAGAGCTACCCACATCATCGTTGAGCTTTTACACAAAACTTGATCTTTGCTATTGTCCATCTTTAAGCCTCCACCATGGACCTAGCCTTCAGAGCTACCCACATCATCGTTGAGCTTTTACACAAACCTGATCTTCGCTATTGTCCATCTTTGAGCATCCACCATGGACCATGCCTTCAGAACCTCCAGCCTTTTCTTCCAGTTAATCTGCACACAGAACCTTTCCTCTAGGTTCTTCTAATCTTGAGCCTAAACATAGAACCTAGTCTTCTGAACTACCAGCCTTTGCTCTGTGACTAAGGGCAGCTGTTGGTTGCAGATATCTCTCCAAGGAAGATTACCATCATCATGCGAGTTGATGGAGTATGGTTACCAACATAATTCTTGCCCAATAATCACAGTTTAACATACGCATTACTTTGCTTCTACTCTTTTTTACATAGAAGAGTTAAGGATTGCTCCCAGTCACAGGGCAATTTTCCAGCAAGCTGGAAAATCTTCCTGTGCAATGAAGAGCACCATTGACCACCAAAAATGGTCGTTATTGCTCTGCAGCAGTCCAGAAATAGCCTGATTATTGCAAATGATGCTTGAAATTGAGTCAGCTGGAGTCTTTACACAACTGGTCTTTAGATCCTCTGGCTTGCATTTCTTTTGGGTATCTTGTGTTCAGCATATCTAGTCTTCCCTTCTACAGAGTGTCTACATACTATATAGCCCTCATATCCAGTTAGTAAGCCTTTACATAGAGATAACCCTTAAGAACCTCCAGCCTCTGGTGCTTTGTATTTTTAAAATGTGGCTAATCTTGTTTTCTTAGAAAATCCATCCTCATTCACAGATGCATGCTGTGCATAGGTACTTTAGCACTGCACACTTGCTTGAACTAGAAATGCAAACTAACCTAGTCACATGAACCAGGCCATAGTTCACCGCATTAGCTGTAGGGCAAAAGTACGCAAAGAAAAAAGCAGACCTGTATTCCTTCCCCCATTAACTGGGAATAAGAAGCAGTGTACCATATTGCATGCTGTTCATTATATGTGTCTTTCCATTATTTATAACAGCCAGCCTCATACTACCCTGCTGCGTAAATGCTGTTTTGACTATTTTTGTATATAGTTCGTCACATCAGTACTTACACTACATCGTATTTCTATCCATTAGGTCACAGTTAAGTCACCTGTTTAGGTCACAATTAAAAAGAGACTATAATTTCTTGGGTTCAGTTTTATTTTAGAAAGTTTTGCAATTCTATAAAGTTCTTTTGTTAATAAAATATTATTTTTCTGTTCCAGTATGACAATGTCCCTGTGCACAAAATCAGCTCCATAAAGATATATTGTAATTTATTGAGTTTGGTATGGAGGAACTTAAGTGGCCTGCAACAAACACTGCCCTAAATTCCACAGAACACTTTTGGGATGATTTGAAATTCTGTTTGCAAGCCAAGCCTTCCCGCCCAACATAAACACCTGACTACAAAATTCTCTTTTGGCTGCAGATTCCCACAAAGACATTCTGAGATCTTGTGGAAAACCCCTCTTAGTAGAGTGGAGGCCGTTATGGAGTAAAGGTGGTGTAAACTCCATATTAATGCCCATGGTTTTGGAATGGGATGTCCAAAAAGCTCATATAGATGTGATGGCCAGGTATCAACAAAGTTTGACTATATAGTACAGTCTTTCTCAACCTCTTCAACACGACGGATCCCTTGAAATAACTTTCCGGTGTCAGGCAACCCCTACTAAAATTTACTATATCTACAACTCATGGTACATTAGTGTGATGGTCAGTGGAAAGAATGCTCCTAATACAGCATACACATGACCGGACTTTCCGGCAGACTAGGCCCGACCGCCTTCCCGACGGATTTTCGGCGGAGTTCCAACGGACTTTCCGAATGAACGGACTTGGCCACACGCGAACGGACTAAGTCCGTTCGAAAGTCCGGTCGTTTGAACTTGATGACATAAGACAGGACTAAAAAAGGAAGTTCAATAGCCAGTAACCAATAGCTTCCCTTGTGTCGTATTTGGTCCGTCGGACCATCATACAGACGAATGGTTCTCCCGATAGGAATTGAGTCCATCGGACAGATTTGAAACATGTTCTATTTCTAGGTCCGTCTGATTTTTTTTTTTACGAAAAATGATCGGATTTGCCCACACATGATCGGATTGTCCGAAGGATTGATCCCGTCGGACCTAGTCTGCCGGAAAGTCCAGTCGTGTGTATGTGGTATTACACTGGTGGTCATTGGGAAGAATTACCCTCTTACAGATAGATAAAAAGACCAATGGTGTCAGTGGGAACTTATCTGAGAGGGTGAAACTGCTCATTGCTTAAGAAATGCCTAGCAACCTTTGGAGGAACCCTAGGATTCCATAGAATGCTGGTTAAGAAACATTGATCTAGTGTCATGCCATTTGGACTTTTCTTTAAATAGCAACCTAAATATAAATTTTTTTTTAGTTGTGCCATAATCTGGCTGGAGCCTTTTATGGATTATGAGATATGTGAAAGTTAAACTACACCAAAAGAAAAAAATAGTGATAGAACAAATGAGGAAAATATTTTTTCCATTTATCTGCTAAAAAACTACAACACGAGCTTGCAGTTATTTGTGCTTCCATGTAGATAAAGTCGGTAGCCTTGTGAGGACGAATACAATTTCTCTTTTTTGTCCAATGAGTACACGTGTTCCAAGCAGAGCCAACATTAGTGTTGGCTCTGTTTATCCTTTGACGAAATAAAGAGAAATTTTATTCATCCTCACCTGGATGCCGACTTTATCTACATGGAAGGACTCCTGTGGAGACTGTAAGTCAGGCACTGTGAATGGAAACAGAGAGCTCTTGCTGGCACTGATTGCATGATTGGGTTGCAGTGCCATTATCTTGCGTATGTTGCAGATATTTGTATTTCCCAACAACAACAATGGTAGCTGCAGGAATTAGAGGGAAGAATGAAGTTGCCTATGCAATTCCCTAATGTCATGAGACCCATGAGCTCCAGTGATATCAATCCCACCATGGCTAAGCTTGAGGAGCAACCACAGAGAAATTTTTATTTCTGTGATGTGAATGGAACTTCATGGATCCATACAGGGTTTGATTCTAGGATGTTATGAACATTGCAGTTCATATAACAAATACAAAAAGTGACAAAGATCTTGTTAGCAGGCACAAGGTGTGAATGAGGAGACCAGAGACTGGAAACATTATTAAAAATTGTAAAAGGACTGTAGAAGCTGAAGGACATGAATACATGGAGGACTCTTCCCATTTGCCTTCAGCTCAGAGATTCTTCGCAATGTAGAACACCTCTGGGGGATTGGATTTCCAGTCTTTGATGTAACTATCGAAAGGGATTGCTGAAATGTATATGTCAATAATACGTTTTAATAACTAGCAGCCAAACTGAGCAGTTGTGGATATGTCCAGGCCGAGACCTTGCTCTTTGCGTGGAACATTCTTGTTTTGGCGGGTCTAGCAGAGTGATGTTTTCTGTTAGCAGTTACAGTGTACTGACCCGCAGCCTTGGCTAAATAAGGGATAGCTTTTTGTTTTTTACTTCACAGGCATAGAAGGAGAATCTACTTCAAAGAGGTGAATCAGGAAGTTCAGCTGCAATGCTCCAGGGCTGTCATACTTATCCTTGTTATACTGCTTAGCGGGTCATTGATCCAAAAGAAGCATGCTCATATCAAGAGTCCTGACACCTGATTCAATGATATGTACATGCTTGTTCTGGGTCAGTGACTTACCAAGTAGCGAAAACAGATTCAAGAGGACAGCTCTGGACCATGCACTTTCAGAAACAAGTCATGAGTTGCTGCTCCCGTATTTCTAATTTGACGGGTTTCTTTTACATTTAGCATTATATGGTCTCACTATTACATATGATAGGTTTGATTTACTGCAATGGTATAGACATTTTGCAATGTAAAGCAGCCCATAGATTACTCAGTTTTCTTTCTTTCCATCATGAGTGGAAGGAAAGAAAATCACTTGATTCCCCCCATCAACACTGACTGTGCCTCCCGCAGCACTATTGTGTTTTGCCTGTGGAGGGGTGCAGGGAACCTTCCGGTGAACAGAACGTAATAATTACTGCTAGGGGCTATAACCGCTGGCAGTAATCAAATGTAAAAAATCCAACAGGCTGGTTGTACTTAGGTACAATTAGCCTACCCATACAGGGATTGAATATTGGCCAATCACTGCTAAACCGGTCAAATCTTGATTCATTTGTAGCCGGCCTAAATGTTGTGTTCACTTAATGAACATGGTGAAACTGCACTCACAATAGTCATTCAGTCATGTGTAAAAAATCCTGTTTTTAGTTTTAATTTCCTGCTTTACTAAAGCGGGCCCTACATGGATTAATACTGGGCCAGTGTTGATGGCCAATACTGACTGTGTTGATGGGGGAAACTAGTGATTCATCCATGGGCTGCTTAAGAGAACAGTTTCGTTAGTAAATCAATTCTATTTCTGGAGTTATATTTACCAAAATGGTAGCTGTAGCCCGGTGCCTAGGGCAGTAGGGTTAGATGGGCCTCACCAAGATTTACATTGAACAAATTGTGATGGCTATTTCCTTATTATGTTTTCCTTTTTTGGCCACCTCTAAAAAATTCGTGGCTAAATTTAGCAGGAGACCTGTAGAGTGCAGGGGGTGATCAGAAGGATTTTCTATAGAGGGGGTTGATTTACTAAAACACAGAATCTGGTGCAACTGTGCATGGTAGCCAATCAGCTTCTAACTTGTTCAATGAAGCTTTGACAAAAAAAAAACCTGGAAGCTGATTGGTTTCTATGCAGAGCTGCACCAAATATTATACTCTGCAGTTTTAGTAAATCAACCCCCATATCTCCCTTTCTTGTTACGTGGTTTTACTGTTGAAAATGGTTAGTAGTAGTGTAGTAGTAGTTAGATCAGTGCTTTGTAGCATTAGGCCCCTTTCACACAGGCTGTCTGATCAGATCAGTCTGTCAGTTTTTCAGGTGGACCTGATCATACCCTCCAGTCTCTTCCATGGAGCGGCGGATGTCAGGGGACACATGTCCACTGACACTCACTGTTATCCAATTCGATCCTGTCTGCCAAAAACAGACTGATGGTGGTCCTATTCCCCATCTGTCCAGCAGATCATGATTGGATTGCATTGGACGGAATTGCCCCATAGAGGAGAGCAGGACTGTGTCGGACATTGCTGAGCGGACACGGACCTGTCTTCCGTCTGCTCAGCGGGGATCAGCAGAGAGATCCCCTGCTAAGCAAGCGGATTTCCTTTAACAGAAGAACCCGTGTGAAAGGGGCCTTATTGTCACTAATATAATCACATGACACCGTGGAGTTGATTTTCTAAAACTGGAGCATGCAAAATCTGGTGCAGCTCTGTCTAGATTTTATTGTCAAAGTAAAGCCGCGTACACACGGGCGGACTGTCTGGCCAACTTAGTCCGTCGAAACACATTTCAGCGGACAATCCGCTCGTGTGTGGGCTTCAGCGGACTTTTTCAGCGTGCAGTCTGGCGGACTAAGTATTTCGGAATTTCCGTAATATTGTCCGTCGTACTTTGGTTTCAGCGGACAATCCGCTCGTGAGTAGGCTAGTTCGACGGACTAAGTATGGCGCATGCTCAGAAAGGATTTACACGGCGAAAGGTTGCATTGCTGTGTATTGGACTTCCTATTTCTAGTCCCGTCGTACGTGCTGTACACGTCATCGCGCAAACTTTCGACGGACTGTTTGTGCATCCGTGTGTGGTCAAGTCCGTTCATTCGAAAGTAGGACGGACTGTCCGTCGGATTGTCTGACGGACTAAGTTGGCCATACAGTCCGCCCGTGTGTACGCGGCTTTAGAATTTGCTTGGCTACCATGCACAGCTGCACCAGATTTTGCACTCTCCAGTTTTAGTAAATCAACCCCAATAAGCAAAGTCTTGATGCCTAAATATGGCCTTACCTATTAGGTCACCATGGATCGTCCAGTCATGTTTGGACTTTAAAATTGCTTGCATATCAAAAATGCAGCATGCAGGACTTTTGCCCAATGTAACCCATTGGTTGGAATGGGCCCTAATGTAGACATTGTACTTTCATGCATTTAGCCCACTTTAGAAGGGGAAAAGCAAGAAAGCAGGCGGCAACGAGGTCGGCGAGAACGAGCCATAATGATACGCATTACGCTTACCTCTGTTTCACCAATCCTGCAGGTGTAAAGTTCGGGAGCCAACGCGATTACGCTCCCAGTGTGCTGCCTTGCAGCTGCCCGCTTGTCGGGAAAATCCCCACAGACTTCTTATGGGGTCAACAAGTAATTCTGGCTGCCTGCTGAGCGGCACGCTGGGAACGGAAGTCGGCTCTCGAACTTTACACCTGAAAGATCTCCGGATCGCTGGCTCCTAGGTAAGCGTAATGCACATCATTAGACTTACCCCACCCCATCCAGAGGTGTTTTCATCCCTGAGTTCTTCTTTTACGGTTATTTCTATATATCATTGTCATTCTTTACACTGCCTTCCTGAATAAGCCTTTGAGAGTTTAGCTTTAAACTGCAATTGTCTGTGCGGCTTATGTAACATTTAGCAGCATTAATCAGCGTTAGGATGTATCTGAAAATATAAGAGAGGAGCAGGGCATAGGAGTATGGGGCAGCGTAGTGCCACCGTGGGGGCATCTTGTGGCTCTGAGCCCCCTCTCTTCTCTCCGTTTCCCCCCTTGTGCCTCTTTCCCTCGGGACGTAGCTCTAATAATGTGTTTGATCGACTGGTGGCGGCGAGCGCACGATTATTGTCTTGTAGGGAGTCAAAAGTATTGATCTTACGAGAAATATGAGTGTGTGAAATGGAGTCAGTGTGTCAGTTACAATCAGCAGAGACCCGGGGGAGAGAGCGAGAGAAGGAGCCAGAGCGAGAGAGAGCAAAATACACAGGCTCAAACAGAGAAAGTCAGAGAAAGCAAACAAAGAATGAGAGCGGCCTGCGAACAGCCAATTTAATCCGGTCACCCCTGCACTGTCATCACCTGCAGTCTCATCTTTTTGTCCGCTCTCTCATCTGTGCTCTCTTTGTGCTCTTTATCTTACAGATGTTTCATGTTCGCTCTCATTATTGCAATTTAAACTAGCCATAGACGTTGCGGTCTGAAGGAACGTGCGATTTCTAATTCTTGAAAGATCGTACCTTAAAAAAAGCGCCCATACACATAGCGATTTGTGATCGATATAGGTAAGAGCGATCATAAAAAAAGTGTTTTATTAACAGCTAAAACATCGAACGATGCAACATACACAGTATTGTTATCGATCAAAAACTGATTTTTTTTTAATTGATTTTCACTATGATCCATTCTCTGGCACACACAAAGAACTACGCATTTCCATGGCAGAGTTGATATCGAGAGCTATAAAAATCAATCAAATTGGAAGGTCTCTGGTTTGTGATTTTTATTTAGCCGGATCCGATTTGTCACATTGCTTGGTCAATTGAATGATCATATCAATACATGTAGGACCACCATTAGATAATTAGATAATCATTGGCAGAAGATGAAACATGATTGAACAATCATATGAAGTACGTGTTCACATTTCCTGTGCCTTGAAGCATTGACTTGCTATACTCTGGTCACATGAGTATATTTAATTATACCTAAAAGAATATACTATATTAATAAAAGTATAATAATTAAAGTATTATAGTAAACCATTACAGTTTGTGAAAGATCTTCCATGCAAGAGTCTGCCCAGCATTGTCTAGTGGTGCCCATAGACCAGGGGTAGGCAACCTCGGCCCTCCAGCTGTGGTGAAACTACAAATCCCATCATGCCTCTGCCTCTGGAAGTCATGCCTGTGATTGTTAGGGTCTTGCAATGTCTCATGAGACTTGTAGTTTCAAAACTGGGGTTGCCTACCCCTGCCATAGACATTAGATGAAGAAAGGAAATCAGTCTTTTATCACATGAGAATGACTTGGGCAAAATGCTGCGGCAAAAAAATCAGAGAGCAAAAGCTGTTTCATTTAAAATATCTCCTTTGTGTCATATTTCCAGTACAGTTTAGAGAATGAAAGGCAGAAACGCATTGGATACTACCAGCAACACGCAAAGCAGAACTTCACCCAGAAGGGGAAGTTCCTCCTTCTTCTTCAACTTTTGGCATATTTGTGTTTTTAATGGGCAGGTTCATAGTTTTCAAAATATCTCCATCCGTCTTCTTGCCTGCGCCTTCTAGGACAAACCACAGGTCCCAGAAGGCTGCGTGACCATGCACAAAGTGCAGCTTGCGCATGTGCAGTGGGCAGCCAGCTGTGAAGCTGCAAGGACTCACTGCCAGCTGCCCACAGTTAACATGCTGGCACCAGGGACCCTAACAACGGTGAAGAAACAGACCGGGCGAGGACTCCGCTGGATCATTGGACAGGTGATTGTTTTTTTTATTAAAGTAATCAGCTCAGGTTTTTGTAGCTGCTGACTTTTAATTTTTGCAGATCTGACTGAAGAACTGTTTTAAGTTCAATGGTAGAGCTGAACTCCAGGGAAAATTCAAAACTACTAACTACTAATTCAAAGGCTCCCACTGCAAGGGCTAACTGCTTGTTTCGTCTCAGGTACCTTTAAAAAAGCAGTATTACTTACCTTATCTCTTGGTCTTCCTCTTCTGCCGTTTCCTGAAGCCGCTTCCTTTTGGCACTCCATTGGTCCCACTTTGACTTAATCACTTACAATGCAGGACCAGCAATCCTGCATTGTAAGGCCGCGTACACACGCGTGGACTGTTCGCCCAACCTTGTCCGCTGAACAGTGTTTGGGCGGACAGTCCGCTCGTGTGTGGGGCTTCAGCGGACAGTTTCAGCGGACAGTTGGCCGAACAAGGTCTTACGGAAATTCCGAAAAACTGTCCGCTGAAACAAGGTTTCAGCGGACTGTTCGCTCGTGTGTAGGCTTGTTCGGCCAACTAAGTCTCGCGCATGCTCAGAAAGGATTTCCACGTCGGAAGGTTGCATTGCAGTGTATAGGACGTCGTATTTTTCGTCCCGTCGTACGTGCCGTTCACGTCATCGCGCACGGTTTCAGCAAACTGTTCGTCCGTCGTGTGTGGCCATGTCCGTCCATGCTAAGTTTGAGCGGACTGTTCGCTCAAACTGTTGGACGGACAAAGTTGGGCCAACAGTCCGCGCGTGTGTACGCGGCCTAAGTGAGGACACTGAAGGCCCACCCAAATCCCAGGGCATCAGAGTGAGGAGAAGAATGTTGGCTATTGGGGCAGTGAGGAATATGGTATGTCAAAGTGCTTTCTTATTGGTCTCTAGCCAAAAAAGAGTCGTTATGAAATTTTCCTCAAAGTTCAGCTTTAAAGGAAAAGTAGCCAAAGCTCGTTCATTCTGCACCCCTGAGACCTGTTTTCAGCAGACAGCGGGCTGAATCCCGCTGTTGGCTGACATCACAGAGCCGATCCAGGATCGGGAAAGATCATGACCATATGATTGGGATTCACCCAGATGCATGGACCGGAACCCGGCTCAGCCTCTTAGAAAGTTTTTTACTTTAATGCAGAGAATGCATTAAGGTAAAAAACCTTCAGCCTTCAGAAAAACTTTAAAAGAGACTGATAACAGGTCAAATTCAAGTGCTTACACTACCTGCAATAAATAAAAATATGTGTGTAATGATATAGTAAGGAATGAATGCATGTATATACCCATTCAGTTGTATCCGACTCTCGACAATGCTATGGGCCAGCTGTTCGGGTACCATATCTGATACATATGAAAGCCTTTTCCTTAGAGTTCTCTCGGCAATTTTTTTACATGGTAGGTCGCCATGTCTTTCCTGAACCCTCCCCAATTGCTTGGGCTTGGACTGGCATGCAGAATATAATATCATAGGTGCATAGCTAATTTGTACCCAGATAGTAGGGCCAATTTGGACAGGAGCCAAGGGACCTACCAGTCCATGGAGTGTGAGAGCAAACCTATGCAAACTCCATGCAGATTTACACCAAGGACCCTAGTGCTGCAAGGCACAAGTGCTAACCACTAAGCCATTGTGCCACCCATATTAATGGCCACTGGTCTATTTGTGTCTTTTATATATGCCTGGAAATCTGCTTTGAAGGTTGGTGCCCCTTCTCATCCTGGAGTGAGTCACTGACCTGACTTCACTGGCTGCATGCTTGTTCCAGGTCAGTGACCCCCTAATTTATAAAAGGCAAGTAGACTCCTTTGTAGTACAGCGAGATTATGGATGACCAGAGCACCAAAGCTTGCAACTTTTAAATCAAGTCAGCAGTGGCAACTGTATCCTTACAGGTTCCTTTTAAACAGTCTCTTAGAAGACCGCACTCTCTTTGTTTTATGTGTTTGGGATGTTCTGTTTGTTTGTACTTTATAATTTTTATTACCACGGATGATGGATATTTTATATGAAGGTTACACCCCCCCCCCCTCCCCCAATTTTCTCACAGCTATCAAACATCCTCCCATTGCCGTATATATTCCACAGTCACATTAACAGCAATATTACAACCTGCCATTGGTGAACAAATTGCATTTCAAAGCCCCACTGCACAGACGCATGCCGCAGTCCCGCTGGAAGGGACGATATACAGAAGTCTATTGTCTCCTTTACTAACTGTACTGTAAAAATGACTGAAACATGTTATCAGCATTATAACTGGTTCATCAACATTAATGAAAGTTAAGTAGAGGTCATGATTATGGAACCCAATCAGGTGTCTGGCTGTAATTTTTTTTAGAATATCTAAATATCTATCGGAAGCATATATATATATATATTTAAAGCTTCTTCCTTGCTATTATATTTAGAGGGTGGATAAGAGATTCAATAGATTCTCTTACTTAATGTCTAGGCTAATTGTCTATAATTGAGTGTCAATTTTACTGTCTTTTGATAGAGAATGCAGTGCTAGGGTTTAAACCCTAACTGGATGGATTCTAATTTGCTAAATCCTCCGTACCTTTACAAAAATTGCCCCTTTTTTCCTAAAATACTGCCATCCTCTTTTTTCATTTCAGTGCCACCAATCACCTCCAGTCTGTTTTAGCCACTTCCTGTCTACATGCAGTAACTCCATAATTGGCTGACTTTCTCATAGTAACAACAGTAGATTATACCTTTGCAATGTGTCAGCATGGTCACGGGTAGCCTCAACAAAGTCTCTTTTAATTCTTCTTGCCTCCTCCAAATCTGCAAATGATGTTGCTGTAATCTGACTTCCTTTTAGTGGGTGGATACACTTGTTCTCCATGTTCTCACTGTATGTAGGAACGTAGCCACCTTCTCTTGCTCGCTCCTGAAATGGACTATGGGCTTTGTGTGCATTCAGCACATGACCTTTACAGCAATGCGTGGATCTTGTAGGTGGCATGTCCAGTATCGGGGGCATGTACATCAGAATGGTAAAGGAAGTTGCCACTGAACTTCTGAAGTTCCATGGCAATGGAACGTAATTGGACCCGGCAGCAAACACCAGAGCAGTGTGACATTATGCAGGAGGGATTGGCTTTTTTTTACCGACTACAGAAGATACAGGTATGCTGTGGTAGAGCATAGTGGGCCTATAACTTCAGCATGATGACAAAAGATGTAAACTGACCACGTTAGCATGGTTCAGCTGCCATGCTACTGTGGTCAGTTTATCTGTTGGAGGAGCAGCACAGGCAGGTTTAACCAGGTAAATTCAGAGCATCCACAACCCAAAACGTAATGCAGCCATGAGAAATCACATTAAACGATTTTAAATGCCATACGCTTAAAAATATATCTTCTTTTTGGAAATATTAAGTTGAGCTAATTATTTAAGCCATTTGGGCTTAAATGCCTCCTAATAAAGTAATTGACTCTTTTATGTTGCAATCACACTTTTTAAAGAGGCACTGCATTTAAAACCATACCATTCAAAACCATTTTACCTTTACAAACACTTTAACCCCTTGCCGGCGCTGGCCCTTTAAGGGGTTTCAGATGGAACGTGGGGTTCATGATTATGTGACCGCCGTGATTGGCTGTCATGGCGTTCACATGATCGAAAAGCCGAGTGTCCGCATATTTGCATGCAATATTGCAAAAACATCTGTGTCGAGATTTTCGCGCCCTGCGCCCTCCTGGCACAGTTACCAGTGGCTAATGGAAAGCTCCCGATTGCTGCTTGCAGGGTGCGCGCTCTCCGCACAGAAGTTTTTGCAATAGTGCACGCAAATATGTGGCCGCTCAGTGCCAAGGCCCTCCCGCCGAGAGGCCGCATATTTGCTTGCTGTCAGCGCCAGGAGGAGTTGATGTGTATGTGTTCATTTTGGAGAATAAGGATATTAGTGTCACTTTAACCCTTTCTGTGAGCAGATTTTCTGCTTTTCCCTAATTCTGAAAAAATACCCAACCTTTCCTTCCCACTTCACATTTTTGGCAAGGTATGCTGTGATTTGTAGTTCCTGAACAGCTAAATGCTATACATTGTGCTCACCCTTCTACCATATCTGGTTCCACCCTTCACTACTGCTTAACTGAGCTGTCCGTGAAATCCCAGTGCTGAAATTTCTCTTCTGTTCTGGCTTGTGTTTGCTGTCATGCAAATGCGCAAACTGCTTTGCCTCCCCTGTAAATTGATGATCATTATCACCGTGACAATCTACTGCTGAAGGAGTTAAGGCAGGCATTAGCTGGCTAATCTTGACGTAATTTGAGCCAAGCTGATTAATGTTTTAAATCATCCTTCACAGAACCAATATGATTAAGATGCTGTGCATAACGTATGGGTAGCACAGCCTAGACTGGGGTTATTTCAATTTGGTATGATCGTGGCATAATTTACTCTTTTTCTGCTACTTACGTTTTTTTTCTTAATTAAAAATATGTGAGCAAAGTAGGAATTTTGGAGAGCAGAAACTCAAACTTGCAGTCTTTGTCTTGATAGACACTTTTTTTTACGGTAAAGTCATTACACCTATCAAGCACATGTGGAGATAATTACATTTTATCTTCTGAGTTTGCCTGTATCTTTGACTGCCCCAGCATTGCAGAATGCTTTCCGAACAGGTCCAAGCCATAAGAAAACAAGGAAAGAGATGGTCGGCGGTCAGGATGACATCCAGAAAATAGTATTCCTTTATTGAAAAGACACGTACAATGCTGTAAAAACAGCCTACGCGTTTCAGACGTTAGTCCTTCATCATGGCTAAAACAAGAAAGCAAGGCTCATCCCCTTTAATGGAGTGGGAGCCTGCCCTTTTCTGATCCTGGGTGGGCTGCACAGTTAGATGGTGTAGAGGAGTGGCCATCAACCTTGTCATCAGGGCCCACTAACAGGCCAGGTTTGAAAGATAACTGAAATATATCACAGGTGATATAATTTGCTGCTCAGTGATTGCAGTATTCTAGTCGGCATCTCCCCAAGGTAATACATAAAACCTGGCCTGTTAGTGGGTCCTGAGGACAGGGTTGATGACCACTGCTGTAGAGGAGTCAATAGGCACAGATAGAAAGGTATAGGATTCAATACACATTGGGCTCATGAAGAGCCATTACTGAACAGTAGTCTAGCTAAACCTGTCTACGTAGCTAGAGAAAATCCTTAGTATGTGTTATGGTACTGTTTGGATCTCTACCGCAAGTTGTCCTGTTAACTTCTGGTTTTATGTTGGGACTGTGGACTGGTCCGTGGCTGCTCAACTACTTAAATATCAGACAGAGTGCTAGTTTGTCAGACTTTTTCAGGGCTTTGGATAATGTTAAATGTGTACTCATACACCCCAGCACCCAAGAAGCACAGATTGCTGGGTATTCTAATCTGTGTTCATTGTAATCTCCAAAAGAGTCTTCCACTGATAAACTCACTGATGCAGCCCTCCACAGACAGGAAACTGTAAAAAACAAACAGAAGGGCTCAAGGGCTTGGTGCATTACCAAAAAACTTTATTAAAAACACCCAACACCAAAAATATACGCACATAGGAGGGCCCTTGCGCTTTCCTGATTGTTTTTACAGTTTGATGTTAAACGTGTATGTAAATCCTAACAACAAATTTCTCTTATCCCTTTTGGTTAGCTAAGTATAACATTGGAAGCATTTTGTTATATCTCTTTAATATAGTCAGAAAAATACCTGTTGATTCTACCAAAAATATTGTAAGCTGATAACTTCCTGTACTTTACCTCTACTGACTGTTATCAATCTCATTACTCGCTGAGAATAACAGAACCACGTCCTTCTATGTTATAGATTATAGGAGAGGGATGGGATTCTGTACTCCTATCTTCTTTTGATTTCCTAACACAGAAGGGTAAGTGAATGTTGCCACCCGAGTACAGCAAGTGCATTAATGACCGAGTCCCCAGGCAAAAATTAAGGAAAATAAGCTTGATTAAAAAAACTAATACCGCCACCCCATCTACGGATGGGTAAGCTTCAAGATATGACATTCTTGTTTTGGGGCTTTAGATACACTTTAAAAGAGAAGTATTTTTTTTTTTGCTTTAGAATCATACCTACCCAGGTCCGATGCTGGATCTGTCCCCCGCCGGCTCTAAGACTGAGAACAGAGCGATCAAGCGCCGCTGATCGCTCGGTTCTTATAAAGTTGTATATTGAAGGACCCAGGCACTACCTATAATAAATAATATATAAATATAATAAATAAAATTCTAAATGTGTCTATCTTAGAAGACTAGAAGGCTCCAAATTAATATGATCTCGTATTTATGACAAGAGGATCAGAAATACCCCTAAACACCACTAATCGAAAGGAAGTAGGCAGGACAAAATGCAGGAAAACCTTATGAATATAGACTGATAGTAAGTATCTGCCAGAGAATAACACTTATCAGCATTACCCCAGTATTGATGGTGGCCGGCCCTAACCCACTGAAGCACACTAGATCAGCTATATAGAAAGTCTACATTGCATTGGCAGAAAAAAAAATACTAGGCAGTAATGCAATTTAAATGTATCTACATCACTGTCTGTAGTGCACTGAGAGAAAAAATTCCAGAAATACAAGATACAGCCAGAAATTAAGTATGTGCAGAAAATAATACAGTGAAATCATAGGAAATATGTATATATATATATATATATGTCCCTCAGATGGAACCAAGAAAAGTTACGGTTAGGGTATGTGCTAATACCAAAAAATATCTCACCAGTGTTAGCGTATGCACAATATAAGTGAATATACATATGCAAGACCAAAAAACAAAATAAATTGATATATAAATAAATATATATATAAAAAAAAAAAAAATGGTCACTGGTGCAAAAATTGCAAGAAGTGCATTAATGCAACAAGTGGGCAAAAAAGTGCAAAGCAGCAATAATCTCAAAATACACAAGAATCACAAGAAATACAAAAAATACAAAAATACCAGTACATGTGCTGTAACTGTCATAAACGTCCTTAGAAAAATCTTAGAAAGATCGCTCGGTTCTCACAGCTGGTGACTGTCAATCACTGGTTCTCTGCTCTGCCTCAGCCCCCCCACCCCGCTAACTGGAGTGCTGGACTGTGGAGGGCAGGGAAGCAGCCGGCTCAGGCTCTCAGTGGCTCCTGGGCAGGAGCCGCCGATCCAGACATGTGGGCAGATCCCAGCCATATGGTCGCGATCTTTCCCGAGCCTTTACCAGCTCTGTGACATCAGCCGACAGTGGACTTCAGCCTGCTGTCTACTGAAAACAGGTCACAGAAGTGCAGAATGAACAAACAAGCTTTGGCTGTACTTCTCCTTTAATCTAATTTCACTTAAATTTAATTATTTCAATATTTAATAATATATAATAAATAATTAGAATTTAAAATTTCTTAGTTTAAATGCAATCTTTTAATCTGTAGGGACTGTAGTTTGGGTCATGTGGTCCGTCTGTTCCAGCATACAGCAGCAAAAAAAAAAAAAAAAAAAAACTGAAAACTACTTTTGAAATGACAATAACAGGTTAAAGCTTATATTAGATTTTAGCGATTGAGTTTAGATCTACCTTAACTTACTGGTATGTTCAAGCATTGCAGGACGTTTCAACAGCATTAAAAAAAATTGCGTAGTGCTTTTTAATTAGACCAGATCCCTTCTTTAAATTCATAAATAAATAAATTTCCTTTCCTAAACCTAAATGGATTTGGCTATTTAAGAGGCAGTAATTGAATATGGGAAAGTCGGAGGCACGACTATAGATAGAAAGCAGAGACTGACGAGCAGGGTTCGATAGAGTGAGTTAAATAATAATTATTCCTTTCCTGTATGCCCCAGTTCTCTACCTTTTCACAGACAGATTACCAGCAATGCATTGCAAAGCAGTCTATATGTCGAAACACAGAACTCTATCCAGACAGCATGCAGAGAGATATAATAGCATGCAGCGCAGTATAATAACACCGGCAGTGATACAGTACAATACGGCGTAACATAAGAACATGCATAGTGATATGAGAAAATGCAGAAACACTGAATAGCATGAACAATGACACGATAATAAGATGAGTGAACTAGAAGTACTACCTGTGAAACACAGGTCGATGCATTAACATGTAGAATTCTTGGAAAAATATAATGGCAAAGCTATTTCACGACATGTAGGCTGATATAATGACATATAGATTGAGATATTAATATTTAGAGCTGGAGGGATATAGTGCTGAATAGTGGAAGTAATGCCCATGAATAAAATTGAATATAAAGACTCTATACACAGTGGGCCTTATGTCTAAAAACTTTAGTCAAGGAAATTGAAGCTAGTGCCTATAACAACCAATCAGCCTCCAGCTGGGTTTATCTTCTTAAGGCGGAAAACATAGGCCCCCTTTTTCTAAGGTTGTTAAATCAGACGCTTGAGAGTACTGTATATAAAGAAAGGGCCCCGTATATTTTTTGCACTGGGGCTCTGTGGCTTTTAGGGGCTCGTTTTGTAGTGTTGTATACCAATATTCAAGACAACGGACCCAAAATTCACTTGAAACTACAGGTGGTCCAAAGGCAATTATGCAAAGGCGAGTATGATGCACATTGATGGAAGCCCCCAGTGCAAAGCATCAGTATTTTGCTAGGCTGTAGAAGAAGCATAAATTTAAATTCAAGTCAGTTGCTATAGGTCATTCATTCCCAACCAGGGTTCCTCCAGAGGTTGCTAGGTGTTCCTTGAGTTTGACCTTTAGGGGCTCATTGACCTCCCATTTGTTGGTGCCTGCATAGTTCCTGGGCGCATACCACTTGACAGAGCTAATAGTATGACATGACTTTATCCTTTTAGCTGTCTGTAGGGGTTGCATTCTTCCCACTGACTACAAATGTAAGTGACCCCCAATGATTTTTTTTAGCAAGGGTTCCTTGAGGGCTGAAAATTATTTTAGGTGTTCTTCTGGGGTTAAAAAGGTTGAGAAAGGCTGCTATAGGCAATGTGATTTCTTAAGGTTTAAAGTATCTAAGCAGTGTCACATTGTTCTGTTTTTAATTAGATTGGGTCCCCAAAATGGCTTCTTCAGATTTGTGCCCAGCTCCCTGTGCCAGCATGAGCCACAAATGTTGGCAAAGCTATTGTCAAAGGAGATGACACGTTAACTTAGGGTTCCACCGAACCCTAGGGTTCCTCCAGAGGTTGCTAGGGGTTCCTTCGGCAAGGAGCAATTTCTATGGCTCATATAGTGTAAGTTCCCAGTGACACCATTGATCTTATTAGCTATCTGTAAGGGGAGGGTAGGATTCTTCCCAATGACCACAAGCGTAAGGAGCATTGACCATCACACATCACATAATGTATCATGGGTTGTAGTTATAGTCATTTTAGCAGGGGTTCTCTGAGACTGGAAAGTTATTTCAAGGGTTCCTCTGTGTTGAAAATGTTGAGAAAGGCTGAGTTAACTATTCAGGTTATAGTTAGCTGGGCCAAAAGGAACCAAACAGCTGTTATTGGGACTGCTACATCACCTCTATCTTAAAGGTCAACTACAGGCACAAAAAAATGTAATTTAAATATATTCTTTCATATCCACATAGTAGTGTCATTGCCATTGAGCTGTACGTAGACTGTACAGAGAGCAGAGCTATGGGAGTATCCCAGCAGGCTCCACTCACTAGAAGTTTCCTATAGAAAACTACAGAAGGGGGCGGAGACAAGACCAGTCACCCTGCACAAAGAAAGAGAGCAGCAGTGAGCGGTCTTTATTACAGGAAGGAAAGATCTCACATTGGATTACTGCACAGATCTGGAAAGAATACACAAAGCAGATCAAGATTCAAGGAAGAATACATGTGACTCTTGTATTTAAAACATATTTGTTTGTCTCAGAGTTTGGCTATATTTATAGTTCAGATTGTATTTATATGTTATTGCATGGAATTGGCGCTTGACCATTACTATAGACCAGGAGTTGGCCAGAGCAGTTGGCTAACTGTGCTTGGAGTGCACAGTGAGCAAGCTCTCAACACAGAAACCTCGGCTGTTCATGGACACATATGTGAGGCATGTGGACATTAAAACACGCCCACTTTGCTACCACATATGACTAAGCCCTTGTACACACGGTCGGAGAATCCGTCGGAATGTGTCCTATCGGACCGTGTTGTCGGATAATCTGACTGTGTGTGGTATGCATCGGACTGATTCCGTCGGAATATCCGTCGGACCCAATTTTCCAACATGTTGGAAATATTTTCCGACCAACTGGTTCCATCGGACATACTCCGATCATGTGTATAGAATTTTGATCGGACCAAGTCCCACGCATGCTCAGATCAAATTCCTACATCAAAGCTATTGGCTACTAGTCCCATCGTAACGAAATTACGTCATCACGTTCTGAATGATCGGATTTTTCGACAACTTAGTCCGACCGTGTGTATGCAACAGTTTCGGACAAGATCCGACGGACAAAATCCGACGTATTTAGTTGGCAGAATGTCCGACCGTGTATACAGGGGCTAACATGGGTGGCAGGAGATTAAAAACCATGAACAAAACTCATCCTAAAGTAGACCTTACTTTAAATCCACAGGATTCTACATGCGGCACCTAGGTGAGCGTGACATCACCATCCATCCAGTGAGATCTACGGGAATGTTGACTATGCCAAATCTCGCAAAAAAAAAAAAGACACTCCTACACTGTGCTGGGGCCTTTCCCATTCATTTCAATGCATTTCAACAAGATAGAGAACTTTTGCTGGAATTTCCAGATTTTCAATGAAACTTCAGGAAAGGGACAGCTCTTGATTTATATGTCCAACTAGCCAACTTGCCTCCAGCTCCATTGGTTTTCTAACAGATACAGCCGCACCTATAGAGCCATTTATCCACTCTTCCTACGGCTGTTGTTTTGGCTTGTGAGTACTCATCAACGTAAAAAATAAGTGTACAAAGTGCATTATTTATTTATTTTCTGTTCCTCTGACGTAACCTCCCTCCCTCTCTCCCTCCACAAATGCATACCTTTCTCAGTCCAATGGCCACGGTTCTGTTACTTGTTTCCATCCAGTGCTGCCAGTCTTCACTGCTTCCTTGCTGCACATGTGCTGTGCGGCCCCTAGACTTCTACAGGACTTGTCTCCAATTGTCATGCACTTTGTTTTAAAGTGCACTTATCTTTTCAGATATAGAAAACAATGGTTTCTATAGAGCAGATTGAAGGCAGTCATTACAGGAGAAACTTAATGAGGCAAAATGTATGTGTATCTGTATTTGTATTATCTCACATACAAGCTATAGAGAACAACAGACGCAGAAGTATGCTGCCAATGAGTGTAAAAGAGGGCACTGCTCTGTAAGGCTTTGCAGAGCAATGCCTCCCCTGATACAGAGCATCTATGTAGTCCCCTGCTCCCCACACTGTCCATCAGCCACTCGCAGAGACCTGGAGCCCCCTGCAGAGCCCCCCACAGTGCCCCTAATATATTTCCTCCCACTGACCACCATGTCAGCGGCCATTCTTTCTTCTAGTGATATTTTTTTCCTCTTACTGATCACTGACACTGGGGCATTTTTTCTTCCTACTAACCACCGATGCTGGGCTATTTTTCACATTTCTGGCCACCAATGCCGTGGCATGTTCTCCTCTTTCTGAACACCAGTGCCAGGGCATTTTTTCTTCTCTCTTTGAACACCAATGCAGGGACATTTTCTTCTCTCTCTCTGAAAACCAATGGTGGGGCATTTTCTCCTCCTGAACACTAGTGCAGGGGCATTTTCTTCTCTCTCTGAACATCAATATTGGGGCATTTTTTCTTCTCTATGCATACCAATGCCAGGGCATTTTCTCTTATCTCTTTGAATACCGATGCTGAGATATATTTATTTTCTCTTTGAACACCAGTGTCCGGGGATTTTCTCCTTTCTGTGAACACCGATGCTGGGAAATGTTGTCTTCTCTCTGAACTCTAGTGCTGGGGCATTTTCTCTTCTCTCTGAACATCGTTGTTGGGGCATTCCCCCCCCGACCACCAAAGGCGTGGAATTTTTTCCTCCAATTGACCACTTATGGGGCATTTTTTGCTCCTACTGTGCACTGCCGGTGTATTTTTTTCCTTTACTAACCACCAATGTGGGGCAGTTCCTCTCCTCCCCACTTACAATACGGCTTTTTTTTTTCTTGCCTACTGATCACTGACAATGGTCCATTTTTCCATCTACTGACTGTTGCCTATTTACCTTTCCTCTTTGTTTAAGAGTGTGAATTATAACTGCTTAGTTCTACACCATGAACACTGGCTGTTGGGGGCCCATTAAAAATGTTGCTGTGTGGCCCTGTGATTTCTAGTTACGCCCCTGTCAAAAAGCCTTCCGCTGGAAATAATATGAATTACATTAGTGATTCTGGAGTAAATGGCAGAATATGATTAAAGCAAGTCAAGTTATTTTTTTCTCTAATGACATGTATTTAATTTGACACAGCACATTAAGCCCTGCCGCTCGGTGATAGGTATCCTTTAAGTATAAAGTGCAATCAATACACAGATAAATGACTATCATGATCGTACAATGTGCTTTCATTCCGCGTCAATACACAAAGCAGTGTGTGTTCCTCGGTGACAGTAACTCCTTCTGTGGGGAAATGTTACTGTATAAACATTTGTTTGCCAGCTATTTCTATTCTATGTACAGAATTGGGAGGTTATAGCTCAGGGACAAGACTGAATAACGCTCAGATGGTTCTTCGCACCATCTGAAGTAAAGCTGAAGTGGGTTTTCAGCGCACATCTTTAGTCATTATTATAACGCTTACTTGAAAGGTAATTTTTTGATGAGAATCTTGGATTTTAAAGGAAGCTTGTACTGACCTCCCTTCTTAAATTGCTACGGTCCTGGCTGATGTGTGATCAAGTGCTCCCTACAAAACTGTTGTTTATACTTGCCTATCCTGCCGCACGTTCTTTGGTTCTTTACTGCCTTGTAGAGATACATCCTGCGTGGGAATCTTCAGCATCTGACGCTTCTGGGGGTCAATCCGGAAGCCTGTATATCACTACAGGAGACAGCAGTGATGTAGGAATCAGTAGGTATAATCACAGTGGGCAATGGGGGGGGGGGGGGGCAAGCATCTGACACACTGGGAAGTGTCGGAAGCTCAAAGTTTTTTTAGCAGCCATAGCTCTCAAACCACGAACCAGAGCCTACACAACTAGATATTTCGTAATGCCTGTAAATTTTCTATCTTAGATTACAGTACAGGACATAGGATTTGTATCGTTAGACCATAGCATAAAAACCATGTGGTCTAGGAATACAATTCTTTTGTACTGTATGTTTTTGCCCTTGTACACACTGTCGGAGAATCAGTCGGAATGTGTCCTATCGGACCGTGTTGTCGGATAATCTGACTGTGTGTGGTATGCATCAGACTGATTCCGTCGGAATATCCGTCGGACCCAATTTTCCAACATGTTGGAAATATTTCCCGACCAACTGGTTCGATCGGACATACTCCGATCATGCGTACAGAATTTTGATCGGACCAAGTGCCACGCATGCTCAGATCAAATTCCTACATCAAAGCTATTGGCTACTAGCCTGAATGTCGTCCCATCATCACGTTCTGAAAGATTGGATTTTTCGACAACTTAGTCCGACCGTGTGTATGCAACAGTTTCGGACAAGATCCGACGGACAAAATCCGACGGATTTGGTTGTCGAAATCTCCGACCGTGTGTACAGGGGCTAAGACTTTGGTCTTCATACTTCGGACTGGGGGCCAGATGCGGCCCTGTGCTCCCCTTTATCTGGCCCTTGGGGCAGTGTTCCTCTCACTGATACAAGACACAATTCCAATCACTGACACCAACGATGGCGCATAATTCCTTCCACTAATACCAATAGGGTCCCATCATTGGTGTCAGTAGAAAGAATAATGCCCCATTATTCTTCCTACTGATGCCAATGATGGGACGCTATTCCTCCCACTGACGCTACATAAACTGTTGGCGCTATATAAATCCTGATTAATAATAATAATAATAATAATAATTAGGCATTATTCCTCCAATGACACCAGCTTCTGGCCGTTTGAAGGACATATTGAAGGACAATAAACCGGCCCTTCGTTTAGAAAGTTTGGAGAGCCCTGGTTTAAGATATGTGAATTATCTCATGTACATATAAAATCACATTCCCTTCACAAAATATAAAAAACGATCAAAAACAGCGCATCAAAGGGACTAGTAGATTGATGTGAAAAAGACTTTAAAATGTCATTTATTAAATGTAAAAAATAAACACAGACATCTGATCCCTGCAGGATCTCAAACACATAAAAAACACCAATCATAAAACGGACAGATGTTTGATAATGAAAAGCTCCTCAGATCTCTCAATTATAACTTTGGAAAGGTCAAAACCAACGACCAATGTGCACAGCTTTCGAATGCCTAATGAATGCAATCAATCATCTGAAAGAACCCAAAAAGTCAGTGTAAACGAATGGAACAACGTTTCTAGGGACACTCACTTCATAGGTGTTCAATGGGCTGCAGAGCTGATGAGTCCAGTCTGATGACCGAGGGGGAGGTGTTTATTTCAGCTCCATCTGAAGCGTTCGGCTTGGAGGCAGAGGTGTAATGCTGCACGCTAGGTGGTAAGGATCAAGCTTAGTCACCAGATGATATCAGCTGTACACATAGGCAGCTTGGAGAACGCTGCACGGCCTGCAGTGCGGCTTGTCCGAGCGGCTGTGGATCACATGAGAGGCTTGTCACGTGGAAGGCTGTGAAGGGGAAGGTTGCTATGCCGACTCTCCTGCTTACATGTTTCGCGCTCCTGCGCTTTGTCAAAGCTGGAGCGGCATACAGCAACCAGAAAGATAAAGGCATCGGGTAGTGTGTAGGGGCGGGGACTGTCGAAGTCTCTCAGGTTAACCCCTAATGTGTCACTAAGCCTCCTGCAGTTAAAACCTTATTAGACAGGGGTCTGTGTCAGTGAAAGAACTGTTAGAAAACATCTAATAGGAAATGTGGATTGAAACATATGGTTGACACAGTGGTGTAGTGGTTAGCACTCTCACCTAGCAGCAAGCAGGACGCTGGTTCGATTCCCAACCACGCCACCACCCGCCTGAAGCTTGTATGTTCTCCCTGTGCCTGTGTGGGTTTCCATGGGGATATTAAAGGATATACAGAAGGGAGAAGAATGCTATGGATAAAAGGACACTGTAAGTTAAAAAAACACTGTAAGTTAAAAAAACTCAAGGGGGGGAAAAAATGCGGAGACCAAGGGCAAAAAAACAAATTATTTAAAAGATATATTTTATATTATTATTATTAAGTCCTTTCCTATAGGATAGTTAGAATAAATATATTAGCTACTCTTCGTTCATAAAAAAAAAAAAAAAAAAAAAAAAAAAAAAAAAAAAAAAAAAAAAAAAAAAAAGGAAAATGAAAGAAAATGAAAATATATTTTCTATAAAAAATGTAGGGTGGCGGTCATGAACGATGAGTAGCGACTATATCTGAGTAACCTATATCAAGAGGTTATGCTGAGGATGTCAATGTCTTCATTGAGGCCATCAGGCGAGAGAGACCCCATAAGATATATCCAGAAGGTCTCCCTGCGACAAAGGTGGGAGAATCTTTCGTTGGCCGTTAGGGTACCCTTGGGGATAGCCTCAATTGCAAGGACCTCCATTTCTTTAAAGTTTTTATCATGACAATGGCGAAAATGGCGTGGCACGCTGTGTTGAATGCAGCCCTCTTTAATCAGGCGGCGATGTTCGCCCACCCTGACTCGTAGGGCCCGCATAGTGCGGCCTACATAAAGGAGGCCACAGGGACAACGTAAAACATATATTACGTAGTGTCCCTAGAAACGTTGTTCCATTCGTTTACACTGACTTTTTGGGTTCTTTCAGATGATTGATTGCATTCATTAGGCATTCGAAAGCTGTGCACATTGGTCGTTGGTTTTGACCTTTCCAAAGTTATAATTGAGAGATCTGAGGAGCTTTTCATTATCAAACATCTGTCCGTTTTATGATTGGTGTTTTTTATGTGTTTGAGATCCTGCAGGGATCAGATGTCTGTGTTTATTTTTTACATTTAATAAATGACATTTTAAAGTCTTTTTCACATCAATCTACTAGTCCCTTTGATGCGCTGTTTTTGATCGTTTTTTCTGCTGCATCCATTTTTTACCAAGTCCATAATGGGTTAACAGCCGCACATTGAGACCATCTACAGGACATTTATTTAAATAAACAAACATCCCACGAGATAGTCAAACGCTCTTAAAGAGACCATTCATTTGTGCGCCAACTTTATCTTGTTTTGTTTTACGTTGTATGTTTTGGACTCTGGTTGGCTGCCAATGAATAGACTGATCGACGGCTTGATTATGTCCTACAAGTTGATATAAAGGAAAAAAATCACAGACACTATGATTAAGCTTGTGTAATATTCCATTTCACAACAAAGACAGTCACCAATCTTATGGACTTTACATGATCGTTTTTTTGTTTTTTATGATAATTGTCATGTGGAAGCTCTGATGTTTTTATGTGTATATACATATAATTAATAGTATTACTTATAGTATTGGGTTTTTTTAAAACAGATTCATATTCCATTCCACACCATTTTTATTCTTAGTTGTTTCCTTTTTCTTTTTTCCCCCTTTTTTTCCCACCCCCCTCCTTGTGCCCCCTCCCCCTTTTTTTTTTTTTTTTTTTTTTTTTTTTTTTTTTTTTTTTTTTTTTTTTTTTTTTCCAATGGATCGCATTAATCGTTTACAATCTATATTTAACAAATTAGAAGAGACAAGGGCAGACAGTACTATTGACGTGACATCTAAGTCCAGTTCCCCGAATAAGGACCTTCCACATACTGAAGCATTTGAAATACAAATGCGTAAGGCCTTTCTAAAACTCCAAGATGCCAAACAATACGAAAACGCACAATGGTGGGATTTAGCGTTTTTACAGAAATACCTGGAACTAGGTATTACCCCTAGGGGTCTCCGGATAAAAAAACAATGTAGTTTTTTAGACAAAGACCTCTCTAAGGAATGGCAAATGATTTCGGAATTTTGCACCACCAAATGGATTAGAATATTAGTGCAACAACGAGAACGTAAACTTAGAAAGGCAGAGGAATCAGTTAAAGCCAAAACTGAGGCTATTCAGGAGTTTAGTACATCTTGTCTCTTTTTGAAATGGATGGAAGTCCAGGACAAAAACATCAGGAAAGATGAGGATGCAATGATTCACACAAAAACCAGTAAATTAGAGAGAGACATTGGCGATTATAGATCAGGCCACATCTTTGAGTGGAAGAAGAGAAACCCCACTCCCACTATGAACCGCATTCAACCACAGACAGGAATGGACCATGTATATACACCTCATAACACCATGGTCCTACACAATAATACTAGGACCAAATTTAAAAACCATAAGACAAGTAAGCCTCACAAAATTAAAAATTCCTCTAATAACACGGGAACCAATAGGACCAGTAGGCCCTATCATTCTAAATTTGAGCACCACAAGGTGACACGTGGTGCTCCTGACCCCCCCCGAGGCCTAAGCGATTACACAATCACCCATAAGAAGGATGGCGCAGACTGCAACCCCAATATAACAGCCAACCCCCTATTGGTTAGCACTTCGCCTACTGTTGCCCCATCCCCCTCTGGCCTATCCGATCAACCGGATGTTACTGAAAATAGACTACCCATTTTTTCGGTAGTCACATCCAATAAGTATAGCCCTCTGGTGAAAGATTTGGACAAGTACATTAAGGAAGGAGCTCGCCCTAGATCTAGTAACAAAACATGTGCACCCAATGAAAGTAAGGTAAAAGACAGTACTTCAGTGACACCTCCCAATTTTGAGGAAGGTTTTTTAGCCCTGTCTCCAAAGGGAGTCATGTTTACAAAAGAAAAGAGAAAACTAGAAGAGGTTGCAGAGGAGGACGTAAGCTTAAGGCAAAACAAAAAAGAAAGGGTGGAGACATAGTGGAAGAGAGTACCATAAAAATCTTCAACCTTTCATCACACACCCTCAATCCATATGAATTAGCATTATTGAAGAAAGGTCTAAGCTTTTCGCCATCCACTGGACCAAATAAATTTGGCCTCTTCAAAGATTTAAATAAATTTATTCGATCTCTTACCCTGAAAAGACATTTTGCAAAAACAATTATTAACAACAAAAAAGGAGATTCAACACCTGAAATCGATAATATTGATATGAATGTCACCCCCCAGGATGACATTTTGAGAATTCTTGAAGACTTGTGGAGCGAGTGTCATATCTCAAGCCAAACACAATATCCCTTTACAGAACCAGCGATAATTCATACTCATCTGAAACCGGCGTCCACCTTTAACCCAACCCATTCTAAGGGCCCCTTTATTGAGACTTTTTACCAAGTGGTTTATAAAGAATTTATTGAGTTATGCAATACAACCAATAACAAAAAACAAGCTAATCTAAATAAATTTGAACAACAGGCTCTTCATAACCTTACCACCAACAAGAACATTGTGGTCAAACAAGCCGATAAAGGAGGGAGTCTAGTCGTACAGGACATGGGCGACTACCTTGGCGAAGCCAATCGCCTGTTATCTGATACGACTACATATCAAAAACTTCAAACCGACCCCCTTCCAATTTACCAGCGTGATTTAATTACGTTGGTAGACAAAGCTCAAAAAGATGGGGTGTTAAATCCCCAAGAAAAACGATTCCTCCTCCCCAAAGTCTGCAGCACCCCTTACTTTTATCATCTCCCCAAGGTTCACAAGTCCCTTACTAACCCTCCGGGTAGACCAATAGTGGCCAGTACTAATAGTTTCACTAGCGGCCTTTCGGCCTATATAGATCACATCTTACAGCCATTGGTGGTGCAACTTCCTTCCTATATTAAGGACTCCAGTCAGGTGATTGAGGTTATGGAAAACTACAGATGGTCTGACGAATATATGTGGGCCTCTTTAGACGTCAACTCGCTTTATACTTCTATACCCCACGAAGTGGGACTGAATGCAATACAACACTTTTTGAGCATTGATGAAAGCATGAACTCCAAACAGTCTGAATTTTTATTATTGAGCATAGAGTTCTGCTTGAAACATAACTACTTCACCTTTTTAGACCAATTTTTCCTCCAGCGCCAAGGTACAGCCATGGGAGCCAGTTTTGCCCCGGTATATGCGAACCTCACCATGGGCTTTTGGGAGGAACAAAAAATCTGGAGAAACAATCCTTTTGCTGAGTTTATCGTATTTTATGGTCGTTATATAGATGACATTTTGCTCATATGGAGTGGCGGAGTTGAGACTTTTTCCTCCTTCGTCACTTATTGCAACAACAATTCTATGGGTCTATCTTTCACATCGGTCATCGACCAAAACCATCTGGTCTTTTTGGACCTTGTACTTTCTCATAATGAGCATAGTGTCACCACTAGCAACCATATTAAACCCACAGCAGGCAACTCTTACCTTCATTATAAGAGTTGCCATCACCCTGCTTGGAAGAAAAATATTCCTAGCGGTCAGTTCCAAAGGTTACGCAGAAACTGTACCTCAACTGAGGACTATACACAACAAGGCCAGCAGATGGCAAAAAAATTCTTAGAAAAAGAATACCCAGATGATTTAGTTACACAGGCCTTTATGGAACACGCAACCAAGCATTCACCTACGAAAAAACGTCCCAAAAATTCCACTAATGACTATACTACAATTAGGTTTATTTCTACCTTTAACACACAATATAAACATATGTCTAAAATAATTCTTAAACATTACGATATCCTAAAGCTGGATCCGATTTTAGCACCACTCCTTCCGGTCAGACCCCAAATCACTTTTAGACGCTCTCGTACAATCAAAAATATTATTGCTCCCAATAAACTTATAAAATCCAATAGAAAGGATAATAATATATTCCCTGATATTAGGATGTACTTTGATAATAGATGTGGGATTTTTAAATGTCGTAAAAGAGGTTGTTATACTTGTCAGTCCATCCCCAATGGCCAATCCACCATCACTACATCCAAAGGAAAAACCTTTGAGATTAAACAATTCATCACGTGTTCTACAGAATACGTAATATATGTTTTACGTTGTCCCTGTGGCCTCCTTTATGTAGGCCGCACTATGCGGGCCCTACGAGTCAGGGTGGGCGAACATCGCCGCCTGATTAAAGAGGGCTGCATTCAACACAGCGTGCCACGCCATTTTCGCCATTGTCATGATAAAAACTTTAAAGAAATGGAGGTCCTTGCAATTGAGGCTATCCCCAAGGGTACCCTAACGGCCAACGAAAGATTCTCCCACCTTTGTCGCAGGGAGACCTTCTGGATATATCTTATGGGGTCTCTCTCGCCTGATGGCCTCAATGAAGACATTGACATCCTCAGCATAACCTCTTGATATAGGTTACTCAGATATAGTCGCTACTCATCGTTCATGACCGCCACCCTACATTTTTTATAGAAAATATATTTTCATTTTCTTTCATTTTCCTTTTTTTTTTTTTTTTTTTTTTTTTTTTTTTTTTTTTTTTTTTTTTTTTTTTTTATGAACGAAGAGTAGCTAATATATTTATTCTAACTATCCTATAGGAAAGGACTTAATAATAATAATATAAAATATATCTTTTAAATAATTTGTTTTTTTGCCCTTGGTCTCCGCATTTTTTCCCCCCCTTGAGTTTTTTTAACTTACAGTGTTTTTTTAACTTACAGTGTCCTTTTATCCATAGCATTCTTCTCCCTTCTGTATATCCTTTAATATCCCCATGGAAACCCACACAGGCACAGGGAGAACATACAAGCTTCAGGCGGGTGGTGGCGTGGTTGGGAATCGAACCAGCGTCCTGCTTGCTGCTAGGTGAGAGTGCTAACCACTACACCACTGTGTCAACCATATGTTTCAATCCACATTTCCTATTAGATGTTTTCTAACAGTTCTTTCACTGACACAGACCCCTGTCTAATAAGGTTTTAACTGCAGGAGGCTTAGTGACACATTAGGGGTTAACCTGAGAGACTTCGACAGTCCCCGCCCCTACACACTACCCGATGCCTTTATCTTTCTGGTTGCTGTATGCCGCTCCAGCTTTGACAAAGCGCAGGAGCGCGAAACATGTAAGCAGGAGAGTCGGCATAGCAACCTTCCCCTTCACAGCCTTCCACGTGACAAGCCTCTCATGTGATCCACAGCCGCTCGGACAAGCCGCACTGCAGGCCGTGCAGCGTTCTCCAAGCTGCCTATGTGTACAGCTGATATCATCTGGTGACTAAGCTTGATCCTTACCACCTAGCGTGCAGCATTACACCTCTGCCTCCAAGCCGAACGCTTCAGATGGAGCTGAAATAAACACCTCCCCCTCGGTCATCAGACTGGACTCATCAGCTCTGCAGCCCATTGAACACCTATGAAGTGAGTGTCCCTAGAAACGTTGTTCCATTCGTTTACACTGACTTTTTGGGTTCTTTCAGATGATTGATTGCATTCATTAGGCATTCGAAAGCTGTGCACATTGGTCGTTGGTTTTGACCTTTCCAAAGTTATAATTGAGAGATCTGAGGAGCTTTTCATTATCAAACATCTGTCCGTTTTATGATTGGTGTTTTTTATGTGTTTGAGATCCTGCAGGGATCAGATGTCTGTGTTTATTTTTTACATTTAATAAATGACATTTTAAAGTCTTTTTCACATCAATCTACTAGTCCCTTTGATGCGCTGTTTTTGATCGTTTTTTCTGCTGCATCCATTTTTTACCAAGTCCATAATGGGTTAACAGCCGCACATTGAGACCATCTACAGGACATTTATTTAAATAAACAAACATCCCACGAGATAGTCAAACGCTCTTAAAGAGACCATTCATTTGTGCGCCAACTTTATCTTGTTTTGTTTTACCTTCACAAAATATGTTAAAACTTTAAGGGCCCATTCAAACATTTGTTTTGCGATTTCGGATCCATAACGCTTGAGTATATTTGCAGGACGCTGTGGTGCCAATAAAGCAGAAATATACTTTGCTCCCCACTAGTGATGCGACATCTGCAAGCTCCTTTGCTGGGACTGACATCTTCACCGGTCTTTTTACGGAGTCAGGATCTTCGGCCATCCTAATTGCCCGTGCTGGGTTACTTAACTCCCACACATGACAGCTTCCCTGCATGCACAGCTTAGTGCACATTGGTATAAAGCAGTGATGGCGAACCTTGGCACCCCAGATGTTTTGGAACTACATTTCCCATGATGCTCAACTACACTGCAGAGTGGATGAGCATCATGGGAAATGTAGTTCCAAAACATCTGGGGTGCCAAGGTTCGCCATCACTGGTATAAAGCAAGCGAGAGTACTTTCTTGCAAAAGAAACATATGCCTTTTCTGCAATAAAAGGTCTGCCTGGTCAACTTTTTATAATTCACAATTCCACTGTAAGAAAAAATTGCAATGAATGACATATACAAGGAACAATAAAAGCAAACTCTCCAGTCTTTAACTTCTCATAGCAGCCATTTACAGCACAGATGTGATGACTTCAGTGGTGATCTGGGCACAGGTACACTACGAATGGTGGTGCTGTGGTGATGCCCTGCACTTACAATATGTGCTCAGTCTTCTGTGTTGAGTGACGCTGGAGCATCATTTATCCTAAAAGACTGAGGACATCTTATGGTGAAGAAAAGGTACTGCAGGAGACAGTGCCGTTTTGAAGATAAGTGCTGCAGCTTTTTTTTTCCTAACACTGCCTGGGGGCATTAATGATCAACAACTCCAAATTACATCAAAGCACGTGGGCACATGTACAGCTTTCCATGCATATAAGCACTAAGGAAGGAAGACATTTAAAAGCGTTTGAAAAGCAACCAAACAAATTTGCTTTCATTTAAAAACTTGCTTCTGAAAGATAGTGGTAAATTCACTTAGTAAATTACTTTCAACACAATTATCTTATTTAGAGCAATTGTTCTGTACTGCCGTTGCAAACTGATTTCTGATTGGTTGCTGGGTATTGCTACATTGTTCTTTGTTCTATGGCATCCTGAAAAGTCCATTGATTCACATGTGTAGGTGCACCAAATATTTTAGCTGCAGGCACTAGGCTACAGACAGTTTCTAAGACTGAAGTCCCGGATTAAGTGTCTTAAGGAGCGAAAGAGATTTTCCTGTGTCGGGATGGATGCTATCATGAGATAATCTATAGGACATAGTCCAGTGATTCCCAGTCATTGCGGTTAGACATGTTTTTGTGTCACAAAGATCGACAAGCTGCAGTTCGCAAGACTTTTGTTGTCATACCTCCAGAGATAAGTCGTAACAAGTGAAAGGGTTAGAGGACATGCCGTGCTTGATTTTTCATTTGTAGATTTCATTAAAAATTCAAAAAAAATTAAATAAATAATACTTTTTTATTCATTTTTATTCGTATCAGGACTTATTGAGGATTTTTATCTATATGATCTTATAGGTATTAAAATGGATCTTCCCCCTTTCCACCCATTTTCCATCATTGTACTCCCAACCCCGCCCACAACTGTATACTTAATTTTGGTTTATCCTTTTTAATACCCTTTTTTTTCTACTGTGCATGCGTATCATCCTTGAGGGGAGGGCGGGAGGCATTTGTCTCTTCCTGGTTCTTGCAGGCTACCCCCTGTCGATGTGCCATGGCACATGCAGGTCATCAGAGGGCCAGCTGCAAGATCCTGGAAGAGACAATACCCCCCTGATGAGTTCAATAAAGAGGATGGTAATGTAGGACTTGGCAGATTGCAGAAGGACAAGGTAAGAAAAAAATAAAATAAAACAGGAGAGGTGAAATTCCTCTCTATGTATGTATGTATGTATCTACAGTATCTATCTATCTATCTATCTATCTATCTATCTATCTATCTATCTATCTATCTACAGTATCTATCTATCTGTCTATCTACCTATCTATCATACATCTCATTGCCTCGTATAAGTTGCTCACTTATGCTTTTACTCTGTATGTTACATTAATATGTACTCTTATTCTCCCTGGAGAAGAGACACTTAAGAAGAGATATGATAGCGATATACAAATAGCTCAATGGTGATTCTAGCATAGGGAGAAAACTATTCTGTCTCAGGGAGCTTAAAGTGGAAATAAAGTCTCATTTTTGACTCGTACCTAGAATAAGGCTTACTTGTAGGTACTTGCACAGCTTAGGAGATATGCAGAGTGCATGCAGCCGATGACATCATGGGCGCATGTGCTCTAAAGGTTTCGGCTTACCGTGCCGGACCTTTAGAGCCCGTGCTGTAAATCCCAGCTCCCGCGTGCATGCGCCGGATTGATATTATCGTGGCAGGGAGGGGAGGGGGAGGAGGACACAGACACAGGGAGAACTGCAGATAGGAGAGCTGTGGCTGACGAAATCATGCAAATGGACCACGATGTCAGGGCTTAGCAGCCATGATTATCGTGATCTGTTAGCAGGGGGGAGGGCATAACCAGGCAGGATCAGCCAGATTTTTTAAGGATATACAGGGGGCTAAATGACACAGCACAAGCACTGTGCTGTATAACATGCTTTAAATTAACAGTATCTGGGTTTATTTTGGGGGGGGGGGGGACGCTTTAAAGAGGTTGTAAACCTCCAAAAAAAAAAAAAAAACCCTGCAAGACAAAGGCATAATGAGCTAGTATGCATCGCATACTAGTTCATTAGGAAATACTTACCTTAGAACGATGCCCTGCACTGCCCTTCGCTCCCATGGCCGACATCTTTCACTGGAGTTACTCCCGAGGTTCGTGGGCTCTGTGCTGTGATTGGCCGGACCCGCAATGATGTCACAGGCCCTGAAGAAACGGCACCAACGGGCCATTTCTTCAGTGTGCATGAGCCGATGCAGTCGGCAGCAGCGTATATAGTGAATATCTCCTAGTGCAAGTTTAGGAGATATTTTCAGTACCTACAGGTAAGCCTTATTATAGGCTTTCCAATAGGTACGAGTAGTATAACAGAGTTTACAACCACTTTAAATGGGCATCCTAACAAATGCAATACACAGGAATATGGGAAATGGCTTTGACATAAACACACGCACCCACACAGGGTGAACTTGATAAACTGGTGTCTTTATTCAATCTTAGAAACTATGTAACTAACTAATAACCATTTCCTATCAAACAGCCAGTATCAACCCCAAGCTGAATATTCAGCTATTAGTTGGTACTGGGGGGGGGGGGCCGATTCTCCCAATGTCTTCTTCTGTCTGTTTCAACTTCTCCGCACACGGTTTTCTAGAACGATATATTCTCTGTAAGCATACAAGTGCGTCCTGTACTCAATGCAGTAGAGGTGGGTGCAGTTGGGAACCCAGGTGAACATATCACACCCGCAGGGTCCTAAAGGGCCTACTCACACTTTTTTCCTTTTTCTACAGTAAAACATATTTATTTTACTGCATGAAAATGAAATATTTCAGATAGAAATCCTATTATTTCCTGCGTGGCCGGTCCACATTTCTGTGCTGTTTAGTTTAGCACGTATTTAAAGAGGAACTCTACAGGCCCATTTACATGAGCATTACTATACGCATATCTTAGATGTAAAAGGATCCGTAGAGGTGCTGATCACTGATATATCATGCTGGTGTCTACGTGGAACTGGGATTACACCTTTTAGGTGGACGCGTCCTTTAAATTGTACGACAGGCCCCTTCCATTGAACATGAAGGCTGTGCTCCAAAGGGGTACAATGTATGAATTTTTCTGGATGTTACTTGTTATATATTGGTGCGTTCTAGTGTTTCCGTGACTACAGGGGTAGTATATTCTTGAATTCATACATTTCGCTGTGTGGTCTTTCACATTGGGTTATTCAAGAGGTCTGTGCTTGTCTGGGTCCACATCAATGTTGTATGTGTCTGCTCAATATTACATTGTGTCTACAGAATCCACATATCGACATTGTGTCTATCCACCCGTCTTATCCCCCCCCCACCCCCATCCTGCCAGATCCAGCTTGTTAGGTTGTATCCACTCTTGTGAGTCTGCACGTTATTTGTAGGTCTCTGCTAGTTACACTGAGCTGTATATACAAAAAAAAAAAAAAGAAGTGTGCTGTAAACTAAATGAAGCAGATAGTAGAGTAAAGAATCAATAAAAAGGAGTATAATATAATTGAGGGAGGGGAAGATGAAGACAAATACTGGCACATCCAGCAATTGTGATAGTGGCTACTACTGGGTACCACAAGCTTCATCCTCCTCTGTGTGCGGATGTCAGGTGCTTTTACTAGTCTTAGACTGCCCTCTGCTGGTCAGCACTGGAATTTCCTCCCTTTCTTATTTTGTAAAGCAATACAAAGGGCAGTGATTTATTTCCTGTATTTGTACAGCACTGACATATTTCCCTGTATTTTATAGACTGCACTGGTCCATTTACATCAGCCTCTGACACTGAAGGAGCTTAGAGTCTAAAGGATGTAGTACATGTACACTCTCACCTATTTATACCATAGCTCCCAACTGTCCCTGATTTGGAGGGACAGTCCCTGATTTGGAGCAATGTCCCTCTTTGTCCCTCATTTTGGTCTGATCTATATAATTGTATATAGAAATGCACTATTTATCATTTAAAAAGTGTTCACTAGTATTAAACCTTTCATCCAAATTCTAAATTGCTGCATTTGTAAATTTTAAAAGCCAATATAAAGGAATAGTAGTGGTAAAAATGAAGCGCTTGTGGATTTAATTAACCTTTGGTCTGATCTATATAGTTGTATATAAAATGTACTTTTTAGCTATCAAAAAGTGTTTTTCAGTGCTAAACCTTTCATCTGATTTCTAAATTGATGATTTGTAAATTCCAAAAGCTAATATAAAGGAAGAGTAGTGGTAAGAAAAGGACTTGTGGGTTTAAGCAATCTTGTTTTTTTTGGGTTAATTCTCCTTTAAGGGGGTGTGGCAGGGGGCGTGTCCTATGCCTATATATGTATGCTAGTAGGTGTCCCTCATTCCCATCTCAAAATGTTGGGAAGTATGTTTACACTGAGGTCCGTTTTAGAATGCCATTAATTAATTTCTGGGTTGCAGGAGAAAAACCAAACATGAAACTCCATGCAGATTTTGTCAGTGGCGGGAACTGAATTGAGGAGCATGTTATTGCAATGCGGGAGTATGGCATGTATTCTGAATGCAGTGAGCATGTGTGCAAGACCAAAAGTTGGGTCCCCTTCCTCAAGACGCTACTCCACCCTATGCTGTGAGCCAGGGCCGGACTTACCATTGGGCTTAACTGGGCTCAAGCCCATGGGCCCCGCCCAATAGGGGGCCCCACCGAGATACATAGCTGAGTGTACTCAGCTCCGCTCACAGCCACGCCCTGTCCTGCCCTATGATGGACATAACACAGGGACTGGGCGTGACTTTGAGCTGAACCGAGTACATTCGGCTACTCTCGGCTCCACTGGGGACTGCGAGAGGACCCGAGAGCCACCGAGAGGACCTGAGAGCCGCCGAGATACAAAGGACTCTGTATCTCGGCGGCGCCATTTTTAAACTTATAGGCTGCAAATGACAAGGCTGCAATGACTCTGGACAAAGCTGCAATGACACTGGACAAAGCTGCAGATGGATGGGCAAGGCTGCAGATGGACATTGATAAGGCTGCATTGTTTTTTTCCTTAAACTTCCCTCCTAAATGTTTTTTTCCTTAAAATTCCGTCCTAAAGTTGGGGTGTGTGTTATACGCTGGCACGTGTCATATGCCGATAAATATGGTAATGTATAGATAAAAAGTGCATTTTATATACATCTATATAAATCAGATCAAAATGAGGGACAAGTGAGGAGGAATGCCGGACAGAGGGACATTGCTTCAAATCAGGGACAGTCCCTTGAAATCAGGGACAGTTGGAAGCTATGCTTTTAAAACAAGGGAAGAGGAAAGAGCAGCGCCATCTAAGTTCAGCAGGACAGCGCCAGGACCTACATGCCAGCCTCCATGACTATGTACTGGGCTCTTCTACACCATACTGTGATCTTCACACCCCCTTCCAGCATATAGACTTCATCTCCCCTTGTGTATTTACAGTACTGGGCCTATATCATTAATTCTGTCAGCTTGGATCTCCTTTATTGTGCCATTAGTGGCTTTTTTCTGTACAACCACAACTTCAGTGCACCAATATTGTTTGTATATTGTGCTGACTTTTAATAAAATCACACTTACTTGTCTAGGGGTCCAGCACTGTGCTCACGCAAACCCCTTATTGGACAGTCTTCTGGTCCCCGAGACCAGCAAGTTTTACTGTGAGCGGCCAGCTGTGATTCCTTGTGGGATTCACAGCCGGCTGCCTGCTGCACTTTGTGAATGTCCCCGCAGCCTTCTGGCACCTATGATATAACTCAGAAGGTTGTGGGCACAAGGGAGGGACTTCCGGTGGATCGTCATGGCAATCCAACCAGAAGTAGAAGCGGATACCTGTAAAAACTAGGTACCTGCTCCCCACCTCCCACCTCCCCAAAAAGTGCCAAAAACTGAAGGAGGGTGGGAGGAGGGCATAAAGCAGAACATTCCCTTTAGGGTGAAGTTCCCCTTTAAGTTGAAACTAAACCCCCAAAGGCACTTACCTCCACCCTCTAGCAATGCAACAGTCACACCCCTTGCCAGCCTTTGTCATCTTCTCCCGAGTGCCAGGTTTTTGGTGATGGGGAATGATGTCATCTTGATCTGATGTCATGCACGCATGTGCATGGGAGTCGGTCGTTCTGGCACAGCTGAAGTATGTTGGGAGTGCCCACTGAGTTGTGCATGCGCAGCCCAGTGTACATCCGGTAGAAACCTGCAGGCAGGCAAGTTTGTATTATGCAGAAGAGGCATAGGGGTTGATTTACTAAAACTGGAGAGTGCAAAATCTGGTGTAGCTCTGCATAGAAACTATCAGCTTCCAGGTTTTAGCCTAGGTTCACACTGACAGTGGGAATTAAATTGTGTGAAATCAGCTGAACTCCCACGATTTCATGACCTATACTCCAACTTACCCCCCATTTATATAATAAATAAGACTATACCACTTTTGGAGTAAAATAGGCCGTATCAGCCATTAATTTATTAATCAAACTGTATAAATATCCAAAAATATATAACTCTTTAAATAATGTAAACAATAATAAAGCAATAACAAAAACAATAACAACATCAGTTATGACAAACATCAGCTCCCCCTAGTGTTGGTCTTTGCAGGTCCACCAATAACACTCAGCTATATCCACAAATTATGACACTGCCCTCTGGTCCCTCTGACGTGGGTTATTAGGCCTCAAGCCGACAGGCTAACTCAGAGACACCCACCTACCGCAATGCCCCCATAACCAATTACCAGATAACCTCCGTTAACTGGAGTACCACCCACAGGACCCGTACCACCAACAGATCCTGACTCTTCATTCAGAACTCTCTGCCTTCACCCGCAAAGACCAAATACCACCACTGCCATGACAGTCCACGTTCTCATCCTGAAAAGAAAAAACACAAACATACAACACAGAAAAAAAACACTGGACATATACAACCCAATCTTAGGGAGAGAGGGTGGGAAAATTTCCTCTGGAATGCTGCCTTGTGGAGGGGGTGGGATCACTTTCCCTGCACAGAAGGACCCACCCCCTACACTCCGGGCCAATCCCACGCCCCCTATCATGCAGGGGTGACATGCACTGTTCACACAGTCATGCCAGCCCTCTGCCTACGGGGTTTTGTTAACCCCTGGGGCGCCAGGCCTTACTTTCCCACATGTCAGTCCCGACTTCGGGGAGGGCGATTTCAGAGACATCTGTGCGAGTTTCTGCACAGATCTCTATTGAAAGCACACCTCGAAGTCGCCAAAAGTAGTACAGAAACTACTTTTGGGAATCGGTGCAGTTTGGCAATAGATTGGATAGAGCGCAGGCGTTGGCTCCTGCTGCTGTCAATCAAATCTAATGACGCGGGCGCCGAGGGGCTGGTCCGAGTCCTGCATTCGGCCTCTATGGACGCCGAATGCTGGACTCGGGAGCGCACCAGCAATGTAACCCTTCAGGAGAGCGCTTCTCCCAGGGGGTTATCTGATGTGGGGAGGAGCCAAGAGAGCCGCTGAGGGACCCCAGAAGCCGAGGATTGGGGCCACTCTGTGCAAAACAAGCTGCACAGTGGAGGTAAGTATGATATGTTTGTTATAAAAAAAAATAAAAAATCTTTAGTGTCACTTTAATTGAACAAGATGAAGTTAGAAGCAGATTTGGCACTCTAAAGTTTTCATAAATCCCCCCCAAATAAAAAGCTGCCTGCTTGCAGTTTTTGAATATGTAGGTTTGGTTCTACTTTAACCACTGTGCCGCCCATTGAACACCGTATGTGGCTCCAGTAACCCGTAGCAAACTGTATAGTGTAGCCAGATTAATGAAAGGTAATTGCTGTTGGACATACCTCCCAACTTTTTGAGATGGGAATGAGGGACACCTATCCGCAAAAGTGTGCAGGCATAAGCCACACCCCTGGCCACGCCCCCTTAAAGGAGAATTGTACACAAAAAAAAACAAGATTGCTTAAACCCACAAGTCCTTTTCTTACCACTACTATTCCTTTATATTGGCTTTTGGAATTTACAAATTAACAATTTAGAAACCAGATGAAAGGTTTAGTGCTGGAAAACACTTTTTGATAGCAAAAAAGTGCATTTTATATACAACTATATAGATCAGACCAAAATGAGGGACAGAGGAGGAGGAATAAGGGACAGAGGGGCATTGCTCCAAATCAGGGACAGCCCCTCGAAATCAGGGACAGTTGGGAGCTATGCTGTTGGATAATACCCTTTGTACTCCTCATACTGTCTTATTTTTATATGCAGTAGAGTCTCTCCAATGTCATACTGGTAATAAAATGCCGCACCCACACTAATACCGATATCGTACATAGCATCTAATTATTGAGGATGATGGGTCTAGAACAGGAATATGTAATTAGCGGACCTCCAGCTGTTGCAGAACTACAAGTCCCATGAGGCATAGGAAGACTCTGACAGCCGCAAGCATGACACCCAGAGGCAGAGGCATGATGGGACTTGTAGTTTTGCAACAGCTGGAGGTCCGCTAATTGCATATCCCTGGTCTAGAAGATATTTTGTTTGGGTGGTACTGTATACTGTATGTACCCAATGCAATGGCTTAGGATATGATTTGCCATAGAGAACTAGGCAGTCAGGTGTTAATCTATAGGGAAGCGATTATTTATAAGAGAAGGGTCTACATGCCAGCAAATATGTCCATGTCTCCGAGTGTCATATCTGCTGGCTGTATTTGTCATTGTGTGCGTATTTGAAGGGTCAGACGCTCTCGTGCAATTGGCCAGCGGTGTCTCTATGGAAACCACCAGGATGTAGTCACTGGCTTTTCTGTAACATCTTCAATAGAAGAGGACCTGTGCGGACATCAAGTCACATGATGTCGCCAACACATAAGTGAGTCTAAATTGGAAACAGCATATTTGACCTGGTCAGGAGGGGAGGGGGGGGGGGAGGGTTGTAAAATTTCTCGTATGTTCTGTATGACTCCTCAGTAGCCGGAAGGTTAACAGAACTCCGTATTATTAACCTACCTTTCTGGACAAAACATACAATTTTTTTTGCTGGGATCTGTAGTTTTAGGCAAGGTTTACAATTTGTGCATTAACACAAAGCACGTTGACGTATGTTACTTGGCGTGTTAACGCGTGCTGTCTAATGCCGCGTACACACGGTCGGATTTTCCAATGGAAATTGTTCGATGGGAGCTTTTTGACGGAAATTCTGACCGCGTGTAGGCTCCATCGGACATTTTCCATCGGAATTTCCGACACACAAAATTTGAGATCTGGACCTCAAATTTTCCGGCAACAAAATCCATTGTCGGGAAATTCTGACCGTGTGTACGCTCCATCGGATATTTTCCATTGGAATTTTCGACATGCAAAATTTGAGATCTGGACCTCAAATTTTCCGACAACAAAACCCGTTGTCGGGAAATTCTGACCGTGTATAGGCTCCATCGGATATTTTCCATCGGAATTTCCGATGCGCAAAATTTGAGATCTGGACCTCAAATTTTCCGACAACAAAATCCATTGTCGGAAATTCCGATCGTGTGTACACAATTCCGAAGCACAAAGTTCCGCGCATGCTCGGAATCAAGCAGAAGAGGCGCACTGGCTATTGAACTTCAATTTTCTCGGCTCGATGTACGTCACCGCATTCTTGACGTTCGGAATTTCCGACAACATTGTGTGACCGTGTGTATGCAAGACAAATTTGAGCCAACATCCGTCGGAAAAAATCCCATGGATTTTGTTGTCGGAATATACCATCGTGTGTACGTGGCATTAGGGAAGCTTTCTTTCTAATGCACCAAAATGCACCAAAAAAAAGATCACGTATGCGATTTTCAAAGGCAGCGAAACCACAACGAAGGGTAGTTGGGGTGCCATTAAGAATGAACGGCACCACAGCACCCTAATGTGCAACATGCATGTTTTTGCGCATTGCTCTATTGTGCGCATTCCCGCGGCACACAGGTGTGAACCCAATACACAGGCAGAAGGTGTTGAGGCTCTCTGTCCACCGCGAGCTACACCCCCAATCAGGACATTCCACAAAGTTCTTCCCAATTTGGCTGATTGATGTTTAAGGCACAATCCTCAGTTCCCATTTCTACATTGCATAAAATGAAGTGGCAGCAAACACACAGCAAAAAAAGCTGGTAATTCAGCACAGGTTTCTTCTCTATGTATACATTGGGGTTGATTTACTAAAATTGCAAAATCTGGTACAGCTGTGCGTGGTAGCCAACCAGCTTCTCACTTCAGTTTGTTCAGTTCAATGGTTTTGCACAGAGCAGCCCCAATCCTCCTTTTCTGGGGTCCCCCCCCCCCGCCTGTGCTACAGGCCCCTCCTCTTTGGCGAGTGCCTCCAAGAAAAGGGCCTATTGACACAGACTGGGTGATTCGGCCCTGCCTCCCGCTCCCTCATCATGGTATTTGATTGACAGCAGAGGGAGCCAATGTGCTAGCCAATAGACAAGGAAAGTGTTTATTGACACAGACTGGATGATTTGGCCCCGCCTCCCGCTCCCTCATCATGGTATTTGATTGACAGCAGCAGGAGTCAATGTGCTAGCCAATAGACAAGGAACGTGTCTATTGACACAGACTAGGTGATTCGGCACGCTCTCCCGTCCCCTCATCATGGTATTTGATTGACAGCAGAACAATAAGGGGGGGGGGTGGCGAGGGGTTCTCCTGCAGCACAGAAGATTTTTTACCTTAAAGTGGAAGTAAACCCATCGATTTAAACAGTTAAAAAAAAAAAAGCCATGCCGGAAATGCTAACTGCACATTGGCTGTGCTCTCAGCCAAACTATCAAACCATCCAATGGCTGGTGTCATAACGAATCACATGTGCAGCACCGTAGCAGTTGAAGATTAAACAGAGGCAAAGATGGCAGCTTCCTTGGCTGAAAACGATAGGGGAGTTTACTTCCACTTTAATGCATAGAATGCATTAAAGCGGAGTTCCACCTGAACAAAAAAAATAAATTTAAATCAGCAGCTACAAATACTGTAGATGTTGACTTTTAAAATAAGGACACTTACCTGTCCAGGGCGCCCGCGATGTCCAAAGCCAAAGCCGTCCCGTCCCTCGGCTCCGGGTGCAGGCGCTGGCATCTTAAGTAAGGGAGTCAGGAAGTAAAACCTTGCGGCTTCACAGCCTGGTTTCCTACTGCGCATGCGTGAGTCGCGCTGCGTGTCCTGAGTGGTCTCTGCTGTCTTCTGGGAACTGTGTGTCTCCCGGAGGACAGCAGGGGGTCGGAGGAGGGGCCGGACAGGGCCTAGATTGCAGCGGATCCTGTATTAGACAGATATCTGCTCCTCCCTGAAAGGTGCCAAATGTGACACTGGAGGGGGGAGGAATCTGGACAGCGGAAGTTCCATTTTTGGGTGGAACTCCACTTTAAGGTAAAAAACTTCAAGGGTTTAGAACCACTTTAAGCTTTGAGGAAAAAAATTAAAATAAAAGCAGATTTTGCACTCCAGTTTTAGTAAATCAACCCCATTGGGATTAGTGATTTTTTTTAGTTAGGATTCACTGTGCATTTGAAAAATTTGCACATTTGCATTTCCATTGAAAGAGCTTGTATAATGGTTTTCTATGTATGGTCCTTCTTCTTTTTACAAATATTTAGCTTTTTTGGGGGAGAATTTGAAAAATTGCATATGAATATATTGTATTCTCATTTTCAGGCAGCAGACCGAGCTTTAGACTCCCTTTCACGTTTTCCAGGCTATCCCTGTCTGCTTTACTGAAATAAAGCCTGTTGTTTACAGAGCCTATAGCTCAAGCTTAAACTGTATCTCTAGGCAAAACCTTTTCTAAATGTTGGCACCTTGTGAAGTTTTAAAACATAACTAAACTCTCCCAATCATCAATTAAAGAGGAAGTAAACCCTGATGAGTTTACTTCCTCTTTTTTTCCCTGCAAAGGTAAAGCATAATGGACTAATATGCATCGCATAGTAGCCCATTATGTGTCATTTACCTGACACAGGAGCCAGCGAAGTCGCGCTGTCCCCTGTAGTCCGCCGCATCCATCTTGCTGGTGGCGTCTCGCAGCTCCGCCGCTGTCATTCGGCGAAGCCGCGATGACGTCACTCCCGCGCATGCGCACGGGAGTCGACAAATGTGGCAGCTCCATTTTTGGAACTGCCGCATTCAGTGCGCCTGCGCGCCGCTGTCTACGGCGCATGCGCCGTAGACAGCGGTGCCAGTTTTCGGGCAAATATCTCCTAAACCGTGTAGGTTTAGGAGATATTTGCCCGAAAACTGGCACCGCTGTCTACGGCGCATGCGCCGTAGACAGCGGCGCGCAGGCGCACTGAATGCGGCAGTTCCAAAAATGGAGCTGCCACATTTGTCGACTCCCGTGCGCATGCGCGGGAGTGACGTCATCGCGGCTTCGCCGAATGACAGCGGCGGAGCTGCGAGACGCCACCAGCAAGATGGATGCGGCGGACTACAGGGGACAGCGCGACTGTAGGTTTAGGAGATATTGCTTGGACCTACAGGTAAGCCTTAATCTAGGCTTACCTGTAGGTCAAAGTGGTTTGTAAGGGTTTACAACCACTTTAACTATTTTTAATCCTTATGCTGCTAGCCCTAGTAAATAGATAGGAAGGTATATTATATGTATGTACTTTTTACAGTTCTTGCATTACTTCCTGGTTTCTGGCCTAGGCTAAAATGATGTCATATGTCCCCAGGAGTCTTCATGGGCATTTTATTCCTTGCATCTGGAGGAGAGGAGGAGGGGCTTTCTCAGCTAAGCACACCCTCCTGTCTGCATGCCTGAGCTAAGGATAGATGGATGCCAGAGAGTAAATGCTACATGAACCATACATAGCTCCCAACTGTCCCTGAATTCGAGGGACTGATCCTGATTTGGAAGAGTGTCCCTCTGTCCCTCTTTCTTCCTCATTTGCCCCTCATTTTGGTCTGGTATATATATAGGTATTTTTTTTAAAGAAAGCCTACAAAACATTGCAAGTACAAAGCTCCCGCTAACATGTAAAAAAAAAAAAGGTTTATCTTTCAGAAAGTGTTCCCAGTGCTAAACCTTTCATACAATTTGTAAATTGCTGCATTTGTATATTTCAAAAGCCAATATAAAGGAATAGTAGTGGTTAAAAAAAACCACTTATTTTTGACTCGTTTGGATCTATTGTTAATGGAGGGGGGCTCTATTGTTGCTGGGGGAATCTGTTGTTGCTGGGGAGGGGACTATTGTTGCTTCAGGGATCTATTGTTGCTGGTGGATCTATTGTTGCTGGAGGGGGGGTCTATTGTTGCTTCAGAGATCTATTGATAATGGAGGGTCTTTTGTTGCTGAGGCGTAGAAACTATTGTTGCTGGGGGGAGCTATTGTTTCTGCTGGATCTATTGTTGCTGGACGGGGCAGTCTATTGTTGCTTCAGAGATCTATTGATAATGGAGGGTCTTTTGTTGCTGGGGGTAGAAACTATTGTTGCTGGGGGGGGGGGGCTATTGTTGCTGGTGGATCTATTGTTGCTTCAGAGATCTATTGATAATGGAGGGTCTTTTGTTGCTGAGGGGTAGAAACTATTGTTGCTGGACGGGGGAGTCTATTGTTGCTTCAGAGATCTGATGATAATGGAGGGTCTTTTGTTGCTGGGGGTAAAAACTATTGTTGCTGGGGGGGGGGGCTATTGTTGCTGGTGGATCTATTGTTGCTGGAGGGGGGCTCTATTGTTGCTTCAGGGATCTATTGATGCTGGGGGGTCTACTGTGGAGGGAGGGGTCTGCTGTTACTGGTTGCTGAGAGATCTACTGTATTACTACATTGGGGGTCTATTGTTGATGGGGGGTTATTGTTGGGGTAGTATTTTGTTGCTGAGGGTCTATTGTTGCTAAGGGTCTATTGTTGCTGGGGGGTCTGTTGTTGTTGGAAGGGGGGTCTATTGTTGCTTCAGGGATCTCTTGTTGCTGGTAGGAATCTGTTGTTGCTGGGAGGGATCTATTGTTGCTTCATTGATCTATTGTTTTTGCTTCAGGGATCTATTGTTGCTTCAGGGATCTATTGTTACGTCAGGGATCTGTTGTTGTTGGAAGGGGGGGGGGTCTATTGTTGCTTCGGGGATCTATTGTTTCTGGTAGGAATCTGTTGTTGCTGGGGGGATCTATTGTTCCTTCAGGGATCTATTGTTGTTGGAAGGGGGTCTATTGTTGCTTCAGGGATCTATTGTTGCTTCAGGTATCTATTGTTGTTGGAAGGGGGGTCTATTGTTGCTTCGGGGATCTATTGTTTCTGGTAGGAATCTGTTGTTGCTGGGGGATCTATTGTTGCTTCAGGGATCTATTGTTGTTGGAGGGGGGGGTCTATTGTTGCTTCGAGGATCTATTGTTTCTGGTAGAAATCTGTTATTGCTGGGGGAATCTATTGTTCCTTCAGGGATCTATTGTTGCTGGGGGGATATCTATTGTTTTTAGCGGCAGAGGATCGTGCTCAGAGGTGGGTAGGGGACGGTGATAAGGGGTGAAGCAGGGAGTCCCTGGGGTACCATTTCTGGGGGCACTGCCACTTTCCCTCACATGGGGCGAGGTGACAGGGTCTCTTTAAGCAATTATTTCTAAAACAAAAAACAAAAATAAAAAGTGCGGCTTTCCTAAATCTTCATACAGAAAAGTGAACGTTGTTCCTCCGGATTGATTTAGCGGCTCACAATTGGTCTTCACAGCTGTGGATGGGGCTTTCTGCTTCATCCATAACCTCCCGCTGTGCTATTTACTAACATTCAGCTCACATCGCCGGCTAATAAATAAAAAAATAATATCACATCCCCTTCGCCCCTCTTAATCATTAACTGTGATTTGTTTTGTGAAAGTTCAGGCAGCTGCTCATATTTGGGAACCACAAAGGGTTTCTCTTTCAATACGGACATCCAGCAGCTTAACTAGCAATCTCCATAAATTAGAACAGTAAAAATTGTATAAGCAGATCGAATATGTCAGCCTTTCATTGATTCGCCCACTCAGGCAATACAGCAGAAGGACAGGCTTAGAGCGGGATCGCCTTGTTTACAAATCCGGTGGCTGTCTCGCGGTTAATATGACAAGCGGCCGCTTCGATGCTGGAAGTGCGTAATGAAATTATCGAGATTAACTGCGTACTGTATACTTAATTGACTAGCTTGTAATTACTGCACATATCGGCGGCGCGTGTTTACCGCAATGGCAACAGTTGGCTACATACAGTAAATCAACATACATAAAATACACCTTAGGTGGACCGGGGTGGGATTCACTACTCTGCTGTCCAGGACCCCAAGAGGGATATCTTCACCCCCACCTCCCCCCCCACCAATCACAGCCTGAGAGGTGAGCTAAAAGTTAAAGTGGGAGTCCGCCGTTTTTTTTTTTTTTTTTTAAAGCCAGCAGCTACAAATCCTGCAGCTGCTGATTTTTAAAATAATGACACTTACCTGTCCAGCGCGTCCCCCGCGATGTCGGTACCCGAAGCCGATCTCTCGATCGTCTCTCGGGTGCTGCCGCCGCCATCTTGGGTATGGGAATCAGGAAGTGGAGCCTTGCGGCTTCATTTCCCGGTTCCCTACTGCGCATGCGCGAGTCGCGCTGTGCAATAAGGACGGTCCCCGCTGTCTCTGGGATCTGTGTGTTTCCCAGCAGACAGTGGGGGACTTTCGGAAAGGGGCGTAGATATCTGCGGAAAGGGGCGTACCTTCTGCAGATATCTATGCCCGGAAGTGGGTGCAGATACCTGTACTGTACAGGTACCTGCACCCCCCTCCCCCCTGAAAGGTGCCAATTGTGGCGCCGGAGGGGGGGAGGGTTCCAATGAGCGGAAGCTTCCACTTTAGGGTGGACCTCCGCTTTAAGCTACTTTTATCACCGGTTCATGAGTTCTCCATATATCCCTATTAAAGCGAAAAAACTAAACTCAATCAAGAACTATTTTTAACCACAATTCCTAGACCAGTGATGGGGAACCTTGGCACCCCAGATGTTTTGGAACTACATTTCCCATGATGCTCCACTACACCGCAGAGTGCATGAGCATCATGGGAAATGTAGTTCCAAAACATCTGGAGTGCCAAGGTTCGCCATCACTGTCCTAGACCAAAGCTATTGGCTACTAGCCTGAACGTAGTCCCGTCGGAACGAACGAACATCCCGTTACGACGGGTAACCCTTCATGACCAGGGCATTTTTTGCTATTCAGCTGGCAATTGTGCGGTCATGCAATGCTGTATGATTTTTACACACAATTATCCCTTGTACACGCGGTCGGACATTCCGACAACAGGATCCGTCAGATTTTGTCCAACGGATTTTGTCAGAAACTGGTGTTGCATACACACGGTCGGACAAAGTTGTCGGAAAATCCGATCGTTCGTAACGTGATGACGTATTTTTGTTACGACGTGCAATACGTTCAGACTAGTAGCCAATAGCTTTGGTCTAGGAATTTGATCTGAGCATGCGTGGCACTTTGTCCGATCAGAATTCTCTACAAATGATCGGACAAAGTCCGATCGGACCATGTTGTCGTAAAATGTTATATCCAGCTCTGAAACTTTGTCGGTCGTCGGATATTCCGACGGAAACAGTCCGATGGAGCCCACACACATGGTCAGATTATCTGACAACATGGTCCGATTGGACATTTTCCGTCGGAATGTCCGACCGTGTGTACAAGGGCATAGAGTTTTCTTTTGGTGGTATTTGATCACCACTGCATTTTTTTTTTCTGAAAAAAAAAAGAGTGAAAACATTGAAAAAAAACGCCAAAATGTTCTTCTTTCTGTAGTAAAAAAAAGCAAAAAATATAATTTCTTCATATATTTAGGCAACAGTCTATTCTGCTACATGTCTTTAATAAAAAATAAAAAAAAAGCCCAATAACTGTATAATAACGTGTGAAAGTTAGAGTCTACAAACTATTTTTTATAATTATTTATAGTTATTTATTATGTTATCATTTATGATTTTGTGTTTCAAACTTTATCATACCCGGGATGTCTACTAGACTCTTGTTTGGACATATTTAAAGCGGGAGTCCGCCGGGACTCCGTGTTTTTTTTTTTTTTTTAAAAGCCAGCAGCTACAAATACTGCAGCTGCTGACTTTTAAAATAGTGACACTTACCTGTCCAGCGCGCCCGCGATGTCGGCACCCGAAGCCGATCTCTCGAACGTCTCTCAGGTGCTGCCGCCGCCATCTTGGGTATGGGAATCAGGGAGTGGAGCCTTTCGGCTTCATTTCCCGGTTCCCTACTGCGCATGCGCGAATCGCGCTGCGCAATAAGGATGGACCCGCTGCCTCTGGGATCTGTGTGTTTCCCAGCAGGCAGCGGGGGACTTTCGGAAAGGGGCGTAATCTACGCCCCTTTCCGCAGAGAGCTATCCCGGAAGTGGGTGCAGATACCTGTACTGTACAGGTACCTGCACCCCCCTCCCCCCTGAAAGGTGCCAATTGTGGCGCCGGAGGGGGGGAGGGTTCCGATGAGCGGAAGGTCCACTTTAGGGTGGACCTCCGCTTTAAGGGAGTTATTCCAAAGAATTACAGGCCTACAATATAAAACGCCAAATTTCCATGCAAAACAATGTACCGCTTTGACATTCAAAATTCAGACATAAGCATACCGCCAGGGAGGTTAAAGCGGAGGTCCGCCAAATTTTTTTAATTTTTTAAAGTCAGCAGCTACAAATACTGCAGCTGCTGACTTTTAAAATAAGGACACTTACCTGTCCAGGGCACCTGCAATGTCGGCACCCGAAGCCAATCTCTCTCTCGGCTCTCAGGTGCTGCCGCCACCATCTTCGGTAAGGGAATCAGAAAGTGAAGCCTTGCAGCTTCACTTCTTGGTTCCCTACTACGCATGCACGAGTCGCATGCATAGTAAGGATGGTCCCTGCTGTCTCTGTGACCCGTGTGTGTCCCAGCAGACAGCGGGAGGGGGGAAGAGCCGTAGACTCCCTTGAGTCTATGCCCGCACCCGGAAGTGGGTGAAAATACCTGTCTTAGACAGGTATCTGCACCCCCCTCCCCCCTGAAAGGGGACAAATTTGACACCGGGGGGGGGGGGGTTCTGAAAAGCAGAAATTCCATTTTTGTGTGGAACGCCGCTTTAAGCCTTCAGAACAACTTTAAAAGAGACTGATAACAGGTCAAATTCAAGTGCTTACACTACCTGCAATAAATACAAATATATGTGTAATGATATATTAAAGAATTAAAGGGGGTGTAAAGGTAAAAAAAAATGTTCACTTTAATGCATTCTATGCATTAAGGTGAAAAAACATCAGACAATGCCGTCACCCCCGGCCCCCCCGTTTTACTTACCTGACCCGTCGAAAAGTCCCACGCTCACCCCCGACATCCTCTTCGCCCGATCAGCCTGGCCGCTGATTGGTTACAGTGGATGAATTGAAAGCAGCGCAGCCATTGGCTTGTGCTGCTATCAATCACATCCAATGACGCGCCGCGACTGGGGCGGGGCCGAGTGATACAGTGAGGGGCTATGGCCCGCAAGCACTTCTCACCATGCGAGGGAACTCGCTTGAACGTGAGAAGTCTAAAACCATGCCTGAAATGCCTAAAACCATATGTGAAAAACAAATATGCATCCAAAAATCATATATATACTACAATTATACTCCATTTGTAAGTCCCATCCCAATAGTGGATGCAAATGTAATTGCAGTAATCACTTCTTTGGAATTAATCTTCTGTGTTTTAAAATCACCTCTTCGTGCACCAAAACTGCATGCAACTGTGATCACCCTCCACTTGATGGGCTCTCACCTAAAATATATGGCCTTACCACTAAGTAGGGTCACAATGCGCTTTTGTCTCACTTCTGGGGACTCACTTCGATTTTCCCAGTTCCTGGAGTTGTTCCGATGTAATCAACTTGCTCCTTGCTTTATTATCCCTACTAGTTAGGTCTCCATTCAGCCATATGTACATGAAGAGAGAAACCACCAGACATAGAGTTGTATCGCTTAAAAACCATAAATAATTTATTAAAACTCTAGGTAGAACACTCACATTGTGAAGGTGCTTAGACCACACCACACTGTACATACATATATTTGAACCCTGAATTGCGACCTGTGTCAGTATTCTAGTGCAGTGTAATCGCAATGCATCAGATCCTGGTGTCATGATGTCATGAAGCCCCTCCCCTACACGTTACATGGCTTCATCAGGGGGACTGTTATAGTGTGGTGGTCAATCTGGCGCTGGCTGGGGAGGTGTACTAACTGATTGACACTGACATCAATAAGGAGATTAATACAGTGATCAGTGTTAAGGCTGTCAACAGTCACTGTACTAATGAGACTGGCTGGGAAGGGGTTAACCTCTAGGGGCAATCAAAGGGTTAACTCTGTGCCTAACAATATTTAATGTGTGCTGCTTTTACTTAACTACCTGTCTGTTTTTTCTTCCTGATTTGCAGGGAAAAGAAACAGCCAGATCGCTGTTCATAGTACACAGAGTAGTACGCATTTAAACTAATACATAAGTGTGTGTGCGTCTGTATGAGTTGGAATGCAGTACAGACCACCTTTTACACAGGATCTGGCTGCCAGCAACATAGGATATGGCCAAGTCCATGGGGCTTTACTCATTGCTGGTTCCAGCTAGGGGCCACTTCTTTCTGAGTCAGAGGCACTGATTAGCAGCCACAAGCCACAAAGCTCCTTCAGAGTACTGACAAAGTACAAATACGTCCACCTGTAACATCCAATCAGATTCCAGTTACTGGTCAGATCAGAGAATCATGACCTTCAATAGGTGTTATAGGTCCGTGCAGTCTTTCTTTGTTGAATAAACCAGTGTCAAAATGGTCGCTACTTTGTAACTGAAGCCTCGCCTGTACACTTAGGCTTTGTGTTGAGTGTCAAAGCTGACAGATTGTGATTTATGTGGTGAAATTCTGGTTTCTGTGGTGGGATTCTTGTCTCGCTTACAGGAAGTTGTTGTCTATAAAAGTGTTTAAAGGACCACTAAGCTCAAAATATGTAAATCCCGTAATATGCGGGATGTAAAAAAAATGTCCCTTATTGATCTGGAGTGCACAAATTACATTTTAGGGGAAAGAAATATGTTGCACATAGCAAACAATCAGCTTTCAGCTGTGATTTCTTAAGTGGTAACTCCAGTTTTGTGTAAAAAAAAAAAAAAAATAGAGAAAAAAATCAAAAATATATACAGTATCTCACAAAAGTGAGTACACCCTTCACATTTTTGTAAATATTTTATTATATCTTTTCATGTAACACTGAAGAAATGGCACTTTGCTACAATATAAAGTAGTGAGTGTACAGCTTGTATAACAGTGTAAATTTGCTGTCCTCTCAAAATAACTCAACACACAGCCATTAATGTCTAAACTGCTGGCAACAAAAGTGAGTGCAAATGTCCAAATTGGCCCCAAAGTGTCAATATTTTGTGTGGCCACCAATATTTTCCAGCACTGCCTTAACCCTCTTGGGCACGGAGTACACCAGAGCTTCACAGGTTGTCACTGTAGTCCTCTTCCACTCCTCCATGATGACATCACAGAGCTGGTGGATGTTAGAGACCTTGCTCTCCTCCACCTTCCGTTTGAGGATGCCCCACAGATGCTCAATAGGGTTTAGGTTTGGAGACATGCTTGGCCAGTCCATCACCTTTACCCTCAGTTTCTTTAGCAAGGCAGTGGTCGTCTTAAAGGTGTGTTTGGGGTGGCTATCATGTTGGAATACTGCCCTGCGGCCCAGTCTCCGAAGGGAGGGGATCATACTCTGCTTCAGTATGTCACAGTACATGTTGGCATTCATGGTTCCCTCAATGAACTGTAGCTCTCCAGTGTCGGCAGCACTTATGCAGCCCCAGACCATGACACTCCCACCACCATACTTGACTGTAGACAAGACACACTTGTCTTTGTACTCCTCCCCTGGTTGCTGCCACACAAACGCTTGTCACCATCTGGACCAATAGTTTATCTTAGTCTCATCAGACCACAGGACAAGGTTCCAGTAATCCATGTCCTTAGTCTGCTTGTCTTCAGCAAACTGTTTGCAGGCTTTCTTGTGCATCATCGTCCTTCTGAGATGACAGCCATGCAGACCAATTTGATGCAGTGTGTGGTGTATGGTCTGAGCAATGACAGGCTGACCCCCCAACCCCCCAAGAAGATTGCTAAGACTCTGAAACTGAGCTGCAGAATGGTGTCCAAGCCCATACAGCGGTTTAACAGGACAAGTTCCACTCAGAACAGGCCTCACCATGGTCAACCAAAGTTGAGTGCAAGGGCTCAGCGTCATATCCAGGGGTTGTCTTTGGGAAATAAACGCATGAGTGCTGCCAGCATTGCTGCAGAGATTGAAGGGGTGGGGGGTCAGCTTGTCAGTGGTCAGACCATACGCCGCAAACTGCATCAAATTGATCTGTGTGGCTGTCGTCTATATGGCCATCTAATATGGCCAAAAAGTCCCTCTTTATCATGACCTAAATAATGAAATAAGGACATCTGTGGACTTGAAAGGGCTAGTGACCAGGGAGATCTGTAATAATTCTAACTATAACCTGCTGATAGACTATTGATGTGCCAACAAGATCAGCAGTAGTTGGCTACATTTGGGTTGATGCAGCATAAAGTGAAGGCTCAGTATACACCCGCACCAGCGCCGTAACTAGAACCTTCAGGGCCCTGGTGCAAGAAACCATGAAGGGTCCCCCTGGCCCCCGACCAAGGGGGAAACTTGGCAGCACTGCAGAGGGCGAGGGGAGCCAAGGAAGCACACAAGAGCCCAGGGCAGCAGGACAGATATAGGGAGGTGTCGGGAGCGGCATTTGGAGGAACCGATGCCCTCCATTTACTTCCTGCAGCTGCTGAATATCCGCGGGAGGCAAAGGAAGAGAAGCAGGCATTCAGCAGCTACGTGGAGGGACTGGTATATCTACATGCTGCCAGCCTCCTATACAGGTGTACAGGGGGGCTGCACGGGCCCCCTGGAGCATGAGTCTGGGTTGCAATGGTGACCCCTGTGACCACTGTTCCTACACCCTTGACCCAAACAATTTGAACTGGATGGACTAGTGTCTTTATTCAACCTTACTAACTATGTAAGTATACCCTATCAGACCTGGTGGTTGGGGTTTGCTTCACAGGTGTTGAAAAACCTTGCCAAGTGCCCCTTCTTGACATTCCTAACAATTATGCCCCATACACATGAGCAGAATTTCCGTCTGAAAAATCTTGGATGGTTTTTCCGACGGAATTCTACTCAAGCTTGGCTTGCATACACACGGTCACACAAAAGTTCTCTGAACTTTCGACCGTTAAGAACGCGGTGACATACAGCACTATGATGAGCCGAGAAAACTACGTTCATTGCTTCTGAGCATGCGTTGAATTGATTCCGAACATGCGTAGGAATTTTACACGTCGGAATTGCTACAGACGATTGGAATTTCCAATCGGAACTTTTTCCGACGGAAAAATAGAGAACCTGTTCTCAATCTTTTGCTGGCAGAAATTCCACCAGCAAAATTCCGATGGAGCATACACACGGTCGTAAATTCCGACAAAAAGCTCACATCGGACTTTTTCTGGCGGAATTTCCGATCGTGTGTACGGGGGTATCAGCCTCTTACTAATCAGTAGGTGCCAAGCAACTCTACCGTACATCTACAGATCTTTGTTATTCGCGCTTCCAGTAGACAGTTGTGTGGTGAAACAGAATCAGAGAGAGACATTGGTGAAGTTGGAAATTCTTGGACGGTAGAATCTTGGGACCAGTGTTGGGTGTTCCCGGAAAACCAGGTTAATGTGAATTGGAGAATTTTATACAAAAATGTGGCATGGTGTACCTAGAATAAAACTATAGAATTAATCGTATTTATCAATGTAACATAACTGGCCAAAGATAGGCACTGCAAAGTTTAGCACAGACCTTTCTTGACAACCTTTTCCTGAACACGTCCAGGTCCCTCAGAGGGTGAAAAATATTCAAATAGAAGCTTTGGTCCTCAGGGGCTCTAATGGGGGTCCTCTCCCCATCTCCCCAAAACCCTTTACCTCTCCTACTCTCCTCTTCTCTCCCTATTTAGATACCTTCCCCTCCCACTCCATCTACCTAAATATACTTTACTCTTGCCCCTGCTTACCCTTATTACACCCTCTTTCTTTCTCCTCTACCCTCTCATCTGTAACCCGCCCCCAATGCTGCCTTGCTGTTTCTTTGCAACAAGCCTAAACTCACCCAACTTCACAACTTCCCTATCTAGAATATCTAAATAAGCTCATCTACAGCAAACAGGGGTTTCCCCAGTCCATCTCCTTATCTTGGATATGATTGCCATCGCTCCGGTTTCTGTAATTGCTGATATTGGCAGCATTGTTTGCATATTTGGTTTCCATCTAGCTAAAATTTTTCTTTTATGTTCCTGTAATTCTTAACTTTTTAAAACTGAATAAAAAAAAGATTTTACAGGAAGAAACTTAAAGCTGAACTCTAGTTAAAGTGATGCTAAAGGATCGTTTTTAATTTTTTTTAAATAACAAATATGCCATACTTACCTCCATTGTGCAGCACAGAGTGGCCCCGAACATCCATTTCTGGGGTCCCTTGGTGGCTATCGTGGCTCCTCCCTGCATTAGATAACCCCCTTGGAAAAGCACTCTCCCGGGGGGGGGGGGGGGGTCCACCTTGTGGGCGCGCTCCCGAGTCCAGCATTCGGCATCCATAGAGGCCGAATGTAGGACTCGGCCGCATCCCCTGGTGCCCGCGTCATTGGATTTGCTTGGCAGCAGCGGGAGCCAATGGCTGCGCTACTATCAGTCTATCCAATCAAGAGACCGGAACCCACGGAGACAGGGATGGCGGGGATGCACCGACAGAAATTTGGGGCTTGGATAAGTAAAACGGGGGGGCTGGTGAGTGCAAGGTGTTTTTTTACCATAATGCATAGGATGCGTTAAGGTGAAAAAGCACAAGCCTTTACAACCCCTTTAAATATATAAAAGACACAAATAAATGCAATGTATTAATCATTACATTTTTTTTTTTAATTACAAGTAGTATAAGTACCTGAATTTCACCTGCTATCAGCCTCTTGCATTCCTTGTACAGCAGGGCTGGCATATGAGAGGAAGAAGCAGCACAAGCAGCCAATCAGGTCATGTGGATGCTGAAAGGAAGAGAAAACAGGGTGACAGGGGAGCATTACTGTGCTGCTTCTCCTTTTACAGTCCAGTCACAGACTGGGGTGGGTCCAGAATCACCTGGTTTAAGAGGAGGTGGGCATCAAACCAAGGACATTTAGTGGTAGAAGAAATGAACAGCAGGGGAAATCTCTGGATCAAATGTGAATATTGCAGCAAAAGATGTTTTATATTTTATCTGCTAATGGGCCGATACATTTTATCTTTTGGCTGAAGTTTTGCTTAAGGCAAGCCTTTCTTTTTATAGTGTTTCTAAACAACACTCCCAAATTTGAAATTCTAACCGGTAACTTCTTTTTACAAGTTATTCCCCTCACTAGGCATTGCTATCTTGACTCTCTTAAAACCTAGAGAACGTCAAGCAAAGCTAGGAAGTAAATGTGCCTAGGCCATCTCTGCCCTTCCTGTGACAGCCATGGGTTACTGCTTTCTGTAGGGCAGAACGTGTAAAGCACAGGCCAGAGGCAATGGTTTAAAATGGAGATAATGATTTGTTGACTTTTGAAAAAAAACATGTGACATTTTGGAGAAGGAATGAGTGTATTTGAAGCATTGAATAGAGCAGAGTGTAAAGTTATCTTTAAGCTTAATGCATATTCTTGGGGAATGGGAAAGTTCACTTTAATTTGGATGTCAGAGCCTTCCTGCTACTGAGATCTCCTGGGTTTGGGTTGCTACGGGAGTGATTAGGAATTTAATTAAAGCAGACCTGATGATCAAATGGGAACACGCTAGGTGATAGAAGGACTGATCTACTCATCTTGGAGAAAATACAACTCCAAGTTCTTTTCTATGTTGAACGCATGTCAAAAAGCCTGGGCACTTGGTCACATTAGCTCTGCTAAAGGGGAGACTCGGCCAATCTAAAGACTATTAACAAATGTTTATGTCACATAAATGTTACATGTAACATTTCATAGATGCTTTTTATACCCTTCTTGGTCAAGCTTTTAGATGGGTATGTTCACCACATGTGATGCTGAGCCTCCATGACAGAGACTGAAATCCAATGAATGAAAGGGATGGGCCAGGGACAATCAAGCTGGGGAGAATTGGCCTAGATCAGGCATCACTAAATGGCAGAGTGCAGATCGGATCCGGTCACTGTCATTCCGGACCTCCATGGATCCGCCAGGAGGCACTTCTTTCACCCGGCCTCTGCACCTGTCCTTCTCAAAGCAGAGTGGAGAGCAGGAGGCAGGACAGCTCTGGATGGTGGGCAGGAGTGGGGTTCTGCCGGACTTAACCTTTCACGTTAACCAGCAGGTGATTGGTTGCTAGGGAGCAGTGCGGTCCTAGCAACCATTCACCAGCTTGTTAATATAAAAAGTTAACTTTGGCAGCTCCCGCCCTCCCTCCACAGCTGTGCTGCCTCCCACTCTGTGTACCTACGTAAGGCAGGAGAGTGAATGGGGTGAAGGACATAGTTGAGGGACGATGTGGCGATGTGAACTGGGATAGAAGGACACCGCTGTGGTGGTGGTGGGGGGGAATAATGCAAAGAGGTTAGAGGACATGGCCAGACTGTATATACACAATACAAAGTTTTCTAAGGCAGCAGACATTGCTGTGAGGGGGAATGATGTGAAACGAGGCAGAGGACACTGCCTTTGGTTGGGGGTGATGTGAAAGGAGACCAGAGTTCACTGCTGGGGTGGGGAGAGTGATGTGAAAGGTGACATAGGACACCACTGTGTATAGGGGGTTGATGTAAAAAGGGGGCCAGAGGATACTGCTGGACTGGGGGGGGGGGGGGGGGTGAGTGATATAAAAGTGGGACAGAGGACACCACTGTGTGTAGGGTGAGGGTGATGTGAAAGGGGGCCAGAGGACACCACTGTGGGGGATGGGTTTTGGTGAAAGGGGGCAGAGAACACCGCCGTGGGGGAAGATCATGTGAAATGAGGCCAGAAGACACCGCTGTAAAAGGAGACCAGAGGCTCCTGCTGGGGTGGGGTGATATGAAAGGGGGGTAAAGGACACCGCTGTGGGAGGTTGATGTGAAGGAGGGCAGAGGACACCACTGTAGGTGGGCAGTGATATGAAAGGGGGCAGAGGACTCCGTTGTAAAGGGGAGACTGTGGCATGAAGGGGGGGATTGGGTTATGCAGGGATGACTGAGGGCACTGATGTAAGAACAGGATTGTGATATAAGGGGAAGGAGGCTGTGATCTGAAGGATCGCACAAATATGCAAATCAGACCTTGGCTGGAAGAAAACTCTACTGATCGGAGCTCAATGAATTTTAAATTCAGTACCCCATGGCTAGATGATGCCGGACATCCTCCAGGCAGGAATAAGGGTGCACTCTACGGTATCTCACTTTCTGCCGTTTTTAATGCACTGTCAGGGTTGTTTACTAAAACTGGAGAGTGCAAAAATCTGATTCAGATAGAAACTAATCAGTTTCCAGGTTTTATCTGATTCAGATAAAAACTAATCAATTTCCAGGTTTTATTGCCAAAGCCTAATTGAACAAGTCGAAATTAGAAGCTGACTGGATACCATTCACATCTGCAGCAGATTCTGAGCGTTCCAGCTTTAGTAAATCAGCCTCCATTGTGAGAAGCTTGCAGTGTGCAGTGAAATCAGAGTAAGCCAATTCAGTACATGAGAGGAGCCGGTACAACCGTTCAAGGCTGACGTTCAGCTTTAATAAAAATTTAACAAGTCCTGCAGTGGAGGCAATACATCCTGTTTACCTCTCTGTATGCCAGTGTACAGCGAAAGCCCTGCGCTACGTACGTCACATTATAACAGGTGCTGTCTGTGTCAGCATGCCACCGAGATCTAGGAGGGACCTGTTCCAGGTCGCTGTGTTATTGCAGGATGTGGTTTACGGGACAGTCCCACGCTCCAACGATCTCGCTCTGACTCTTACCGTAGTGTCAGAACATGCAGTCATATCGCACCCTACTTCACTTTCTGTAACTGAAAACACATCTAAAGTATTTATTATAGTAAACACACAAAATAAAGTTTGCTTATTCCGAAATGAAAAGCCGCAAGAGCATATGATGTCAATGTAAAGAGTCACTATGGTTTAATATTGCAAGGTAAGGATTACCGCTTTGTTCAGAGAATGTTGTCAGCAATAGAGGCCGTGGAATAAATTATTTGGAGCAATTTGGTGAGTGTAATGCTTTATCTCTTTTTTTTTTTTTTTTGGGGCCAAAACCAAAAAAGATGGGTCCCTATCCTGTGATTATGCTCTGTATCTCCTTATTCACGTGAGATAAGTCTTCTACTGAGATACGGGGAGGTGGGCTCTATCATGCCAGTTGCTATTTACAACAAGCCTGCCCAATACAGAGCTTATCTCTGCATATCCCAGCTGTAAAGTGGGCAGATAATTCATAAGGAGACATTTTTTCCATCTGTTTAGTGACCAATTTCTACTCCTAGTAACTTTAGTAATGACTGAGTTACTCCAAATCTTCTGTGTAACTGTAGCCCAGTCATTCTCAACCAGGATTCCATGGGTTCTGAGTGTTTCTTCAAAGGTTGCTAGGGGTTCCTTGAGCTGTAACTTTGTAAAATCCAGAAGTCCGTGCGGCTGTACTCCAACACAGCATCCAACTTTAAAAAGTAAGCAAATAAATGACACGGTGAGGACAGCAGTAGTCGGTGTTGTGAGTAAGTGCTGAGATAGCATGAAACGCGTTGACTACTGCTGCCCTCACAGTGTAGTGGTACTATATTTTCTTGATTTTTACTCAATAAAGTTGGATGTTGTTTTGGAGTGCAGTTATCTGGACTTTTGGTTTTTACATTCCATGCAGTCAGATGAACTGGGCTGGCACCTGAATGGAAAGGTGTGGAGGATAGGGGTGGTCAGACAACATGGAGCAGTGGCTTGTCTGTTATGCCGTGGTCACACGGTCGGAATTTCAGCCAGCAAAAGACCAATGAGAGCTTTTCGTTGGAAAAATGCGACCGTGTGTATGCTCCATCGGAATTTTGCTGGCTGAATTTCTGCTAGCAAAAGATTGAGAGCAGGTTCTAAATTTTTCCTACGGAAAAAGTTTCTATCGGAAATTCCGATCATGTGTATGCAATTCCGACGCGCAAAAACTCACGCATGCTCAGATTCAGCTACTGGCTATTAAACTTCCTTTTTCTAGTCCTGTCATCCTGTCATGTGTTGTACGTCACTGTGTTCTTGGCGGTCGAAATTTGGTGTGACTGTGTGCAGGCAAGACAGCTTGAGCAGAATCCCATTGGAATTCCGTCGGGAAAACCATCAGAGCTTTTTCCGACCAAAATTCCAATCGTGTGTACGCGGCATTACACTATACCAGATTGAGCTGCGGCTAATTGATCTCCATCCGATAGTCCCTGGTTTGTTCTGGATCCAGCATCATTTGGCAGAGCCAGCTTCATGACACCCGGAAACTTTTTAGCTGTCTGTAAGGGTGGCATTATAACCCACTCACCACCAATAAATTAATTTTACCAGGAGTTTCCTGAAACCTGAAAATTATTAATTAATGTGTAACTAAAGGCAAACCTGTCAGATGTTATTGTTGTCTGTGCCCCCATTAGGGAGATTCACCCTCTCTATTTATCCTGTTTACTGTTATCACAAATTTTGGATTGACATCAGAAAGCTAATAGAGGGGAAATATTTAAATGGGGACAATAGCCCTGGTGACACCCTTGAATACCCTTTGGAGGGATTTCCTCTCACTTCCTGTTTTGGCTATGAGACAGAAAGTTAAGGGAAATTCCTCCAATGGGACACAAATGGCAAAAAAAAAAAAAAAAATAATTGACAGGGGTTAAAACCTCCCTTACTCTATTCAAAATGAACAAAAAATGACCTTTATTTATACATTAAGGGTTCCTCTCAAATGTCACCAGAGGGCTGCATATAATATTTATCATATGTAATGCTGTAAAAAGACTGTCAGACTGAAGACTTACTAGAGGTCAGAGACTTTGCTACACAAATGTTTGGAGACTAGTCATGCTGTAGAAGACAGTCAGAGACTAAGGACATGACACATGAAACTGCAGTGATCACAGCCCAATTACAAACCAAAGCTCTCACTTTTGACTGATGGGTTTAGAGGGCCGCACTGAAAACACTAAAGGGGCGACATGTGGCCCTTGGGCCCCAGGTTGGGTACTCGGACTCTAACCTATTAAGGAGATGGCTCAAGATGTAGGGGACTAATGCCGCGTACACACGACAGGACTTAAGTCCGGCAGACTTTCGACAGAGTTCTGACAGAGTTCTGATGGACTTTCCGAATGAACGGACTTGGCCACACACAATCACACCAAAGTCTGACGGATTCGAACGTGATGACGTATGACTGGACTAGAATAAGGAAGTTCATAGCCAGTAGCCAATAGCTGCCCTAGCGTCGGTTTTAGTCCGTCAGACTAGCACACACACGAGCGGATTTCTGGGTCCGGCAGAGTTCTGGCGGAAAAATTTGAAGCATGTTCCATTTCTAAAGTCTGTCAGACTTTTGTGAATCAAAAGTCTGTTGCAGCCCACACACGATCGAATAGTCTGCCAGAATCATTCCGTCAGACTTTTGATGTTGAAAAGTCCGGTCGTGTGTACGGGGCATTAGAAGTCCCATGTTGAATGGTTGTCTACCTTAGGCTGACTTATGGTCAGTGTTAAGGTTTTATGGCTCAAGCTTCATGGGTGATTGCATAGTCAGTCATGCAACATTCTCTCATTCACTTTTATCGATGATAAAAGGTTTTTGCAATAAGATCATCTGCAATCATACAATGCTACTACTGTCCAAGAGAGCATAACAGTAGTCCACAATCACTGAAGATGATGAGAAGACTTAACTCAGCAATTGAACATTTCTCCAAAATGGTCCATGTACCCCACTGCTTCTGCAGCTGGAGACCATTCAGACTTTCCCTTTGAGTGCTGCTGGCATTCTCCCTCAACACATTATATTAGGAGACAACTCAGATCCCACAACGCGTTGGGAACCAGATGGCAGACAAGGTTATGTCATCTAATCTCCTCCTTTTGGTTGGTCGATTGAGTCATCCTTGATAACCTGTGACTTTGCTTATAGGTGTTCTAAATAAAAAACCCAACTTTTTGTAATTTTGAAAACAGTGGGGAAAAGTTAGAAGTCCTGGCAGGTTTTTATTGCCGCCCATAAGGCCATTGCTGAGATTGACTTTGTGTCCTTGTGACACCAGAACAAGAAAACAGGAAAAACGAGGAGGTGAGGGGTTACAGCGATGGGAAAGAACAGACAACAATGAAAACCTTACAGAGGTTCAAAGCTTTCCCCACTCTGCTAGAAAAGATATTGTCTATTGTACAGACTTTGCAAAATTTCCTAACTCACTAACTCCATTGTCCCTGAAATAGGATGTAAAAGCAAATCTCTTTAATGGGGATACAGATGCCAATAAAAATCTGAAAAGGTTCTAATCTTTTTGCACACTATTAACACACGTGGCAACCAAATGCCAAAAGAATGGTGCACTGAATTTGCATATTACTTACTACGGTCCAGCAGATGACACAAAAAGGAAATTAAACTTTATCTGTGACTAAATGTATTTGGGAAGTCTTAATAATGCTTTTGTACTTAGTAGCTTGCCTAAGGATCCCTTTTATGTTGACTTGTAGTGTACACACACATCAATCTGTAGAAGACATTGGGTGAAGGAATTGTATTAAGAGGCAGGTAAGAGTTAACTTGTAGGCCTGTCACAGTAAATACATTGCAATAAAGTGACATGCTAGTTATTCATAAATGTATAGGGGGTATAAATTATGCAGCATATCTATCAATGAGTACGACAGAACTGAGCTCCAGGGAATGTGGTTTTATAATGTAAATGTAGTATGTAGAGATTTATACTGTAAGGAAAGCAAGATAATGCAGGGAGACAATGGGCTTTATTTGATACTATAGCACAAAGTGTGTTTCTTTTGTGCAGGTAATCACAGCTCAGCTTTTTATTCACACTGCTTTGCACTGCGTTATTGAACGCATGATAAGACAAATAAACAAGTCACCTTCATGTAAAAGAGTGAAATCATTTACAAGTATAGGTATATAGATTTTCATATCTTGACTTATCTTTTTTGTGGTTACATTACTATGAAACAAGTATAGGCTATCATTATCAGCTAGATTTTAGGATAGGTAATATGATGATGTAATATTTACAGTAGCAGCGAACCCCTTTCAGATGACTGGCTCTTAGGGAAATAAGAAAAGATCGGTGGAACAAATGTGGCAGGGCAATGGGCTCTAGGGGAAATGGGCAGAAAAGATTGGTTGGACAAGCTTGGCAGGGTAATGGACTCTAGGGGAAATGGGCAGAAAAGATCGATTGGACAAGTTTGGCAGGACAATGGACTCTAGGGGAAATGGGGAGAAAAGATCGGTTGGACAAGCTTGGCAGGGCAATGGACTCTAGGGGAAATGGGGAGAAAAGATCGATTGGACAAGTTTGGCAGGACAATGGACTCTAGGGGAAATGGGGAGAAAAGATCGGTTGGACAAGCTTGGCAGGGCAATGGACTCTAGGGGAAATGGGGAGAAAAGATCGATTGGACAAGTTTGGCAGGGCAATGGACTCTAGGGGAAATGGGGAGAAAAGATCGATTGGACAAGTTTGGCAGGGCAATGGACTCTAGGGGAAATGGGGAGAAAAGATCGGTTGGACAAGTTTGGCAGGGCAATGGACTCTAGGGGAAATGGGGAGAAAAGATCGGTTGGACAAGTTTGGCAGGACAATGGACTCTAGGGGAAATGGGGAGAAAAGATCGATTGGACAAATGTGGCAGGACAATAGACTCTAGGGGAAATGGGGAGAAAAGATCGATTGGACAAGTTTGGCAGGACAATAGACTCTAGGGGAAATGGGGAGAAAAGATCGATTGGACAAGTTTGGCAGGACAATGGACTCTAGGGGAAATGGGGAGAAAAGATCGGTTGGACAAGTTTGGCAGGGCAATGGACTCTAGGGGAAATGGGGAGAAAAGATCGGTTGGACAAGTTTGGCAGGGCAATGGACTCTAGGGGAAATGGGGAGAAAAGATCGGTTGGACAAGTTTGAAAGAGCAATAGGCTCTTGGTGAAGTGGGAAGAAAAGATTGGTTAGACAACTTTGAAAGAGCAATAGGCTCCTGGTGAAATGGAGAGAAAAGATCGGTTAGACAACTTTGAAAAAGCAATGGGCTCTAGGTAGAGTTGCCACCTCATCCCTTTACACCTTTGAATTACACAGGTTCTGAGGCAAATTAAATGCAGATAAGGCACCAAGTGAGTTTAATTACCACCTTAATCAGCCACAGAACCTGTGTAATTAATATGTGTGCGGGTTTAAAGGGATGAGGTGGCAACCATAGATCGAGGGAAACTGGGGAGAAAAGATTGGTTGGACAAGTTTAAAAGAACAATGGCCTCTTGGGAAAGTGGGGAGAAAAAAATCAGTTGGACAAGTTTGAAAGGTCAATGGGCTCTTGGGGAAATGGAGAGAAGATCAATTGGAGCAGTTTGAAACAGCAATGGGCTCTTGGGGAAGTGGGGAGAAAAGATTGGTTGAACAAGTTTGAAAGAGTCATGGGATCTTAGGCAAGTGGAGAGAAGATTAGTTGGACAAGTTTAAAAGGGTAATGGGCACTTGGGATTGGTTGAACAAGATTGGTTGAACAAGTTTGAAAGAGTCATGGGATCTTAGGCAAGTGGATAGAAGATTAGTTGGATAGGTTTGAAAGAGCGATGGTCTCTTGGGAAAGTCAAGAGAGGATCAGTTGGACAAGTTTGAAAGAGCTATGGGCTTTTGGGAAAGTGGGGGGAAAAGTAAGTTTGGACAAGTTTGAAAGCCTTACACAATGGATTTTTATTTAACCAGAGATAAGCAACAGTTGGATCATCCTACTTCGCCTCCTACTCCCATCCTTCTTCCTCTGAACGTGTACATTATGGTCCAAGGTATGAGGACATCCCTCCATATTACTGAGTTCAGGTGTTTCCAGTGAAGGGTACTATCAATGCTACAGCATAGAAGATATTTTAGACAATTGTGCACTTCAAACTTTGTGACAACTGTTTGGGGAAGGTTCTTTCCAATTCCATCATGACTGTGTCCCTGAGCACACAAAGCTCCATAAAGACATGGTTTTATGAGTTTGCTGTAGAGGAACTTGAGTTTCCTGGACAGAGTCCTGACCTCATCCCTACTGAACACCTGTTGAATGGATTGGAAGGGAGACTTCAAGCCAGGTCTTCTTGTTTACATTGATGTCTGACCTCACAAACTCTATTTTGGCTGAATGGGGGCAGCTACCTATAGACATGGCTTCTTCAGAAGAGTAGAAATAGGAAAAAAAGCGGGGGTGAATACTCCATATTTTTAATATGACCATGGTTTTGCTAAATGTCAGCTTTAAATCATAGTGTTGCCTGATATCAAGCAAACCCGTCACTGTCTAGGCAAAGTACATGTTTTCTTTAAGGCTAGGGTCACATGACTGCTGTATGTGCCTGCACTTTCTTGTCTGCAATCCTTTTGGATTAGAGGATTACAATAAGCGCTGGCAGTCAAATGCATTGTGCCCTAGGGGTGCGGTCAGGCAGCTGGTTTTATGTGCCATCTGACAGTTAGGTTAAACGCTATTGAAAACTTTAAAAAGCATTTCACTAGAGCTTCCTCAGGCCCTGTTATGAGTATTTTGCACGTTTTACATGACAGGACCAGGGGGATTTCTATTCAATAACTTGTGAGTGATGTCTACTGAGATGTTGGCTGAAAAAATGTCTTTCTAAAAATGATCCTCTAACATAACCTGCTGACAACTTTTTAGCCGGTTTAATTACTTTGTAGCACAAACATCAGAAAAGGCGTCACGGAAAAGACGTTTCGCAACAAAATGCCTTCTGATTTTTTTCACCAAAGTTGTCACCAAAGTGTGATTACTGGGCAGGAAATCATCTGTGTAGAAGAAAATAGGCATAGGACAGCGTCAAAAGATCTGTGTGATCATTCTATAGCAGGGGTGTCCAACCTTTTGAAGAGCGAGGGCCACTTAAGCGACTTGGTAATCAGCCACGGGCCACAATGAGCGGAGCGGGTGGATGGCATGTCCGTGACCACTCTGCATTTGCAGAGCGGACACAGACGCAGCCCACGATACTTTTTAGCGGATCGTACTGGAGGTAGAGTACAAGTCGGTTTAGGTCCGCCACTACTTAGAGGTGAATGGAGGGTCCAATTGGTTGGACTGATTCTGTGAAAGGGGTCCAAGGCTGCTTTCACACTGATGCGCTGAGGTTTACCCGCACACGTGTGTAATACAGTGTACCTTTGGCTTTCCTGCAGTTTGCAATAGACTTCTATTATATTCTTCAGGTTTGTTGTACTTTCAGAAAGCTCACCAAACTCGCAAAAATAGAAGTCTATGCCCCTGTACACACGGTCGGACATTCTGCCAACCAAATCCGTCAGATTTTGTCCGTCAGATTTTGCCTGTCGGATCTTGTCCGAAACTGTTGCATACACACGGTCGGACTAAGTTGTCGAAAAATCCGATAATTCAGAACGTGATGACGTAATTTCGTTATGATAGGACTACGTAAGTAGCCAATAGCTTTGATGTAGGAATTTGATCTGAGCATGCGTGGCACTTGGTCCGATCAAAATTCTCTACACATGATCGGAGCATGTCCGATCGAACCAGTTGGTCGGAAAATATTTCCAACATGTTGGAAAATTGGGTCCGATGGATATTCCGACGGAATTAGTCCGATGCATACCATACACAGCCGGATTATCCGACAACACGGTCCGATAGGACACATTCCGACGGATTCTCCAACCGTGTGTACAAGGGCTATGGCTCAGTGCAGGTAACCCGCAGGTAAACTGCTCTGCACCTTCGGATCAGTTTGAAAGCAGCCCAGTAACCACTGCAGAAAAGATATGCCCATATATACACTGTGATTTTAGTAATAATCTGACCTTTAATAACAGTATTCTTTCTATTCTATTGCAGAGCAGGAGGTCGCAGGCCACATGTGGCCTCCGGGCCACTGGTTGGGCACCCCTGTTCTATAGCATGTGCTTGGCATTAATGTGCATGACTGCATAGGCTGAGCATGCAAGTTTATGTGTCGTGATCAGCCAGATTGGTCCATCCTGGCTAATAATTTTTCCAATGAGATTGGTGACTCTGGGGTATTTTTCCAGGTCAGGGCTAGATTATATATTTATGGATACTTGCCAATTTGACCAATATTGTCTTGATCGAGCAGCTTTCATTTACAGCTGTGTCCCAATGCAAAGCAACATACCTGCCTTAGCTACAGTGCATTTTGTTGTCATTCATCATGAATGGTACCCCAGTACATTGTACAGTAGAACCCAACATATTGCAGTGCACCACAATGCATACATGTTGCATTGCCAAGTGCTGCATGTTGAAAAAAATTATGTGCATGTTTTTAATCAATTACCATGCATTGCCGTGTATTGCATCTTGAAAAAAATTATTTGCGTGTTTTTCATCCATTTGAAAAAAAAAACAAAAAAAAACTCTTGGCTTGACATGTACTTTAACATTAGCTGATCCATATCAGGGGGTGCTTCAAAGTCTTTAGGCCACATTCACACTTGGCCACTTGGAATTGTGGGCAAAATTGTCGCGATTCCCCAAATGCAGTGAGGGAATGAGGGACAGAGGGACATTGCTCCAAATCAGAGACAGTCTCTTGCAATCAGGGACAGTTGGGAGCTATGGCAATGTCCCTCTGTCCCTCTTTCCTCCTTATTTGTCCCTCATTTTGGTCTGATCTATATAGTTATATACAAAAAGGCACTTTTTATCTTTCAAAAAGTGTTTCCCATCGCTAAACCTTTCATTCAAATTCTAAATTGCCGCATTTGTCAATTTTAATAGCCAATCTAAAGGAATAGTCGTGGTAAAAAAAAGCACTTGTGGATTTAATTAACTTTTTTTTTTTTTTTTTTTTATAATTATTTACCCCATTAAGGGCGTGTCCTATGCCTACATACGTTTGCTAGTAGATGTCCCTCATTCCCATCTCAAAATGTTGGGAGGTATGTAATAGTGTAAGTTTTTTACACCGAATTCCACTTCCACTAGGCAGTACAAGCATTAGGGATGAGCACCGGCGTGTTCGCGCGCTCCACGCACAGAGCCTGCCACGAAATCGGCGCAGCTCTGCGCTAAATCACAGGCAGTGAGCCATCTGTGCAGCCGCGCATCGGGGCAATGTCTCACTGCCTGTGATTAGCGCAGCGCAGCGCCGACTTCCCGGCGGGCTCTGCGCATGGAGCATGCAAACACACCTGAGCTCATCCTTAACAAGTATCTACCCCTTGCGGCACAGGGGGAGGCGCACGCGCACCACAAGGGTGATTTGTGTGTAATCCCCAAAGTTGGGCTTCATTAAAAGGGGTGCAATCTATGGTAACACGATTACAGTAGAAAATTATACAGATGTAGAGAAAAGCAATCCTGCAGAAGACAGAGTGCATCAGTGAGAATGATAGTGCACAAGCAGCATGTGTAGTTCAGCTTACTGTCAGCAGTTTCACTCTCCTCCCTAAAGGGTTAATGCAGTGACTGTGGCGGGGTTGGGGTTAATGCAGGGTGTGGGTGGGTTAGTTCCTACAGCCGGTCTCTGTCTCATCACTCTCACATTCGCTGTGATCTGTACTGACTTGCAGCTCCCATCATGGTGATCTCTAATCATTGGGCAACAGGTGAGCAGAGTGGTTAAGGAGGGGTGATGGGGACCACCTTGCATTTTTAGCATATTGGGATGCTGCGATTAGATGAGGGATGCTGGGGAAGCATGGCAACATCTTCTCAGGGTATCCATTCAATAGGGATTTGTTTACAGCCAGAGGGGTAAACCTTTAACTTTGTGCCTGATCTAGGTCAGCCTGAGCAACCAGTAAAAGATGGGATTGCAGGGTGCGTTAACGCACCGTAACCAATCGGCTTCTAGCTTAATGAATGCTTTTTTTCCTCATTGGATAGATTTATTACAGAGAATTGACATTTTCAGAAAGTTTTTTTTTTTTTGAATAACTTCTCCAGTTTAATCTTTTAAGATCTTAAAATTTGGAGCTGTAATAACAAACTGATGCATTTTACTAATTTTTGCTTCTAATTAAGTAAGAAAAAGGCAAATAAAGACCCTGACCCTAGTTGTGCACTGGTGCCTACCCTCTCCAAAGCATATGCAGGAACAGAACAGGGAAAACTCTTGTAGAGCTTGTTCACACTCCTATGGTGACAAGGAGCATCTGACCCCTTGATCCTGAACTAGCCCGCTGCAGCTGTGTGCGTTGCAGGGGGGTGGGGTTTGCTGAGTGGCCCCATTTGCTTGAATGGGTTGCGCTCAAAAGGCAACAAGCTTGATGGGCAGCACACCGTTGTAGTGGTTAGCACTTTTGACTAGCAGCAAAAAAAAAAAAAAAAAAAAAGGGTCACTGGTTCGAATCCAAACCACAACACTACCTGCCTGGAGTTTGCATGTTCTCTCGGTGCCTCCGTGTGTTTCCTCCATGTACTCCGGTTTCCTCCCACACTCCAAAGACATGCTTGTAGGTCAATTGTATCTTGTCTAAATTGGCCCTAGTATATGTAGGAATGTGAGTTAGGGACCTTAGATTGTAAGCTCCTTGAGGACAGGGACTGATGTGAATGTCCAATATATATATATATATATATATATATATATATATAAAGCGCTGCGTAAATTGATGGCCTTAAATTTACTAAAATTGGAGAGTGCAAAATCTGGTGCAGCTCTGCATAGAAGCCAATCGGCTTCCGGGGTTTTTTTTTTTTTTTTTTTTTTTCAAAGCTTCATTGAACTAGCTGAAGTTAGAAGCTGATTGGCTACCATGCACAGATTTTGCACTCTCCAGTTTTAGTTAATCAACTTTAATATGTCCAACAAAAGCAATAGGGGGTATAATTCTGGCCACAAAGCAAAGAATCACGCCTAATGTAATAAAAAAAAAAAAAAAAACTGACTTTTTTTTTTTTTTTTTATAACGCAATGTACCACTAGAGTTGCCACTTCATCCCTTTAAACCTGAACACATATTAATTACACAGGTTATGTGGCTAATGTGGCAATTAAACTTGCTTGTTGCCTTATGTATATTTAATTAGCCTCAGAACCTGTGTAATTCATATGTGTTCGGGTTTAAAGGGATGAGGTGGCAATTCTATGTACCACCATGTGTTGTGGTGTGCTTCAGTGCAAGTGCCTTGAGACGCCATTCAAAATGAATGGCGCTGCAACGCAATAATACATGTTACATGCCTGACTACGTGTTGCAGGGGATAATGCTTACATTGTCGCAATGTAGACGTGTCAACGGGCCCTTCGCCACTCCGCTATGGCATGCTAAGGAAAAAGTAGGAAAAAAGAAAATACACAAAGTTTCTAAACTTTAAATTTCAGCCCATGCACCGAATTTAGAGACATTGATCAAACTGTATTTTGGTGGTTGTTCTAAGGGACACCATACACAGTGCAATCTTTTTGCAATCCACTTTCATTTATTTATTTTTTTATTATAAGCGGGCCAACCTTACTTAATCCTATCTTTTCAATTTCACTACGTTGTTGTTGGTAGATCGAAAGGGGATTGTACAGTCAGATTGTAACACATGTGGTGAGCCTCGGATTGCGCTGAAGTCATATTATGACCAATTTGGAGTTTGGGCCATTGAGCAATAAAGCCAGCGATTGGCGGTTTGAATCTCAGCCAGTATGTAATGTGTCTGCTGTGTGGTCTCATTTTAATTCACCTTTCATTACCCTTTTCGTTGATTACTAGATTTACCATCCCATCCCCTCCCCTTTCCCCCCCCCCCCCCACATCATGGCAGGTGCTATCAACTGACCATAGTGCAGTCCTGTATTTAGGGAAAGGAGCTGCAGGAATCACACCACTGACTGTATCTGCCAGGAGTGCACAATGCAGCTTACAGCAGCCTCCGGAGAGTGCCAGTAAATGATTTCCCGTATTATCGGCTGACTGCACTGTACAGGGATCAGGGGTAGCTGATTTAATCTAACACAACGCGTTAATGCAATAGCGTTTGGTCAAACCTTTCAAAACAGACATTTCCGAAACCTCCCACAGGAACGCACAATACTCTCGCAATGCATTTTTATCATAACATATAATCACTTTATACATTTCACTCCATGCAGACCGGGGTAGAATGTTTCTCTCACTTTCATTTCCCATTGTTCGTGTACAGCGGCACTCTCACTCTGCCTTCTCTATATACAAAGAGCCGGTCCCATTCAGGAGCAATTTAGAGCAGACCTGCTATTAAAATTCTTTTTCTTTGCCTGAATCATTAGGGGGGCATTGGAAGCATTACCAAATCAATTATTTGGAGTCACAGTTGAACTCCAGGCACAAGAACCGTCATTTAAATGTATATCCTTAATGGCCACAAAGAATATAAATCCACTTTGTGTTCACTGATCGCCTTTACAAACCCAGGCGTTACCTTGTAAAAGTAGCAGTGACATCATCACTGTGCTGTACATAGCCTGAGCAGAGCTGTGGGAGTGGCCCAGCAGGCTCCACCTACTACAGGCTGCCTACAGAAAATGACAGGAGGGGGGCGGAGATAAGACCAGCCAACCCTGCACAAGGTGAGAGAGTAGCAGTGAGCGGCCTTTAGGAAGGAAAAGTCTCGCACTGGATGGAAGACATACACAAAGCACATCAAAATTCAAGGAAGAATACACAATGAATTGATGTGCGCTTTAGGTGCGGTGTGTTTAAAAAAAAAAACTGCTTGCCGCATCTTTGATGCACTTTCATCAAAATACACGATTTATAAAGTGAATGTAAAGCGCACTTAACCACTTGCCAACCGCTGCTCGCCGATATGTCGGCACAAAGGCCGAGTTGGGCAAATAGGCGTACCTGTACATTCCCCTTTAATTGGTGGGGTTGGCGGGCACAGCGTGCCATGCCCGCGGCACCCACGGCCTCCATGTCTGCCGGCGATCGTTTCAAGGAGTCGCAGAACGGGGAGATGCCTATATAAACAAGGCATTTCCCGTTCTGCCTTGCGACTTGACAGAAATCACTGCTCCGAGTTATTATCTTCTAGCCAGTCCAGTAATGTCACAGCTGCTTGCAGCGGTATTCTTACAGGATTGAGCGGTACTCACATAATGATGTGTGAGCACCGCTCAGCCCTGGAGTACTATGAGCTCAGCCTGTGTCACTATATGTGAGTACCATATACCCAGGTACGTCATGACATGTGAGTACCCCTCAGTGCTGGAGTGCCGTGAACCCAGTCTACGTCGTAACATGTGAGTGCCCCTCAGTCCTGGAGTACTGTGAGCCCAACCTGTGTCACGACATGTGAGTACCATATGTATAGTGTGTGTCGTGACATGTTAGTCCCCCTCAGTCCTGGAGTACGGTGAGCCCAGTTTGTCACAACGGGTACATGCCCTTCTGTCCTGGAGTTCTGTAAGCCCAGCCTGCATCATGACATGCCCCTCAGAGTGGACAGAGTGATGGGAGATCTACTTTACCTAATCGGCGACAATGGAACCTATTCAAAGGCCACACATCGCGCCTTTCTACAGCAAACTCTGAGAAGTTACCAGTAGGCACAGTGGAGGATTCAAGAGCCCATAAAAGCGTAATGTAACTAGATGGATGATAAATACTATTTACTATTCCCTTATAATAAACTTGCCATTAAATGCATATTTTTTTTATTTAATGCTATTGTCTCACTCCGGCACCAAAAATAATTTCCATAAGAAAAGAGCTGAACAACATTTCTGCATATGGAGCTTTGTAGGTTCTCTTGGTGTTGTAAGCATAAGGCCACATGTGTCTGTGTATAGAATATGTGTGTATTTTTAGTTGATTTCGGTAATTAGTCTGTTTTAGCAGGGAAACCAGAAGCAGAAGTGAGAGTATCCCCTGAATAACCTTCTCACTAGAATGGTTATCCCATCACCTCTTACCCCGCTCGCTCTCACATGCAGCGCTGTGCGGCCGACCACTGAGCAGCTGTTTTTTTTTTTTTTTTCTTCACCTGGTGATCCTGCCAGCAGAGGTGGCTCTAGGCTTTGAGAGGGCTTAGGCAAGTCTGAGACATGAGGCCCCACTCACGTCCATAATGGGGAAAAATAATTAGAGTAATAAAAATTAACTGTATTAATAGAATTGATATTCAATTAACTAGGAATTCACAGTTTTTATAGAATTTTTCTCTAATATTCCCCCTTACAGTGCAAGGGGAACTCTGTGGATCATGATCTAAGGGGGGACTTGCAGACTTTGGTGTAAAGGGGAACTCCAATGTAAGGGAGAGAGAGCTCTGGTGAACAAAGATTACCTTATATCAGAGTCCACTGCATACCCCTTTACATCACTGTCCATAGAGTTCCAACTTGCATTTAAAATGGAAACTCTAACGTGGAGGGGGCTCTGAAGCTCCATTCACAAAGTGTGAGAGTCGCAGACATGATACAGGAGATGATTAGAGACTGCAGACGTGATAAAGGAGATGATCAGAGACTGCAGACGTGATACAGGAGATGATCAGAGACTGCAGACGTGATACAGGAGATGATCGGGGACTGCAGACGTGATAAAGGAGATGATCGGAGACTGCAGACGTGATAAAGGAGATGGTCGGAGACTGTGCACACATACTACAGGAGATGGTCGGAAGACTGTGCACACTTACTACAGGAGATGGGAGAAAAAAATGACTGCGCTCCTAATCTAAAAGATTAAAAAACAAAAACCCAGTTACAGCTGCAGCTACCAGGATGTGATACACATCCAAAATACAATGCATATAGAGACCAAAATTTAGCAGCACTACCTACCCCCACTGAGGCTATGAGGCTCGGTTCACACAGGACGCGGCACGACTTGCAGCGCCGCGACCTGCCGCGACCTCAGCGGCGACTTGCAAAACGACTTCTGTATAGAAGTCAATGCAAGTCGCCCGAAGTCGCTTCAAAAGTAGTACAGGAACCTTTTTTCTAAGTCGGAACTACTCGAGTCGCTCCTATTAGAACGGTTCCGTAGTACAGAACGGGGGCGACTTGTCAGGCGGCGAAGTCGCCTGGACAAGTCGCCCCTGTGTGAACCGAGCCTTACTGTTTGTGCAAGGAAATGAAAATTAATCAGATAATTCCAATAGATTAAGTGAAATCAACTAGAACAATTCATATACAATCAAAATTAAGTGATAAATGCTAAAAAATTAAATATGATTAAATTAATATAGTGATTAATAACAGTTGACTATATTAAAAAAGTGAATAAATAATTATAAATTCATTAATTATTGACTATAAGTAAACTAATTTAAATGAATTATAATCAATAAATACAGTGATTATTAATTATAATAAGATAAAAAACCAGTGACAAATTAATAAAAAATTATATCCATAAAGAAGGTGAGCCAGTGAACCACAACCAATGAGAAAAAGTCCAAATAAAAAGTCTTTATAATGGAAGAGATATCTCTTTAAGAGGGTGCCAGTCAGCCGTGCGATCCACCTTCACCAAGCCAGAAACCCCGTGAGTCAACAGTGGGAATGCACGCTTACCAGAAAGCGGTACGCAAACGCTCATTGAATTTGTCACCCGAACTGCACCAATCCTGACTCCTATTGCGGAAAAACTGGAATAGACCATGAAGACTTCAACATAAGCAGGCAATGGTTTAAGATGGTAACTCGGAAAACACAAAGAAAGCCTCCCATAGCGTAAACCAGGCAGGATATTTTTATTTAAATAAACAAAATATACTCACAAACTGCTATGTTCTGAGATCAAGTCTGTTCGGTGTGATTTGAGCTATTTAATTGTATAGCTCAAATCGCACCAAATCTGCACAAAAAAGGTGCAGGACCCCCTTTTTTTTTTTTTTTTTTTTTTTCCCACACTGGAATTGGATCGCATGGGCATTCACTCCTATGTAGTCCAATTCTGTCAATCACACTGTGTTTTGTGAACTTAGATTTAACCAAACGCTATTGAAATTCTTTTCATTTGTGTCTAGGACAAAAAAAATGATTTTGATTTCATTTTCTTTGCTTTTTACGGCTTAAATGCAGTAGGTGTTGAGCACAAAACCTATTTCTCCAAGGTTTCTTAAACCTAGTTTACTGCTATGCTGTGAATAGCTTGAATTAGCCTCTCTAGTGGAATGTCAGATTACATTAACACATGTGATTGAGACAAAGGAAGGGTTCTTTAACTCGGCTAATAAAGTTGATAGGTTTTTATCATTCTAACTTCTTGTTCCCGGGTCAGAAGGTACTCCATTAAACAAACACAGTATGTTTTATTGAGTTGATGTATGCACATGCAATATGCACTGTATTTTTACACAACGTTCTGATGGATTTTTTTTTTTTTCTCTCTTCATCCACAGAAATAAGAATGTCTAAACCGGGACACCTCGGGAAATTGCACACAGAAGGGGGTGTCGCAGGTAACGTGACGTAAAAACAAATGAATAATTTTGTATAACTCCAGCCAAAACTTTTCTCTGAATTCGGGTTTTGGTGGGACGTGGTATAATGTTTACATTAGCATGACATTTCTCCTCACCCCCAGATCAGTGGACACCTCACTAACCAACTAATAGACTTCTTTTTAGAGTACATTTTGGGTACACCTATGGGAAAATCTACTGGTTGACAATCGCAGGTCTATGGAATATATTCCAGGGAGGAGCCAGGCAGTTCAGCTCACAGCAGGCTTTTAAAAGTTTAAATCCAGTATTTTTTTTTCTAGAAAATTACTTGGGGCACTTTCACACTGGTAGCGCCCGGGCGTGGTAAACTTTTAGCGGTGCTTCTACTGACGTTTTAGCAGCACTTTTCGGCCAATAGCGGGACGCTTTTAACCCCCGCTAGCGGCCGAAAAAGGGTTAAAAGTGCCAACACAGCGCCACTGCATCAGCGCTTTGCCGGTGTTTCGGCGCCGCTGCCCATTGATTTCAATGGGCAGGGGTGCTTTAGGAGCGGTGTATACACCGCTCCTAAAGCGCCTCAAAGATGCTGCTTGCAGGACTTTTTTTAGCTTCCTGCCAGCGCACTCCTCGGGCTTTCACACTGGATTGACAGTAGAGGTGCTCTACAGGTGCTATTTTTAGCGCTATAGCGCCTTAGTGTGAAAGTAGCCATAGAACCCCCAAAGATAATTTTTGTATTTTGTTTTTTTTATAAATTTTTTTTTAATTTTTATTTTTTTAAGTAGAGACCCTAGTGAACGCCTTGACAGGTTACCTGTTTAGAGTTACAGAGAAGGTCTAGGGCTAGAATTATTGCTCTCACTTTAACGTTTGCAGCGATACCTCACATGCGGTATGAACACTGTTTACATATGCGTGTGCGACTTAGGTGTGCGTTTGCTTCTGTAAGCACGGAGGGATGGGGGTGCTTTTACATTTTTATTTTATTTATTTATTTATTTTTCCTATTTTGCGTTCTATTTTTATACTGTCCCTCCTCCCCCTCCTTTTTTATTTTTTTCATTTATATATAATATATATATATATATATATATATAATTCATTTTTAATAAGCATCCTTGTAATAGAAATAAGGATGACATGTTCTTTTGATATAGAGATCTGAGGTAAAAAAAAACACACAGAAATCTCTTATTTAAAAGCAAAAGATCAAAAGAAAAAAAATGTTTTTGCTGTGAAATAAAAAAAAAATGATTTACATAGGCTGGACAGGAAATGACGTCATGACATCACTTCAGCTCTCAAAGGTCATAGAGTTGATCAAAGAGTATTTACTCTTTTCTGATCGCCTACGGGAGCAGCAGGCCGCACCGCCGGATCATTTCTCAGGCGAACCGGCGGAAATGGTAAGTCCAAGAAGCATTCCAGCGGCTTGTGAGTCGCTCGGAAAGCTTTCATGACTTGTTCATTCCCTGACTTAGTTGGGGTAGGCGGAATGCTTTGGTGGGGGTGGGTCAGCCACACCTCTTTGACCTCTGGGGACATGCCTGCTGACATTTGACCTTTTGGAGGCGGTCCCTTTTCTAATCCCCAAGTCCTAACCTTGTTCTTCAAGGATAAACCCTAACCAGTTGCCGGCTGCAAAAAAAAACGATACCGGGGTGTTATGGCGGATATGTTTGGCCATAATCCCCGCAAACCACGTGCCAACTATATATATATATATATATATATATATATATATATATATATATATATATATATATATATATATATATATATATATATATATATATATATATATATATATATATATAATATGGAGGGTGGCAAGTGGTTAAAATTTGAAATTGGTGGGATTGCTTAATGACAGTTAAAAATTAATAAGGGGGGCTCGGTGGGAGCACCACTTTAATTCCCTGCACAGTAGCTACAATTTTAATCAACAAACATTTGTTTTTATTTTTCCCATACGCCTTGGGAAGAGGTGGAGGTTGCAGTTCCAAATCACGTGGGAGCTTTCTGTTACCTGGGGTGTCCTCAAGGGGCAGTATAGTAAATGTAAAAAAGGATGAGAGCCCCATAGCACTAGTAAAGTCCAGTCAATTGTACAGAAAATAAACCCAACGTGATTCGGGGATCAAAGCTCCCCCTTCATCAGGGTTCAAAATGCCATCAATAGAGGATAAAACCAGGCAAGAATTACTGTGCGTAACCGCATAAGACTTATTACTGTAACAGGTCACTGGTCAGGCAGGGTTTTTTTTTTTTTTTTTTTTCTCAGAAGGTGACCATAGGCCTCAAACCACAACAGAAAGCTGATGCAATGTAACTGATATAAGAGCACTTTATGGTGACCCTTCTGTGTGACAGCGGGATCCACTTCCTCCATGTTTTTGTATCGTTAACACATTGCCGTATCCTTCACACACTGAGGAAACCCCATTACCGGAAAAAATGTGACAGTTTTATTGCAAGGGAAGTCCTCTTCATCATTCTGGAATCCCCCCCCCCCTTCTCTTCTCGGTGACCCGATGAGGAAGTCTCCTCCAGTGTGTGTGATATAATTCTGCTGATCTCGGCTGCTACAATCTGCCATTGAACAATTCTAACCAATTCTCACATACTTTTTTTTTTATTTTTTTTATTTTTTTTTTGGGACTTCTTTTGTGTTTTTGACAGTATTTTCTTAGCTAGTGCCCCACACAAATTTGCTAATTGTTTGATAGGATCCAAAGTACAATTAAAATTTTATTATTATACTGGATTTGTATAGTGCCAACAGTTTGAGCAGTGCTTTACAACATGGGGGCAGACAGTAGTACAGTTACAATACAATTCAATACAGGAGGGATCAGAGGGCCCCCGCTCATTAGAGCTTACAATCTAGCATATGTATTCAGAATATTATGTATTCTTTTTTTTTTCTACTATAAATGTTTGAATGAGAATACATGTTGAGGAAATTTTCTAACCCTTTGATCTAAAAAATGCCTAAGCTGCTTTTTGATTTCTTTTTTCCGAGATCTGAAAGCAATATCAAAGCCACTTAGATGACTGAATCCAATAGTTTGTGCAAGTTGTCTATACAATTTGTAGCTTTTAAAGTGGTTGTAAACCTCAGACATGAAATATGAACAAAGCCTATCCCTCTCTAGTGTGTACTTGTCTCAATTAAGAGCCTTAAGTGTCATTTCTGTCTGCTGCCTCCTTCCTCTGCTATCAGCATGAATCACTTCTGACAAGTTTTCTTGACAGGAAGGGAAAAAATTAAGGGGAGGGATCTCCAGCACACAGCCTGGGATTGACTGACAGCCTTAGCTCTGTTGCTGTGTGAAAGGGGGGGGGGGGTGTCTCTTCCCTCCAATCAGCACTCAGAGCTCTCCTCACTGCGCACTGCAGAGTGTAACTTTAGCTCTCCCCTCCCTTTTTTTTTTTTTTTTTTTTTTCTGAACTCTCAGACAAGCTTTATAATTTTAAACAGCTGTAGCGCAGTGGATGCTGCAGATAAACAGGTGCAACTTAGTAGCAGGATTTCTTTAATCTCTGTGTATCACCTGAGGCCAGTCACTTCAATAGGTATATGTATAGGGTTTACAACCACTTTAATAATTATTATTATTATTCAGGATTTATATAGAGCCAACTGTTAGCGCAGCGCTTTACAACGTTAGGGCAAACAGTACAGTTAAAATTCAATTCAATATAGAAGGAATCAGAGGGCCGCCCTCTGATTCCTTCTATATTGAATTGAATTTTAACTGTACTGTTTGCCCTAACGTTGCAAAGCGCTGCGCTAACAGTTTGGCTCTATATAAATCCCGAATAATAATAAAAAAAAAAATATATATATATATATATATATATAATTATAATTTTTTTTTTTTTTTTTTTTAATAATACAAAATGAGCTGGTCATTAGAGCTTACAATCTAAAATTAGAATAATTCCTGGTGGTCCTAAAGGTCCTTCTTCAGGGCCCTTCTGATATAGGATGATAACTGTCTTCCAATAGGTGCCCTGCATTGCCACCATGTTGCGTGTTCCCCTGGTGGAGACTACTAGTGGCCACAGTGACACTGGCAGAGTCCACTATTGTTACTATCAGGAAGCCAATCCAAAGCAATGATGTGCCATTGGCCATGGAGCATAGAGGCAGGAGGTGTCTAAATAAGGCTGCAGGCAGCAGGGGATCAGGGGCAATGAAATTTCAAAAAGTGCATATAGAAGGATGCAAGCAGTATTTTATGACAAATGCAATTGTGTATGATACATAGTATATTTGTAAACTAAATGTCATCCATTTAGAGTTTGTCTATGCTTGAAAGCTAAATTATAGCCTTCTCTTTAGTCGTTCACAATTGTACAGGCTCTTTTGCTGTACTGGAATAGCTTACTCTGATTTCCCTGCACGCTTTGAGCTTCTCGCAGTGTGCGTTAGAAGCTGCAGCAAGTCAGAGCCTGTCTTTATTTCTTGACTGAATTGCATCTTTTATCATCTAGCACTTTTTAACCGAGCCTGACCGTCTCTGACCCGCCCCTTTCCAGTTTTTTCAATCGTGCAGATTTGGCATCATATGTCGGTCTTACTTGAGGGGTGATCTGCATGCAAATGTATTCTGCTCAGGAATGCCCTCACGTTTCCAGACTGACACCCATCATTTTGATATTTGCATAAAATAACTCTTCCCAAGTGCCAGCCCACTGTCTGCATCCTGGCTGATGGCTCTTGGAAGTATTACTGAGGGAGGGTGGCGTAAGATTCTTGGGAAGTGATGTACAGTACTCTGCCAGCCTCTCCAACCCGTCACAATCTGCCTGCATTGTATAGAGAAGCACAGCGATGCAGTGTAGACATGACTGTATCTAAAATGAGGTATGTAACCGGAAAACCTAAGGCCTGGTTCACACCTATGCAAATTAGATGTGTATTTCCCCGCATCCAATTCGCACAGCACAGGGATGGTGGGATCCCCTCATAATGAGCACGGCAGGGGTACAGCCCCAGGAGGAAGTCAGTGCAGCACAGGGATGGTGGGAGCCCCTCATAATGAGCACAGCAGGGGTACAGCCCCAGGAGGATGTCAGCACAGCACAGGGATGGTGGGATCCCCTCATAATAAGCACGGCAGGGGTACAGCCCCAGGACGATGTCAGCACAGCACAGGGATGGTGGGATCCCCTCATAATAAGCACGGCAGGGGTACAGCCCCAGGAGGAAGTCCGTGCAGCACAGGGATTGTGGGAGCCCCTCATAATGAGCATAATGAGTCGATAACTGCCATATTGAGAGAGGTATTTTTTGCTTTTTAAATTCATCATAACGAACGTTTTGTAATTGTTCTGAAAAGTTAATGAACCTAACCTAAAATTCATATTTTGTACGAATCCAAATTGAATTTCAGACACAAATTCCGAAATACGAATTAACAGCTAATACTGGAACGAAACAAAACAAATTTATTGACGGTGCACATGTCTACTGCGGAGCGCACTGCACAGAAACGTCTTTGGCTTCTTTATAGGGCCAAATTTAGGCAAAGGTTCAGCCCTGATTCATCCCTGAGATGGGGAAACCCGGTTCGAGTGTGAACTCAGCCTCAAGGTTTAGGCCACTTTCACACTGCGGCCACGTTGGCGGTAAAGCGCTGCTTGTTTTAGCGGCAATTTACCATCATTTTAGCAGCAATTTTTGGGCCGCTAGAGGAGCGCTTTTAACCCCCCACTAGCGGCTGAAGAAGGGGGTTAAAACGGCCCGTTTTATGGCGCTGCCCATGCATTAAAATGGGAAGGGCCGGTGTAGGGGTGATGTATACACCGCTCCTACACCGCCCCAAAGGTGCTGCTTGCAGGACTTTTTTTCCCGTCTTGCAAGCGCACCACTCCAGTGTGAAAGCACTTGGGGGTCTCACACTGGGGAAGCATGAGAGGCAGTTTTCAGTCGCTTTACAGGTGCTATTTCTATCGCTAAAATGCCTGAAAACTGCCTCAGTGTGAATAGGGTCTTACTGTAAAAAATTCAATAGAATGTTAATGAAAGGGGAGGGTTGCACCAGGGAAGGCAAAATATAATCAGAATAAACTTCAAGGAAGTGATGTCAATGTGATCTTCTTCAGCTCTGCGTATACAAAGGAGCATGGGGGGAGCTTATGTACATAATGGGGATGATCTTGACATGAAATTTAACCACTATGGCTCTAAATTGATATGGTTCAGAAATACATTGACAGAAAAAAGGTGAATAGACCTTTATGTCTAAGCCCTTGTACATACGGTCGGACATTCCGACGGAAAATGTCCGATCGGACCCCGTTGTTGGATAATCCGACCGTGTGTGGGCTTCATTCGATTTTTTTTTTCCGTTGGGATGTCCGACCAACAAAGTTTAAGAGAGATATAAAAAAAAAATTCCGACAACATGATCCGATCGGACTTTGTCTGATCGTTTGTAGAGAATTCCGATCGGACAAAGTGCCACGCATGCTCAGATCAAATTCCTAGACCAAAGCTATTGGCTACTAGCCTGAATGTAGTCCCGTCGTAACTAAATAACATCATCGCGTTACGAACGATCGGATTTTCCGACAACTTTGTCCGACCGTGTGTATGCAGCACCAGTTTCGGACAAAATCCGTCGGAAAAAATCTGACGGATTTTGTTGTCGGAATGTCCGACTGTGTGTACAAGGGCTAATATTTGGGATGGAGGCCGATTAATTTTGGTGCCTTGGACCACATCATTCTTTATCGAATAAAGGTGAATAAAGCACCTGGACCAGATGGCATAAGCCCATGGGCCCTAAAATAATTGAGCTCTGTCATCTAAAAGCCATTGTTTCTAATTTGTAGGGACTCTTTACTGGCCTAGTACCACCGGATTGGCATAAGGTCATTGTAGTACCTATATTTAAAAAGGTCTTATATCAAAAATTTTAGAGGTTTTCTTTGTATTATTAATAATAGTGACAATAATACAATTCATTTTTTGGCCTTTTATGTGGAATGGTGTTCAGGTTATTACTTGAATTTTTATTTCTTTTTAAGGTTTAAAGGTGTTCAGGTAATGTCCCTTTCCTCTCTGAAAATTTCTGGAAGTGAAAGCAGTTTGTTCGCCGCTAATGATGATTTCTACAAAATTGTACATATTTCCATAGATCTGTGAAACGGAGACTAACCACATGAACGGTTATCTTTGTTCCAAAGTAGATTGTCTACCAGTATGACGTTAAGCTGTAGCTGGTCCTCATTGACATTCTGTAGCAGCCATCTAGAGTCTGTCAGATGGTGGACTGCCCCAGGTTTTACTAGCCTCAGATATCAAAGTCTGATTTATATCTTATTATTTTCTTGCAGACAATGAAAGGAATGGTGCAGATGCCCTACATGAGGTAAACCATCTTTCTCTGTTCAGTTTTACTAATAATCACCTTAGAATATACCCATTAGACATGTTGTTTGTGTATTTCAGGTGCAACAAAACAAGGGATCATCTCCCTTCTCCCTCTCTCCAAAGGTATGTAGAGCAAGAGTTTTCACCATTTAAAGCGACAAAATTTTCAGCGGTTATTTCATCCGGTTCTAGGCTTCATTCAGACGTTTCCTAAACAGGGACTGCCTATAAAGAAATATTAGGGATGTAATAATAAGAGCTCCATACTAATGGTTGTAGAGTCCCAAGAGTTACCCCAAGATAATTTCATCTTGGGGGGTAACCTAAAACACCGAGTTTCGGGTTCAAGCATTGCCCCTTCATTAGGACTACAATACACAGCAAACATGTTTTTGGATGGTTCATACACTGCCCCTTCATCAGGACTAAAATACACATTTCAAAACATGGGGTCTGAAAAATTAACTGAAGTTGTTTCAAAGGCAGAAGGTATTTTTACTTTTAATGCATTCTCTGCGTTAAGGTACAAAAACCCTCCGTAATAAGCGTGCCCCCCCCAGGTTACACGTACCTGAGCTGTGTCCATGAGCAGCTTTTCTCCCTCTCCCGACATAGAATCCTATCCATTGAGGAGGGGGCAAGATCAAGCCTCTGCATGTGAGTGTTAATAGAAGCACACGTCCCAGCTCAAGATCAAGTGCCCTCCACAGCAAACGACTTGCTATGGGGACATTTGGAAGGAGGGAAGAGCCTCCTCCTCCTTCCAGAAGAGGAGAATCGGGGCTGCTCTGTGCAAAACCACTGCACAGAGCAGGTAAGTATACGGCCTCATGCACACTGGACGTTGTTGGACGTTTTTACAGTTGATGTTTTTGGCTTTAGGCGTTTTTTTTTTTTTTCTACAGTCGATAAACTCTCCAGCATGTTATCCTATGTGTCCATGCACACATATGCCCCGTACACACGATCGGACATTGATCGCACATTCCGACAACAAAATCCATGGATTTTTTCCGACGCATGTTGGCTCAAACTTGTCGTGCATACACAAAGTTGGTCGGAAATCGCGAACGTCAAGAACGCAGTGACGTACAACACATGTGACGATTCGAGAAAAATTAAGTTCAATAGTCAGTGCGGCTCTTCTGCTTGAGTTCGAGCATCCGTGGAACTTTGTGCATTGGAATTGTATACACAAGATTGGAATTTCCAACAACGGATTTTGTTGCCGGAAAATTTGAGATCCAGATCTCAAATTTTGTGTGACGGAATTTCCGATGAAAAATGTCCGATGGAGCCGACACACGGTCGGAATTTCCAACAAAAAGCTCCCATCTAACATTTTCCGTCAGAAAATTAGGCCGTGTGTACGGGGCAATAGGATGTTATGAACTGTTTTTGACTGTAAAAAAAAAAAAAAAACTAGTGGGTTCTGAGAAGAGTTTTTCAGCTGTAGAAACGCTCTAATGTCAAAAACCGATGATAAACGCTCAAACACTGGTTGTCTGCAAACTTTTTTTTTTGATCCCATTGGTTAAAAAAACTCGCTACAAAGCTACTGGCGTTTTTATAACATCCAGTGCGCATGAGCCCTAACATGTTTACCTTTAACCACTTCCCACCCGGCCAATGCATATATACGGCCGGGTGGGAGCCATCTACTCCTGATAGGACGTTCAGGAACGTCCTTTAGAAGTAGCGGGATTGCGCGCGCGTGCCCGCGCAGCAGCGCGATTCCGATGTGCTCGTGTCACCCGGACACGGCACATCTCAGATCGGCAGGAGGGCTCTGTGATTGGCCCTCCTGATCACATGACGGCCGTGTCCAATTACGGCCGTCATGTGATGTAAACAAACAGCCGGTTGCTAGGCAATCGGCTCTCCTCTCCTCACACGGAAGTCATCGCTGAGGAGAGGAGAGCAGAACGCTGCAGCCGGCTGATGATCAGTGAGTATGAGCTGTTTTTTACAGCTTTTTACTCACTGATCATCAGTCTAGTGTAAACACACAACACACCACACAGTACAAACACAGTCCCCACATACGTCCCCAAAACACACATGTCCCCAAATAATAAAAACACATGTCCCTAATAATAAAAACATGTCCCCCACATATGTCCCACTAAAATCACATGTCCCATTGATTATCTGCACACATATGTACGTGATCACCTGCACACATATGTACATGATCATTTGCGTACATTTGTCCGTGATCACACAAACCAATTATTATACACTTAATGGAATTTTTTTTACCAAAAACATGTAGCAGAATACATTTTGGCTTAAATTTATGACAAAATTTGATTTTATTGGATTTCTTTTCAAATAGAAAAAAGAAAATATTGTTTTTTTTCCAAATTTCCGCTTTTTTTGCGCTTATATCGCAAAAAATAAAAAACGGAGTCATGAATAAATACCACCAAAATAAAGCTCTATTTGTGCGAACAAAATGATAACAATTTCATTTGGGTACAGTGTAGCATGACCGCGCAATTGTCACTGAAAGCGCTAGAGGGATGAAAGCTGAAAATTGGGCTGGGAAGGAAGGGGGTGAAAGTGCCCTGTATTGTAGTGGTTAAAGTAAACTTTAAGCAAGTGGTGATTCTATATCATTAATTAAATCAACAGCATAACAAGGATCATAGGCTTAACACGGGGGGACTTTATATACTATTACATGTGCTATGTATGCGATATGACCTAAATTCATCCCCTTTGAACTTTTTAACCTTTCTGTTTTACCCAGAGACTGGCATTTTGTGATGACCCTGATTTTTTTAGGTTGTCACCAGAACAGGAATAGATGTGAAGTCTTCCAATGGAACCACCTTTCCAATAAATATTCTCACAGTAGAGAGATTTCTTCACTTCCGTTGTGTCTGTGGGGCAGGAGGTGAAGGAAAATCTCTGAAATGGGGCATACAAGGGAAAAAAAGCTTTGTTTTTTAACCCTTTTCTAGGTTTTAAAGGGTTTTACCCCTTTCCTATTCTATGCAATAAACAAAAGTTTTGACCTTCGATATTTTAAGGTAGAACTATAGGCATAACTATTGTTTTTTGTTTCTTAGATATTTTTGATTGCGTACAGGCGGGTCATAAGCCCTGTAAGATTTATTTTTGCAACCTTTTGTCCCATTTTTTTTTTTTTTTTACCTTCACTTCCTGTCCCATAACCAAACAGGAAGTGAGAGGAAATCCCTACAATTTAAGGGGATCTCTCAGGGGCCCTCAAGTCCCCAGAACTATTGTTCCAATTGAAAGATTCCTCCTCTATTACTTTTCCCTGGACAATTGAAAATTTTGGGTTTTTCTTTTACTTTCAATGATAATGGTAAACAGGACAAATGAAGAGGTTGAATCTCCCTAACGGGGGCACAGATAGAGATGGAAACTGACAGGGGTTCTAATACATTTACCCACTATCCACACTCCAAAAACAATTTTTTGCTTTCAGTTATACTTTATTGCACAAGGCATTCACTTTTGCTTTCCATGAAATAAGCTACACCAGCAATGTCCACCTTCTTATATCTTCCTCCTGCCCCCTCGTCCTAAACATGCAAACTATGGCAAGCAAAGCTTGCTTATAGAAGGTCTACTGGCAAACTGCCATCTGATATCTGGCCGGCCCGGCTCCCTGATTTTACAATACACAACTCAATGACTGCACTGCTATATAGGTAAGGACAAACCTCCCACATGCTTTATTTACAAGGACTTCCAAAATGAACCCTTTAAAGCAGCACCTTTTTGTGTGAGTCTCTGTATATTGGTAATGACACATAGATGCACCAGTCAGCCATATTGCTTGTTGGTGCATGGTGGGAACACTGGGAGCTCTGTGGGGCTCAGTGTGGCCTGGCGATACATCTGTGACACGATAGGGGAAACCCCCGTGCTGTCACAGTATTGCACTAGTTTTCTGACTTCTCTCTTTTACTTCCCCATACACCCATTTTACGGTATATTTCCCCCTAGACCATCATTCCGAACACATTGTCTATCTTTTCTCACAAATGAGTCAACTTCCTAAGCTTATTTTAAGATCATTAAAATATAATACAAAGGGATTCTATACCAGAACCAGAAAAGGCAGATCCTGGCCAAATGACACAAGATTTCTAACGCTGTATATAATGTTTGTAACAGCTAATGGGATTCCAGTCGTTATTTTTCTAGTGTAGATTATAACATTTTGGAAACAATATAATAGCTCTGACCCCTTTCATTGCATTTTGTATTTCTTACATGAAACTTATATAATGCTAATTTGTTAAAGTGCAACCAAACTCAAAAAAAAAAAGAAGATTGCTATGTTATAGGGAACTCTTTTTTTCTTTTTTTTTTTTTTTTTTGTCTGAATTACTTATGAAAAATAGTGCACTACCTGGTATGTAAGGGTGCTTATAGCCTCATAGCTGTACTGTACTTCTGCAGTATGAGATCTGAGACACTGCTGCTTCTGACTGCTAGTTTCAGGAGGTTTGGTGAAGTTGCTACTGTGCTGCTCACTATTTTCCTTGCTGGAGGCTCTGGCATGAGGAAGCAAAGTCCTGCCTCTACAAAGATGGCAACCCCCATACAGAGACGATGCAGAATAAAGCATAGTATGTCTGTACTAAGCAAAGATCAGTGGTAGGGAGATCATATGCAATGCTGGTGAAATAGCCCCATGTCCTTTTGCTGTTTTTTTTGGGGTACAGCTTTCGTAATAAAAAAAAGTGTGTGTATGTGTGTATATATATATATGTATATATATATATATATATCTCACAAAAGTGAGCACCCCCCTAACATTTTTGTAAATATTTTATTCTATCTTTCCATGTGACAACACTGAAGAAATTACATTTTGCTAAAATGTAAAGTAGTGAGTGTATAGCTATTATAACAGTGTAAATTTTCTGTACCCTCAAAATAACTCAACACACAGCCATTAAGGTCTAAACCACTGGTAACAAAAGTAAGTACACCCTAAGGGAAAATGTCCAAATCGGGCCTTTATTTCCTTCCCGGTATCATGTGACTCATTAGTGTTACAAGGTCAGTACTAAGACCATACGCCGCACACTGCATCAAATTGGTGTGCATGTCATCCCAGAAGGAAGCCTGTGGGACACACAGCAAAAAAAAACCATTCAGGGGCTAATTACTCTAGCCTTGATATTAGAAACTAAGATGAAAAAATTCTTGCTTTAATAAACTAAAGTCGGCACTTGGGCTGCTTTCACACTGGGGCAGACGGGCGTTTACGGTAAAACACTGCTAGTTCTAGTTTTAGTGGCGCTTTACCGCCATTTTAGCGGCGCTATTCGCTCGCTAGCGGGCACTTTTAACCCGCGCTAGCGGCTAAATAAAGGGTTAAATGCGCCCATGTAGCACCGATGCCAGGGCGCTTTGCAGGTGCCCCGGCAGCGGTGCCCATTCTTTTCAATGGGAGGGGTACTGCTCCAAAGATGCTGCTTGCAGGACTTTAACGTCTTGCCAGAGCATCGCCCCAGTGTGAAAGCACTCGGGCTTTTACACTGGGACTGCAGGGGAGGTGTTTTTCAGGTGCTATTTTTCACACAAACGCGCCTGAAAAACGCCCCAGTGTGAAAGGGTTCTAAATCATTAAGCCTAAAATAGAACCTGGGACCAAACCCTGCAAAAATTGTAAACAAGTGGCGGCTGGTGGTGAAGATTTGGGGGGGGGGGGGGGGGTGGCAAACAGACCTGGCACTCTGACTAGCACCCCCCCCCCCCCCCAGTGGCTTGCGATTGATCACAGCGGCGATCCACTCGCACGATACTTCCCCCCCCCCCCCCAGTGGCTCGATAATGCGAGAATCGCTGCCTATCGATTAAATCTGTGGTGAAGCAGAAACACTTGGATAAACTAGATCTGGCGTTAGAAAATTCTGTCTCCATAATTTTACATCCAGCTGCAGTTTTAAAGTCTTGTTTTTCTATCGACCGCTCATATATTGATGAAACAATCTTCTGAATTTACAGTCGGAGTCTGATAAAGTGAAGCAGAGTATTAAAAGTTAGTGTATCGTAACCAGCGAATACAAAAGGTGGGTGGGCAGGGGAAAAACATTCCAAATGGCATTTAACAGGGAAAAATATCTATTTTTATTTTTAGGGATTCAAATATAACTAATTTCAAAGGTCCCTATTAAGGTTTAACATTGATGGACATGAAAGTAAAAAACAAAAAAAAAACAAAGAACAACCATACAAGTTTAGGAGATCTTCATTTTACCTACAGGTAAGCCTTATTATAGGCTTATCTGTAGGTAAAAATGTACTAAAGGGGTATTTAACAACTTTAAATAAAAAAGATGTTATACTTACCTGCTCTGTGCAACAATATTGCACAGAGCGTCATCTTACCTCCTCTTCTGAGTCACCTGCTGGCTCTGTCTAATCCTTCCTATGAGTGCCCTCTTAGCAAGCCATGTGCTACTGGGCTATGTACATTCCTAGATGCACACAGCACGGCTTGACCATGCCCCCCGATCCCTCCTCACAGGATTAGACTAACAGCAGCAGGAGCCTATGGCTCTGGTTACTCTGAGTCTCCTGTGAGACCAGGAAGAAAGAGCAGAGGCTGCAGCCAGGACAGTACTGGAGTGCAAGAGGCAAGTATTTAGGGATCTTAGTGATGGGGGGGTGGTAAAAAAAAAAAAAACTTTTAACATTTAGAACCACTTTAATATGAAGTTGGCCTCCTTTACAGCTACAGCATCCTCCGCTCTTCTAGGTACGCGTTCTACAAGAAAGCAACTCACAATTGGGGTTCCATCTCATTCAAAGGTGTTCAGTTGAGTTAAGGGTAGGGCTTTGTGCAGCCCACTCAAGTTCCCCCCACATCAAACCATGTCTGTATTAGGTTCTCTTAGTGTATAGGGGCCCAGTTATACAGGAAGGGCCTTCATCAAACTATTGTCACAAGGTTGGAAGGGCACAATTGTCTAAAATGACTTTGTATGCCGGAGCACTAACCATACTGTTCACTGGCAACACCTGAACGCATTAAGTTGGATAGGAGTCCACATAATTTTGTGTGTGTGTGTGTGTGTATGTATATATGTGTGTGTGTGTGTGTGTGTGTGTGTGTGTGTGTGTGTGTGTATATATATATATATATATATATATATATATCTAATATATATATATATATATATATATATATATATATATATATATATATATATTATAATGTGTATAGATAGAGAGAGATAAAAATTCTAGCTTACAATGTTATAATGATCATTATTTTCAACAGAAAGAGTTGGAAATACCAGCCATATGCTTAAAAGGAACGATCATTATGAAGAAATAGAACATGCATTGAAGTTCATGTACTGTATTGTAAGCCATGGCAAGTTAACTGTGTGCTGGAAGAATGCTTCTTTATTACCAGTGTATGTTTGGACAGTGGGGTAAACTCGTGCAATCACTACAATATACAAACTCCACCCATATAGTTCCTTGGGTGGAACTGAAAGCCAACAATAAAACGGTAATCTTCTTTAGGACAGAATTTGGTCAGCTTTGATAGGCTCCTGGATCATTTACAGATATACTTCTTGATGATATTTAGTCTTCTGTACTACTCAGTAGTAACTCTAAATTTTGGCATCAACTTATATGAATACAAATCGGTGGTTATCGAAGTTAGTCTCTTAGCCGTTCTGAGTTATGTTGTCTCTGTGTAGATTACAGATGAAGAATGTGGGGAAAGATCCCCGTCTCTCCCTGGCACTCCAGTTCCCCCAACTGCCCCACCTACCCCACAGGCTCCTTCTGTCCCACAGCAACCGCCTACCTCCCTCCCACAGACACAGCTTCTCCTTGCTGGCAGTCAGCTTGCTGGGGTAAGTACCTGTCCTGTTTTCTGCATGCTATGCTTCATTTCGCCTTTACGGGGAGCATAACGTCACATCAGCTGACCACACAATAGGTTCATTTATTCCTGCTGGACCAAAGATATAAATCAGGGATATGCAATTAGCGGACCTCCAGCTGTTGCAGAACTACAAGTCCCATGAGGTCTAGCAAGACTCTGACAGCCAAAAGCATGACACCCAGAGACAGAGGCATGATGAGACTTGTAGTTTTGCAACAGCTGGAGGTCCACTAATTGCATATCCCTGATATAAATGATCAGTTTCAAGTATGACCATGTCTAATATCATACTGTATAATTATACTCCCAATTGCTTTATAGGATTTCCCTGTGGTGTGTGTGTCTGGGGTGGGGGGTTATAAACAGATATTGTAGGATTCTTGATAAATATGTGCGATATGCTTGGCTTTGAGTTTATATTTAATGCTGACTGCTTTGCTTTTGTTAATGTTTTCCTTTTCTAATTGCCTTTACTGTCCCTTTTACCCTTTTCTAACCTTTCCTGCTTCTAAATACTCTTCTACTTTTTCATCTCCTTCATTTACCCCTCTACCCCCTCCCTCCTTTTCCAAACCTCCCACCTTCACCTCTTTCATCCCAATGGCTACAGCTCACTGCCCTCCTCCCTGCACAGCAGCAGCTGCTCCTCCAGCAAGCTCAGCTCCTTGCCGCCGCTGTCCAGCAGTCCAATGTTGCCGCTGCCGCCAGCGCCTCCCAGTCAGGGTCTGACTCTCAGACTACCCCCGGCAGCCAACAGCAACCCCACCAACTTGCTTTATCCCAGCCTATCCACCTTACCGCACAGGTGAGCACTTCTGGACTGCCATGGCACACAGTGCTGTTTTATCGGGTTCTGTATTCTGTTTAGCCAACATTGGAGGTTTTGCCGATGGCAGTCAGGTTCTGTTATTTTTCTATTGAGCCTCTGGTTCCTAGGGGCAACAAAGATTTCACATCCTATGTGTTTTTCTAGTCCAGGCACTGCTAAATGCACAATTGCACTCCTATGTATTTAAAGAAAACCCCTGCAGAGAGAGGCTGTTATTTCTGACCTTCTGAAAGTGCTAGTCAGCTGGCTGTCTCTGTTATCAGTACTTTTAAAATTGAGCTAGAACAAGCATGCAGTCAGTGAAGTCGGAATTCCTGATCTTTATACCTGCTCTGGGTCAGTGACTTGTAATAGTTGGACATTAATAATACTTGAAGCCCAACTCCAGCCAAGCTTCAGATAGAGTTGGAAAGAGTTCCAGTCCCTATGACAGTCATACAAGATATAAGGGGTTGGATTGTTACTGGGACAGGAAGGTACCTATAGCAATAAGCATTGTCAGAAGTTCTAGCCCTTCCTTACTCTACCACAGATTTATTTTTTTACATCTCTATTGGCAAAATTTCCCATCTCTTATCTTTTATTGGCTCCCTTTTGGTTATCCAGCAAAATGGTTTTCTAGCATTCACTGCACCAAAAAATTGCTACTATTTACCCCATAAAATGTGTGTCCACTGTTATTATACAATATGGCAGTCTACTACTTGTCCAAGAAATGACTGCCTTCTGATATATACTACAAGTAAAATATCCACTGTTTATCTCATCAAATGTCTGCTTCAAGCTGGCCATACACTGGAAGCCTGGCCATAGACATTGCAGGAAACAAAATCGCTTTATTCGCACATCAACAGTCAGTGTTGATTGGGTAATCCCTCCCGCGGAGCGTCTGTGTTCTCCCGGTGAGGAGGAGCAAGAGAGGCTTTTCCTGCCGGGAGTACACGGTGACTATTGCTAATGGCTCAAACAGCTGGTGGCAATAATGCCATGTAAAATCCAACAAGCTGTTTTGTACCCAAGTTGATCAATCAATCAACTTGGGTACATTTAGCCTGCCCATACATGGTTCGAATCTTGTCCGGTTTGAAAAATCAATGGCCGGCTTAAGTTTTTTTTTTTTCTCTTTCCCCATCCACATTCAACAAAGCGGAAGGACAAATCTCCACTCCCGGCTTTTGTATTGGATGTCACCACTGTTCAGATGACAATCTTGCACCCGGCGCCTTAATTTTTCAGATCAAATTATGTTGGGGGGTGCTGATGATGATGCTGATGATGCCACCCAAGGTTGCAAAAATGCACTCCATGTAGGGCCACCTTAAGGCTACCCTATTTTTAAATTGTAATTTTTAGGGTCTATGTTGACGGGTTTTTGTTCACGTAAGACCTGCTCCACCACTGTACACCATACAGGTCTATGAGATTGGACAAAAAGCAAACCAAATGCAGGTTAGGAGGTCAACTGCAGGCCAGACGCACCTATCCGTGTAATCTGATTGATTTTAGAGGTGTCTCCAACATTTGCCCATCAACACAAGCCCAAAGCTCGTTGACACAGGCTCCCTTCCTTATAATGATATTTTATTTCCTCCCTTCCTTATAATGATATTTTATTTCCTCTTCACTGTTCAGGATATTCAGCAGTTGTTACAACTCCAGCAGCTTGTTCTTCTTCCTGGGCATCATCTTCAGTCCCCCACACAGTTCCTGCTACCCCAGGCAGGACAGGGCCAGCAAGGTGAGTGAAAGTCATTTGTTTACCAAAGAAATCTGAATTTTTTTCTATCTCAAGTGAACACAAAACCAAGCTATAATTGGATAGACTGGTGGTCTTCAATCTGTGGCCCTTTTGCTTGTCTTTATCCTGCCCTTGGGGCACTATTTCATCAACTGACACTAATGATGTGACAACATTCCTCCCATGACAACATCGATGATACTATTCTTCCCATTGATATTAATAATGGGCCTTCTCCCAATAAAGCATTATGCCCACTGATGCCAAGGCATGCACTTGCCCTCTTCATATAAAGTTTGGAGACCCCTGGTATAGACGTTACAAACACTCTCAGTTTAAGACTCGTTCACCTGATCTTGTGGTAATGCACAGCAACATGTTACATGTGTTGGTACATAGCACTACTATCGATTCTAATCACCATCCCCAATGCATCTGCTAAAATGTTTTTGGATTTTTGGTTCCAAATGAATGGGCTGCTCTAATGTAAAGCATGTTTACCTGCAATGCAATTATCATGCTTTTAACCCAATGCAGCAGGTCAGACTGGTGTGAATGAGCCCTTTTAGTGCTATTCTGGAAATAACAGATTTGATGCTACTCTTCCACTGAACTTATGTTTGTCATCTCCAGGCCTCCTATCTGCACCAAATCTCTTCCAGCTACCTCAACAAGGCCAGGGGAATCTCATTCCGGGTCAGCCAAGGCCTGGACTTCCCACTCAGGTGAGGGAATGTTATAGTCAGATCAAATATTTACCTACAAGGTCTTTGTAAGTGAACACGTTCTAAAATGTTATAGAGGTTGCCATTGCTGACCTCTCCTGAAAATACTAGTTGCATATCTTCCATGCTAATCCCAGTGGTTTTTATGCTTTCTCTGCCATTGTTGACCTCTTGTCACATGACGTGCTTTAGAATTATCTTGGAATAGGTGTGTATGCTTGTTCCTGGTCAGTGAATGTGTTATAGCCAGGGACAACTGGTATTCTCTACAGAAGTTCTCTGACGGCCCTGTTTTTCTCTGAGTGTGGATCCCTTCTCAGATTGTCGGTTTCCTTTTTCAGGCTGTGCCCCGTCCAGGGCCCCAGGATCCCCCCATACTGTCACACACAGAGCCAGCATCTCATCCCGAGGAGCCCAGTGATCTGGAGGAGCTGGAGCAGTTTGCTCGAACCTTCAAGCAGCGTAGGATCAAGCTGGGATTCACTCAGGTAGGAGACGGCATTTGAATGTAATTTTGTATTGCGAAACAAAATCTTTTTTTTCGTGTTTGTTGCGATCTGAGTTTAGTACCATTTCCCTCATTTGTGTTACTTAGAGTGTTACTGAACCCACAACAGTAAAAACAGTCTGTATATGCAATAAAGCATGCTTGTTATATTCACTGTGGGAGCTAAGGGGTTAAAGCGGTTGTAAACCCACTGAATTTATTTATTTTCCTCACCTGCAAAGGAAAAGGCATAATGAGCTAGTATGCATCGGATGAATAATAATAATTAATAATGATGATTTTCAATCATTCACAGGGGGATGTCGGACTGGCCATGGGCAAATTGTATGGCAACGATTTCTCTCAGACAACCATTTCCCGATTTGAGGCACTTAACTTAAGTTTCAAGAACATGTGCAAGCTTAAACCGCTGTTACAGAAGTGGCTGAGCGATGCAGGTAAGGCAGATCGGTCTTTGATGCAACAGCTGATTTCCTTTTAGCCCCATTTTATGGCTACTAATTCTTTTTTTCTCTGCCTAGAATCCATGTCTGTGGATAGCACTCTGCCTAGTCCCAACCCACTGAGCAGCCCCGGGGGAGTGTATGATGGACTCCCTGGCCGCAGACGCAAGAAACGCACCAGCATCGAGACCAATGTGCGCTTTGCACTGGAGAAAAGTTTTATTGCGGTATGACATACATAGTTAACATTAATGAGACATCATGCATGCATACTGTAAAGAAATAGCGTGAGGACTTGGACGCTGCAGTACACATGTGCCAGTGCAGGTTGTGTTGGCATGCATTTTTATGTATTTTAATTGACCAGGAATAACAAAGTATTAGTCAATGCAAACAAAATGCAGGATTTTTTTTGCAGTGTACTGTAAATGATCAGGTCCTATGAAAATAACCTGTTTTCTCTTGACCATGTATTTTTAGTAAATGTAGTAAAATGCATCCATTGTGAGTGAGCCCCTAGTGGTTGTAAACCCTTAGGCCGCGTACACATGGGCGGACTGTTCGCCCAACTTTGTCCGCTGAACAGTGTTTCAGCGGACAGTCCGCTCGTGTGTGGGCTTCAGCGGACAGTTTCAGCGGACAGTCTGACGAACAAAGTTTTTCGGAATTTCCGTAAGACAGTCCGCTGAAACTTGGTTTCAGCGGACAGTCCGCTCGTGTGTAGGCTTGTTCGACAAACTAAGTTTCGCGCATGCTCAGAAAGGATTTACACGGCTAAGGTTGCATTGCAGTGTATTGGACGTTGAATTTCTCGTCCCGTCGTACGTGCCGTTCACGTCATCGCGCACACTTTCAGCGGACTGTTCGTTCATCGTGTGTGGTCAAGTCCGTTCATGCAAATTTTGAGCGGACTGTTTGTCGGATTGTTTGACGAACAAAGTTGGGCGAACAGTCCGCCCGTGTGTACGCGGCCTTACATATACCCAGTGAAGTGACTGGTCTCAGGTGATACACAGAGATGAAACAAATCCTCCTACGTAAGATGTAGCTGTTCATCTGCAGTTTTCTCTTCTCTACGTCCGTGTAAAGTTCAGAACTTATAAAGCTTGTCTGAACTTCCAGAAAGCGGGGGACGGGATGCTGAGATTACACTATGCAGAGCATAGTAATGAGAGCTGATTGGAGGGAAGGGTGTTTGGGTGCAACATCGCACTACTGCGCAATTGTCAGTTAAAGCAACGCAGTGCCGGTGTTCTGGAGAGAGAAGTCCCCCCCCATCAGTGTCCGCCCTGTACTGTGCAGGCGCAGCGCTTGCGCAGTACAGAGGACAAAGGAGATGCCGGAAGTCTCCGAAGATGAACAACTTTTCATCAGCTGTATACGGCGCATGCGCACTCAATACTACATTCTGTCACATGCTCCCGCACGCTCCCGATGCTTGTGGGGGTGGATTTGTCAAATGGGCGTATGTTTGCGGGGTGTGTTTACAGAACTGAAGGGTGGGTTTAGCAATGTTGATGGACGGGTTTGCTGGACTGAACTACCCGCCCTTATCACTGCCCCATCTCTGGCCATTGTGTAGGCACACCGCCCCTTGCAGAGTTGTACGAGCATCGGGAGCGTGCATGAGCGTGTGACAGAATGTAGTATTAAGTGTGCAGGCACCGTGTAGAGCCGATGAACAGCTGTTAATATTTGGAGACTTTCGCCGTCTCCTTTGTCCTCCGTACTGCACAAGTGCTGCGCCTGCGCAGTACAGGGCGGACACTATACGATGGGTGGGACATTTCTTGACAGGACACCAGATCGCAAAAAGTGCTCTGGTCAGGAAGGGGGTAAAATCTTCCGGGGGGCTGAATTGGTTAACCTTTTTCTACTCAAATCAAAACTAAAAAGAAAATTATGTTTTGGTTATACATACTCTTGAAACTGTTGCCAGGAACAGAAAGCGGGCAGCTGCACATCTGTACAGTAAATGTCTGCTCAGGCTCCCGGGGTATCTGAAAACTGGAGCGCTCCAATATGGAAATTGGGACATTGGTAGGAAAAAGCTGAGATCTGTCTGTCCCCTTCTCTCCTCCAGCACCTCACTATTGGTGGTATTATTATTATTATTGCTGCCCAGTAGTGAGATGCTGGGGGTGGGAGAGGGAGGGCCAAAGCTTGACTTTTTTTCCTCTGACATTGAGCAGCCGGCTTGTGATGTGCGCAGCCTCCGGCAGGTGCTTCCTTTTACTGTCTGGGGAGAGTATAATACGTTTAACAACAAAGAGTGTCTACTAGGAGAGCCAGTCATCCCTCATTAAAAATATAAATAACAATGCATACTTACACTGAGCATGCTTTGTTGTGGTTTTCCAATCATTATCCAGTTGTATTGTCTAAACCATGCGTGTTTGTGTTTTTTTTTCTATTTGTACTCATAAACTGGGCGAAAAATGAACAAACAGTCCAAATGACAAATTTTCTAACAATTTTTTGTCTAGCGTATGGGGACCATAAGTTACATGCTCCTCCTTATTTGGAAGTATTGGGTACTAGCCGTTACGGCAGTGTATAAAAGAGCAGTATGCGCTGCTGGGAAGGGGAGCAGTAATACTTTCACTGCCAATGAAGAGTTCACCGAGGGGGGAGATTTACTAAAACTGGAGCATACAAAATCTGGTGCAGCTCTGCATTTTTGGTGAGTTACTCCCAAAGGGGAATCGCGTCTAAAGGGATGCAGACCCTGCCGTTTTCCTCAGAACCCTGCAAGTGCAGCTTTGCATAGCAACCAATCAGCTTCCAGGTGTTATTGTCAAAGCTTAGCCAGTTCCCGCCTGACGGCCCTCCAGAATGACCGCTCTTTCGCGCCTATGGTGTCGTGCATCACGGCGATCAGTGGTGTGTCACTCTGACACACCTCTACACCGATCTCGGTAAAGAGCCTCTTTACCACATGATCAGTCGTGTCCAAACACGGCTGATCACGATGTAAATAGGAAAAGCCATTGATCGGCTTTTCCTAACTTGCATCTGACAGATGCGAGTAGAGGAGAGCCGATCAGCTGCTCTCCTGACGGGGGGGCCTGTGCTTATTGTTTATCGGTGCAGACCCCCCTCAGATGCCCACCCAGGACCACCAGGTTGCTGCCAGAACCACCAGGGATTGCCACCACACTGGGCCACCAGGTATGCCATCCTACACCACGAGGCATCTGCCAATCAGTGCCCATCCCGAATGCCTGCCAGTGCCAGCAGTGCCGCCCATCAGTGCCATCCATAAGTACCCATCAGTGCAGCCTATCGATGCCCATAAGTTCTGCATATCAGTGCCACCCATCAATGAAACCTCATCGATGTCGCCTTATCAGTGCCCATCAGTGAAGGAGAAAACTTACTTATTTACAAAATTGTATAACGGAAACAAAAGACAAATTTTTTTTTTTTTTTTTTCAAAATTTTAGGTCTTTTTTGCTAAAAAAAAAAATAAAAACACAGAGGGGATCAAATGCCACCAAAAGAAAGCTCTATTTGTTGAAACAAAATGAATGAAAAATTCTGTTTGGGTACAGTGTAGCATGACCGCGTAATTTTCATTTAAACAGCGACAGCGCTGAAAGCTGAAAATTGGCTTGGGCAGGAAGGGGGTGTAAGTGCCCGGTATTGAAGTAGTTAAAGTATAACTAAAGACAAAACTTTTTTTTTTTTGTTTTGGATAGAGTGGAGAGGAATTAGATCCACTGTCAGTTTTTATTGCTGTCCGTGGAGATTCACCCTATTGACCTGTTTACCATTTCTCATTGAAAGTGAAAGTTTAAAAAAATCCCAAATTTTGGGTTGCCCCCAGAAAAATAGAGGGGAAATCTTCCAATGGGGGCACCGGTTCTGGTGACTTGGGGTCCCCAATGAATTCCCTTAATTTACAGGGATTTCTTCTCACTTCTGTTTTGGCAATGGGACAGAAGGTGAAGGTAAATCTCCCCATTAGAACAAGGAGGGCAAAAATAAACCTTACAGGGGTTATAACCCTCCCTTAAGTATTCTGGATTCCCCTATCCAAAATGGGGGGGGGGGGGGTTTGCCCATAGTTCTACTTTAATTTGAACAAACTGAAGTTGGAAGCTGATTGGTTACCATGCGTGGAAAAAAAAATTGTCCAGAAATGAAAAGGTCAAAGAAGCACTCTTACTTTGCTCTGCATGGACAACAACCAGGTTTGCTTTTATGTAATAAAATGTAGGTATTGATGATAGTTTCCCAATTTGTTTTCCTGCATTTGTTGTGCTATACTCTTGTTGCATTCTCTTACGCCTCATCTGTTCTTTACTGTGCCACCCAGAACCAGAAACCTACCTCCGAGGAGATCCTTGTGATTGCTGAGCAGCTGAACATGGAGAAGGAAGTGATCCGTGTGTGGTTCTGTAACCGTCGGCAGAAGGAGAAGCGCATCAACCCATGTAGCAGTATGCCACTCATCCCCACCAGCCAGGGCAAAGGGCAGATGTATGGGACGCATCTGGTAATGAGCCGTCCTGTCTTCTCAGCATGACACAGGGAAGCTGTATGGGGCACATGTGGTGACCACAGTCTCAGTTCAAACACTAAGAACCATTTGTAGTCACGGAATCCAGGCAGTGCCTATACATAGTGACCAGAAAAATCGACCCACCCCACTCTTGCAGCAGAATTGGGCCCACCCTGTCCATCTGAGTGTAATTTATTTATTTTTGTAGATCGAGACATGCCACACTAACTCCACTTTCACACCTTTTTTGCACATAATTAACCCAACTCCAGCCAAAGCTTTTTTTTTTTTTTTTTTTTTTTATCTTAGTTTTGGAGGGGTTGGAACCACTTTTTGTCTTTTGATTGCAGTCCTCTTTTGGGAGCTTTCACCTCACTTCCTGTTTAATTGATTAAACAGGAAGTGAGAGAAAAAAATCACCCCTCTATTTTCCGGCCACTAAGGTCATGGTAAATACAGTGATGGAATATTTTGACTAGCATACTGGGTTCATAGTCCATCAAAGACTAGATCTTCTAGTCAGCCTTCAGGACTGTGTTCCATCCGTTATATGTGGGTGATCTCAGTATACTCTCCTGTTCTAGGACCATGCCAATTTGGAAATACATTTTCTATTATAATTGGGCAATGTTCCAAACCTCCTTGGGGATTGGAAGAGGAGGTTGTTTTCTTTCTATGAGCCCAACTCTGGGAAATCTGAAACATCCTCCTTGCAGTGGGGCTGTGCTTGCACTGCAAGAGTTATGTGCCCCTTTAGGTCCCGGGGAGAGCAAAAGCAATTTTACTTACCTGATTCTTCACTCCCCTTGCAGACAACATTTCCTATGCTCCAGCGGTGGGCTGTCCCTCATCATCATCACATCAATGCAGGGCTATAAACCCAGCATCAGTCTTGGTATGAGGACCTTGGACCACTGGAGCATAGGGGAGAAGACCACTTTCACACTGAAGCGTTTTACAGGTGCTTTCGCGCTAAAAATAGCGCCTGAAAAGCGACTGTAAACTGCCACTTCTGCAGCCCCAGTGTGAAAGCCCGAGTGCTTTCACACTGGGGTGGTACGCTTGCAGGGCAGTAAAAAAAAATTCCTACAAGCAGCATCTTTGGGGCGGTGTGGGAGCGCTGTATTTAGTGCTCCTAAACTGGCCCTGCCATTGAAATCAATGGCCAGCGCTGCCAAAGCGCCTGCAAAACGCCTGGGCACCGGCGCTTTGCAGATGCTTTTGATCCTGTTTCGGCCGCTAGCAGGGATTAAAAGCGCCCCGCTAGTGCCCGAAAAGCGCAGCTAAAATGGCGGTAAAGCGCCGCAAAAATTAGCACAGCTTTACCGCTAACAAGGCTAGCGCCTCAGTGTAAAAGTGCCCTTAATGTTTTCACACAAGTTGTACACATTTTTCCTAACTGGATAAACCTGTGAATCCTGGGTGAAAGTTGTGTGAATGCTGTAAAATACATTTATAAAAAGACCCCTTAGAGCAGTGATGGCGAACCTTGGCACCCCAGATGTTTTGGAACTACATTTCCCATGATGCACTGGCACTCTGTAGTGTAGGTGAGCATCATGGGAAATGTAGTTCCAAAACATCTGGGGTGCCAAGGTTCGCCATCACTGCCTTAGAGCCTTATTTTAAAGACTATGTTTGAGAAATTTTAGAATTAAAGTGTATATAAACCCTAAATCATTTTTTTAAGTATTTTTGGCATCATTTTTCACCGTGTACAACTATTTTAAGCAAATACGTTGCAAAGTATTTTTTACCTGGGGATCTTGTTTCAGCCTGACAACGCTAATGTGGACTTGATCGATCAGGTATAGAGGCCAATGGCCTACTGAAGGAGCATGCACGGCAGGCTAACAGTGCTCAAAACAGTGAAATTGGTACCACTTGGAAACTTCCCAAACCTGTGTCAGTCGGATCAGCATATGAATTGACTGGTGCAAGACAGACCGAATCGGCTTGTCAGGCTTTAGTAGACTTCAACAAAATGGTGACCTTCTGTACACAGACACCGACTCACTGTTGCACAAATGTGTTCTCCACCTACGATTAGGCCCCGTAAAGGGGAAAAACGTGTCTGAGGAGTTCTCTACAGGTGGAAATCAGGAGCTGAAGGCATCTTTTAATCATCTCATTACATTTATGCAACAGAGAGTTGTTTTTTGTGCGCGGATGGTCACCATTTTGTTGAAGGCTGACAGTGCTGTTGCTAATTGAAAGGTGCGCTAGCATTTTCAGCCTGTGACAGACAGTGCGGATAGATTTTATTTTTGCATACACTTTATTGTTGGGCAAATGCTTTTTTGCATTATGTATATATAGAAGAAGATTTTTTTTTTTTTTTTTATAGAAAATTGCACTGACACTCTTAACAAATTTATGCTAGGCATGAATATTCACCGAAAAGACAATGGAAGTGATCCACATGTCCTGCACCATACAGCAACCCCAATTTTTACCTCCTGTCTCTCCTCTGTTTTCCTCATCCACCCTTCACAGTCTCATATCTCCTCCTTTCCTTGATCTGCTCCAGGTGCACACCCCGGTGTCTGCCCCCACGCTCACTTCCCAGGCTTCCAGTACTCTCAGCACAACAGGTAACTGGCCACCCATTCTCCTTGCACCCTATAACCCTCCATGCTCACTTCATTTTCGGCTGTTTTTTATTTAAAGGTCAGTTCCGTCCAAACCTGGTATGTCTGTTTTTTTTGGGTAGGCATCTAAAGGTTAAATCACCCCCTGGCTTCCCAGATGCTCCAGTGGTGAGATATCCCCACTAATCTGTAGCAAAGGCGTTTCCGCTAATATGTATGTTCTAAATTTTAAGGAATCAATTTGGAGAGATATATGATGACAGTATGTGATTTAGCTTTCCATCTACCCCACAGTTTTCATTTATGGGTGGAAGTGACCTTTAAAGTTTGAAGTTTATTCTGCTTATTTTTTGCCTTTCCTAGTTCCTCCTTTATCCCCCACATCAACATGCTAATGCGAATTGTAATAAAAACCTTTCCGTTTTTTATTACATACCATATTTTAGACCCAGTGATGTCATCACTTGACATCACTTGAAGTGATGACTAAATCATTTCATGAGCAGAGCAGTTTGGTTGAGAGGTGTGATGAATCCTCATTTTAATTGTTTCTAATTTGGTCTATATAAACAAATTAAATGGACTTGTCGGCCCTTGAAAATGTTTTAATCTGAACCCCAGGCAAATGGCTAAATAAGCACATAAAATAAATACATGGTGGCTGCTTTACCTCTCAAAGGATTCATATTTTTGTTCATTCAGCCCTAAGATTTACACAGCTCTGCCACACAACACAGCCCTGTCTAGCATGGGAGGGAACACGATTTTCTCTGCTGCAGTTTAACTTTAACAGCTCCCCTCCCCCATCCTGTTTCTGGACAGTGAAAGGAGAAGCAGCACACTGATGAGCTCATCTGTCACTCTGCTCTCTCCTCTTATCAGCATGTTTTGTTCACTGTGGCAAACTTGATTAGATCTTTGTGCTGCTTCTCCCTCTTTCATTTTAAGCACTGCTGCTCTACCAAGTCAAATTCAGTTTCTTATGCTTGCACTCCATATAGAACCAAGTTAAAGTGATTGTAAAGTCATTTTTTTTCTTAATTAACAAACATGAATTGCACAGAGCAGCCAAATCCTCCTCTTTTCAGGTCCCCTGCCAGTGCTCCTGGATCTCCCTCTTCTTGGTGTGCCTAGGAAGTCTCTTCCTATTTTGGTACACCAGCAGGCACTGCCTGCACCCATAGACACAGAGCGCATGGCTTGACCCCGCCCCCTGCTCCCTCGCCAGAGGATTTGACTACAACTGTTGGAGCCAATGGACTAGGGTTGGGGGGGGGGGCACTAAAGACGGGTGCTTTTGCTTTTTTGAGAGAGAGCCTCGGTAAGTATAAGGGCAGGATATTGTTACTTAAATCCTTTTATTTTTATTCTATTTAATTGTTTTACCTTAATGTAGAGAATGCATTGATGTAAAAAAAATGTTTAGGCTTTACAATCACTTTTAATAGATTTTCATTTGGAATCTAAACATTTGATCTAATTGTATTTATTTATATTTTTAACACACAAAAATGCATTTTATTTATTATGGTAAATATGCACTAAAACAGGTAGATAAAAATGTATTATTTACCACTTGCAGCTAGCAGGTGGAGCTCTAAGCAAGTCTAAAGTCTCACATAGCAGCTGTTGTGCTGAACAGAGACCTGAATGGATCAGAGGAGGTTCCTTCCCCCTCTGCTAGTAGAGACAGTAATGTTCTTATTGGTTGATTTGGTGTTTTAAAATACAATTTTATACAGATACTAATAAACCTAAAAACCTTATCAAAACCATCATCACTTCCCTTTAAAGATAACCTCTTAATTTATTGCATCCTGTTGTAACCCAATCCATGGGTCTGTGCCTCACTCGCTTTCTCTGTGTTTCAGTGACTACCTTACCTTCCGCTTTGGGGTCTCTTGTCCATCCTCGTCCACCTTCCAACACAGCACCCCCCTCTGCCACACCCCCACCAAGCAACAGCACAAGCGCCAGCCCCCAAAGCAGCACTCATTCTGGGCTTAGCCTGACAGGACTTAGCCCCAGTACAGGGTAAGTGATGGAAAACAGCATTGGGGCAGTTATGCTTGCAACAACCACAAGATGCTTTTTTTTTTTTCCCCCTTTCAGTGACCAAACATGGAAAATAAGACTCTGTTGTAACGTCTGCAGAAAGTGGGCAGAGCTGGGAACTCGGGTGCAGGGGTTATGATGGCAAAAGGTACAAGGAGCCACTGAGGAATCCAGTTTGCATACCTCCTAACTTTTTGAGATGGGAATGAGGGACACCTATCAGAAAAAGTATGCAGGCATAGGACACCCCCACTGCCACGCCCCCTTAAAGAGGAAGTAAACCCTGATGAGTTTACGTCCTCTTTCATTCCCTGCAAAGGTAAAGCATAATGGACTACTATGCATCGCTTAGTAGCCCATTATGTGTCACTTACCTGACACAGGAGCCAGCGAAGTCACCGCTGTCCCCTGTAGTCCGGCGCATCCATCTTCTTGGTGGGTCTCGCTGCTCCAACGCTGTCATTCGGCGAAGCCGCGATGACGTCACTCCCGCGCATGCGCATGGGAGCCGCCACGGCATATCGCCATTGGCGCGCTCAGTGCGCCTGCGCGCCGCATGCGCTGTAGACAGCGGTACCTGTCTTTCGGCAAATATCTCCTAAACTGTGTAGGTTTAGGAGATATTTCCTGGACCTACAGGTAAGCCTTAATCTAGGCTTACCTGTAGGTCAAAGTGTGTTGTAAGGGTTTGTAACCACTTTAAAGGAGAATTGTACAAAAAAAAACAAGATTGGTTAAACCCACAAGTGCTTGCTTTTTTTTTTTTTTTTTTACCACTACTATTTCTTTTATATTGGCTTTTGGAATTTTAAAATGCAGCAATTTAGAAATTATTATGAAACGTTTAGTGCTGGAAAACCCTGATAGATAACGTGCATTTCATGGACATCTATATAGATCAGACCAAAATGAGGGACAAATAAGGAGGAAAGAGGGACATCGCTCCAAATCAGGAACAGACCCTTGAAATTAGGGGCAGTTGGGAGCTATGAGTTTGTAGCAGGCCTCTTACTACACTTTTCTTAATAGAAAAATTGGAATGGTCCTCTTTTGTTGCTCATAGCAAGCCCACCCTTCCAATCAACAGATTTAAAAATCAAAATAAGGATTCTGATTGTCTGCTATAGGCAACAAGAGAAATAACATATCCCATTTCAAGTCCTTCTTTCATCTTGCAGAGGTGTCATTAAAAAAAATAAAAAAAATACTGGTATGGTATATTGTTACATACAGTGGGGAAAATAATTATTTGATCCCCTACAGATTGTATAAGTTTGCCCACTTACAAAGAAATGAAGGGTCTATAATTGTTATTATAGGTGTATTTTATATGATAGAGACAGAATATCAACCAAGAATCCAGAAAAAAACACAAGATACAAATATTATAAATTGAGTTGCAGTTCAGTGAGTAAAATATGCAAAACATGACTTAGTACTTGGTGGAGAAACCCTTGTTGGCAAGCACAGAGGTAAGATATTTCTTGTAGTTGGTTACCAGGTTTGCACACATCTCAAAGAAGCTTTGCCTACATATGCTTACCTCAAACATCATTATAGGCCCTGCAGATTTTACTTGGAGACGAGAGCTATAGGGGCTAACCCTGGAAGGAGGGATTTTGGTCCACTCTTTCTTTACCGATCTTCTTTAAATCCTTAAGTTTTTTCTTGGCTATCGCTTGGCAACTTGAAGTTCCGGCTCCCGCCATAGGAATATGGTCTGGAGACTGGCAAGGCCACTCCATGACCTCAATGTATTTCTTCTTGATCCACTCCTTTGTTGCCTTGGTGGTATGTTATGGGTCAGTGTCATGCTGGAAGACCCATCCATGATCCATCTTCAGTGTTCTGGCTGAGGGAAGAACATTCCCATCCAAGATTTTACAATAAACGGTGAGTCTAGTTAATGCCAAAGAGCTCAATTTTGGTCTCTGAAGTTTGCCAGTGAACAGCTAAATGATTCAGGAAAGGATTGGGAGAAAGTGCTGTGGTGATATGAGACCAAAATCAAGCTCTTTGGCATTAACTCGACTCGCCGTGTTTGGAGGAAGAAAAATACTGACTATGACCCTAAGAACACCATCCCTACAGTCGAGCACAAAGGTGGAAACATAATGCTTGGGACTGTTTCTCTGCTAAAGCTACACTCTGACTTTGCCGCATTAAGGGGCCAATGGATGGGGCCATGTATTGTAAAATCTTGGATGAGAACCTTCTTCCCTCAGCCAGAACACTGAAGATGGGTTGTGGATGGGTCCTTCCAGCATGACAATGACCCAAAACATACCGCCAAGGCAACAATGGAGTGGCTCATGAAGGTGTTGGAGTGGCCTAGCTAGTCTCCAGACCTTAATCTTATAGAAAATTTATGGATGGAGCTGAAACTTTGAGTTGCCAAGTGACAGTGAATCTTAAAGATTTAGAGAAGATCTGTAAAGAAGAGTGGACCAAAATTCCTCCTGAGATGTGTGCAAACCTGATCACCAACTGTGAGAAACGTCTTACCTCTGTGCTTGCCAACAAGCTTTTCTCCACCAAGTACTAAATCATGTTTTGCTTGGGGATCAAATACTTATACTTATTTTACTCACTGAACTTCAACTTCATTTATAACATTTGTATTGTGTGTTTTTTCTGGATTTTTGGTTGATATTCTGTGTCTATGGTTTAACCAGTTCAGCCCCGGAAGATTTGGTTGCTCAATGACCAGAGAATTTTTGTGCGATACGGCATTAACGTGTACGGATTAACTGACAATTGCGTGGTCGTGCGCCGCTGTAACTAAACAAAATTGCCGTCCTTTTTTTTTTTTTTTCCCACAAATAGAGCTTTCTTTTGGTTGTATTTGATCATCTCTGCGGTTTTTATTTTTTGCGCTTTAACCACTTGCTTACTGGGCACTTAAACCCCCCTCAGTCCCAGACCAATTTTCAGCTTTCAGCGCTGATGCACTTTGAGTGACAATTACGCGGTCATACAACACTGTACCCAAATGAAATTTTTATCATTTTTTTCCCACAAATAGAGCTTTCTTTTGGTGGTATTTAGTTACAGCTCGGAGTTTTATTTTTTGCTAAACAAACAAAAAAAGATGCAAAAAAAAATAAAATAAAAATCATGTTTTAATAGTTTGTTATAAAATTTTGCAAACGGGTCATTTTTCTCCTTCATTGAAGTGCGCTGATTAGGCGGCACTGATAGGCTGCATTGGTGGGCACTGATGGGCTGCATTGGTGGGCACTGATGGGCTGCATTGGTGGGCACTGATAGGCTGCACTGGTGGGCACTGATAGGCATAGTTAAGGCGGCACTAATAGGCACAGATAAGGCGGCACCGATGGGCACAGATAAGGCGGCACTGATGGGCAAAGATGGGCACAGATAAGATGGCACGGATGGGTGGCACGGATGGGCACTGATAGGTACCACAGATAGATGGGACTGATGGGCACTGATAGGTGGCACTGATAGGTGGCTCTGATGGGCGGCACTGATGGGCGGCACTGCTGGGCACTGATGGGCGGCACTGGGGTGCAGCACCTTTGAGGCAGATTTTGGGTGGCACTGTGGGTGGCACTGCTGGGTGGCACTGCTGGGTGGCACTGTGGGCACTGCTGGGTGGCACTGTGGGCACTGCTGGGTGGCACTGTGGGCACTATGGGCACTGCTGGGTGGCACTGACAGGGGGGCACTTACTTTATTTCAGGATGGCACTACGGGTGGCAGGTGGGCACTGGCAGGGGGCAGGTGTCCGTTTGAATTGCTGGCCGTGATCGGGACTGATGTCCCGAACACGGCCGCCGGCGATCGGCTTTTTTTTTTTCTCCTCGCGCTGTCAGCGCGAGGAGGAATACTAGCCGATTACCGGCTCCGTTTTATCACATGATCAGCTGTCATTGGCTGACAACTGATCATGTGATAAGGGGTCGGGATCGACCCCTTACACGGATCGGTGATCAGGCGAGTCTCACGGACTCGCCGATCACAGAGCGCGCCGCGCGCGCCCCTCAGGGGCGCGCAGGCCGCTCGTAACCGGGACCACGTCAATAGACGTAGTCCCGGAAATGTGGGTCCGCGCTGTTGCCGTCATTTTGCAATAGCGCGGATCCCAAGTGGTTAAACAAAAAAAAGTGACCATTTTGAAAAAACACAATATTTTGTACTTTTTGCTATAACAAATATTCCCAATTTTTTTTTTCTCAGTTTAGGCCGATCTGTATTCTTCTACATATTTTTGGTAATAAAAAATTGCAATAAGCGTATATTGATTGTTTTGTACAAAAGTTATAGCGTCTACAAAATAGGGTATAGATTTATGGCATTTTTATTACTATTCCCCCTTTTTTTTTTTTACTAGTAATGGCGGCGATCTACGATGCTTCGTGGGATCATGCTGACCTGCCACAGTATAATGACAGCGGGTGGTTGACAAGCGGTCAAAATGCAGCTATAATAAAAATGATAGACCTTTCATTTCTTTGTAAGTGGGCAAACTTACAAAATCTGCCGGGGTTTAAACAATTATTTTGTGCCACGTAGCAGGCACCACTACTCCAGCGATCTCTACTTGTCCTGTACTGAGTTGCCAGCCTGATGCATTGTGAAATACAGGCAGTCGGTCCCTCAGCAGGGGCACCATTCAGAAACTGCTTTTCATTTTCTGAATGAATGCAAATCGTTCTTTGATTGGACGAGGAAGAGCATGACTTCACTGTACCCACCTCTCCGCCTTGTCCATTCGGGTTAAAAAAACTTTCTCTGAATGGCGCCCATGCTAAGGGGCCAACCTTCCTGCCTTCATAAGGCATGTTAACAATGTTTCTCTGATTGGACAAGTTGGAGAGGCGGAGCATTGACGACATTCTCTGCACCTCCTCCAATCAGAGAACGTTTTGCATTTATTCGGTAAATGAAAAGCAGTTTCACAATGGCACAGGACCAGAAGTAAGTGGAAATTACTGGAGTAGTTTGATCTACTTCAGTGATTTCCCCCATCGTCCAGGTATTGTATATACATAGTTATATTGGTCCAAGCTCGGCCATTGTAACTGTGTACAAATATACCGTACATGGAATTCTTCTTTTGAATACAGCAGAGGTTTTTATTTTTTGTTTTTAATGACAGCCCTGAAGGAAGATTGTGTTCCAGGTGAACAGCAGATGAACTGAAGGTGGCATCTAACAATTATATGTTATGTGTAGATCTAAATGATAAATATACCAAAAAGTACAGATTTTTATTAAACCAAGAACACAGATGTGCGACATTGACCTCTGTTCCATGTTTATGTAAAATTTTAGATATTTTCCTCTGTTATAATAATTGTTTAAGATGGAGCAGAAGACCCATTTTGTATTGTTCCCGTAAGAAAGAACCTTCACCCTGCGCCACGCTGCTTCTCAGTTTGCGTTACACGATGCTGGCAGCAGCTGGAGAGGATCACATAGATGCCTTGTAATGCGTCTGACAGCATGGGTAGCTGCGAGCGGTGATCTTATTAGTGGCATGTCATAGTACTGCTACATAATCACCTTAGACAGCTGCTTCACTTCACTACATGGAGCAGCCTCTGCAAACGAGAGGATTTTTTTAAAAGCATGTACAATTTAGGGAAAAAAAAAAGTTATACAGCGGCTTTAATAACTATTCCTTCTGGTACAAAAAGGACTGCTAGTCCCATCAATCCTTTAAATCGGTCAAAATGTCCTTCCAGATATGGTGAAGTGTATGCATCATCCAGAAGTAAAAAAAATAATATATATATATATATATATATATATATATATATATATATATATATATATATATATATATATATATATATATATATATATATATATATTCAAGGATCCCTGCAGTCTGATGAAGCATTGAGATGCTCTAGCACAAGGATTTCCAAACTTTTGAAACAAAGGGCCTGTTTAATGCCCTTCAAACTTTGGGGGGGGGGGGGGGGAGAGAGGACTGTGGCCAATGGGGGTAGAAATTCCCTGGCATCAGTGGGAGTAAATAATGCCATAGGCTTGGTTGGTAAAAAAAAAAGAAAGATTGGTGTTAGAGGGAGGAATAGTGCCCCATCACTGGTGTCAGTGGGAGGAATAGTGAACCATCGCTGGTGTCAGTGGGAGGAATAGTGCCCCGATGGTGCCCCATCGCTGGTGTCAGTGGGAGGAATGGTGCCCCATCGCTGGTGTCAGTGGGAGGAATGGTGCCCCATCGCTGGTGTCAGTGGGAGGAACGGTGCCCCATCGCTGGTGTCAGTGGGAGGAACGGTGCCCCATCGCTGGCGTCGGCGGGAGGAATAGTGCCCCATCGCTGGTGTCGGCGGGAGGAATAGTGCCCCATCGCTGGTGTCGGCGGGAGGAATAGTGCCCCATCGCTGGTGTCGGCGGGAGGAATAGTGCCCCATCGCTGGTGTCGGCGGGAGGAATAGTGCCCCATCGCTGGTGTCGGCGGGAGGAATAGTGCCCCATCGCTGGTGTCGGCGGGAGGAATAGTGCCCCATCGCTGGTGTCGGCGGGAGGAATAGTGCCCCATCGCTGGTGTCGGCGGGAGGAATAGTGCCCCATCGCTGGTGTCGGCGGGAGGAATAGTGCCCCATCGCTGGTGTCGGCGGGAGGAATAGTGCCCCATCGCTGGTGTCGGCGGGAGGAATAGTGCCCCATCGCTGGTGTCGGCGGGAGGAATAGTGCCCCATCGCTGGTGTCGGCGGGAGGAATAGTGCCCCATCGCTGGTGTCGGCGGGAGGAATAGTGCCCCATCGCTGGTGTCGGCGGGAGGAATAGTGCCCCATCGCTGGTGTCGGCGGGAGGAATAGTGCCCCATCGCTGGTGTCGGCGGGAGGAATAGTGCCCCATCGCTGGTGTCGGCGGGAGGAATAGTGCCCCATCGCTGGTGTCGGCGGGAGGAATAGTGCCCCATCGCTGGTGTCGGCGGGAGGAATAGTGCCCCATCGCTGGTGTCGGCGGGAGGAATAGTGCCCCATCGCTGGTGTCGGCGGGAGGAATAGTGCCCCATCGCTGGTGTCGGCGGGAGGAATAGTGCCCCATCGCTGGTGTCGGCGGGAGGAATAGTGCCCCATCGCTGGTGTCAGCGGGAGGAATAGTGCCCCATCGCTGGTGTCAGCGAGAGAATTGGTTCCCCATCGCTGGTGTCAGTGGGAGTATTAGTGCTCTTTAATTTGTGTACGTGTTAGACATTGTCAGTGAGAGGAACCGTGCCCTGTCTTTGGTGTCCGTGGAAAGTATAGTACCTCCTATCAATGGAAAGAATAGTGCCAAAAGGGCCAGATAAAGGCAAGCAAAGAGCCATATTTGGCCTGCAGGACGCTGTTTGGATACCCCTGCTTTAGTGTATGATTAGCTTATAGCCCAACTTTAGGCTCCAGGCTCTCCTTCTCTGTGGCACCCCATCCCCCAGAAAACTCTACTGGTAGTGTTTTTCTATTTTTTCTATTTGCCACTTTCCAAAACCTTCAGACTGGTCGCACGACATGTGGGTCCTACTCCACCTCTAGTTTTTTGCGGTGGGTGGTCTTTGATAATACAGAGCTATGCTTAGTGTCAAGACAAGGTCCTTCAGCAACAAAGGCAAAAAGTCCAAAGATTCCGTTTTTGATTTGGGTTAGGTGCCCCACCTCTTCCTTCCATGAGCTGTATTCTTCGGGAGCATAGGTTGCAGGTCCTGCCCTTTTTGAGTCCCACTCCTGCTGAAGAGCCCAAGGCGACTGCCTCTTTTGCCTACCCCTCAGCCTGTCCCTTGATATGCTCTATGCCAGGGATCCTCAAACTACGGCCCTCCAGCTGTTGCAAAACTACACATCCCATGAGGCATTGTGAAACTCTGACATCCACAGACATGACTAGGCCTGATGGAAATTGTAGTTCCTGAACAACTGGAGGGCCATAGTTTGAAGACCCCTGCTCTATGCATTACACCGAGTGCAGGGAACCATGATCACACCCCTTAGGAAGAGGATTCATAATTCCCTCTACTCATAGTATGTCCTTAATTGGAGTTAAAAGAGGCCAAACGTCATTCCTGGAAAACGGAGTACATCTTGTGGCAGAGAGAAGGTACTACGGAAAACTGCACTGGCAAGGAGGTTGGCAATGCAACCAGAGATCATTTTTTATTTTAAATATCTCTATAAATTGATTTATTTTGTTGTTGGGCTTTGAATCAGATCTATACTTTATATATTTTTGGCAAAGTAATAGAATCACTTGCTAGCACACTGCCCCACCAAATATTGATTATAGGGAAGCACATGACTCTATTCCCTTTTTACCATAATCTTCCACTGTCAGTCAATGAATAAGGTCCAGACATTGCTGCGGGGAAGTGGGACCTAAGCTTCAACCCAGAACTTATATAGGGATTTTTCTTGAGGCTCTGTTGGAAAATACTGGGCAATGAGGGTAAAGACAATGTCTGCAGCTAAATATACAGGTTTGCGAAAAGGGAATTCTATTATAGGAAAAAAATATATATCAAATGGTAAATTTACCACAGAGATCGCTTTATCATATGTGCATATTTTATTAAAAAGTCTGTACTTTCTGTTTTAGTTATCATATAGATCTAAATGGGATACTGTACATTTTTGGCTTCATTCCCATCCTTTGTTCTAATTGGTGTTTCTTTTGGAAGTCAGTTATACTTGCCGGCTCTTTGGCAGTCCCCCACCAGTGCTCTCTGCTGCTCCCCCTCACCTGGAAAGGAGCCCCCTCAGCAAGTGTGGTGCTAAGTGAGCACACGAGCGGGTGTGCTCCTTATTCTGGGCTGTGTGTCTCCATAGATGCACACAGCCCTGGTAAGCCCCACCCTTTTTTACTTCTCACAGTAGTTTGACTGACAGAAGCAGGAGCCTATGGCTCCTGATGCCCTCTGATTTTAGAGTCAAAGCACTTAGACTTTAGAACAATTTTAAGGTTGGCCACTTCAACCATAGCACTGCTATTCATGTCAGTTGAGTGACACATATGATTGTCTGGTCTTGGAAGGTTATTGGGACTTGTCTGACCATACATTATTCATAGTGAAATGTGCCAATCCTAAAAACTTAATGGCCACCCTAAGACCAACCTGCCATTTTAATTAGGATACATTAGACCTGACAATCTGGTACCAAATGAAACCTCTATCACACAGATTAAGCAAAGGCTCATGGTGCTAGAACATACCTTTTTTTTTTTTTTTTTTTTTTATGGGTCTTTGTAGACCGCTTTTAAGAAACCTCTGATGGTACCTTGAACTTTCCTTGTAAACACTCTTTCTAAAAGTTTGAATATTAGAAGTTTACATGCCCCAGCATAATGAGAGGACTGGGCTTTGAGTGACAATATGTGTGTCCATGCTCCTACTTGCAGAAAATGGCTAGATAGACCTCAGTGTAAGATATGATCCATGTCTCCTGACCTCCCATCCTAGAACTTCTTCTGTTGCTAATCTCTCCTGCACCTCCAACTAATCTTTTACCACTTCCATCAGCTCATTCCCCCACAGTTACAACATTTCTGTACCACCTACCCCACCTTATTCGATTGTAAGCTTTTCTGAGCAGGACCCTCTTAACCCTCTTGTATTTTATTGTATTGTAACTGTATTGTCTGCCTTTTATATTGTAAAGCATTGCGTAAACTGGCGCTATATAAATCCTGTACAATAACAATAATAATTAGCTCGCCTCTGCATCAAGCCTACCCAACCCCTACACCTACCTCGCCCTTGTATTGTGTCCCCTTTACTCCAGAAGAAGTGATTAAGCCACCACACTTGCTTAAGTTGAAGAAGCCATTTGCATATCGCTAAGTAGGCCATTTGTGCCCCATTGCAATCATAACCTCTGCTATCCTTGTTCCTATGCTGCAGACAGTACTTTCACCTCTTCCGGCCTGCACGTGTATGTCAGTGTTGCTTTGTACTTGTTAGTATACACAGGTTTACTGCAGAATTAAATTCTTTAGCTGTATGTAAATCTGTCAAAAACCTATGCCTGCAAATGATGGTTGTACACATAACTGAAGAATGGTAAGTGAGGTTTGCAACATTGTAAAAGTGTGATTTCATAACCTGCTTGAAGAACACTGGTGTGCTATAACTCAGGACAACCAACTTCACAGCAACTGAAAGAATAGATTATTAAACCCTTGGTTGTTATGAGTTACACCACAACATTGTTCATTGCAATAATGTGTGAATATAAAAGCCTGTGTTCAAAAAAATCGAACTTTTATTTGCCAGGTTTCAAACCTTCCCATCTTCTCCATGTTCTTGGTCTTACAGGGGCACAGTGCTCGGGGTCAGTCCGGGGTTGAACCCGGCCCTCATGGCTGGAAACCCACTGGCCACCATACAAGGTTTGTAGGACAGGACGAGTCAAATGATGAATCATGGCATGCTTCATCCCATTAACCATTGTCATGATGCCTGTGACCTTTCCACCACCACATTTCATGCCACTGTGGACACGTCCATTCACCAGGTGAACTGTTTGGCAGTTGCCATAAGCCAGTGTTTCTCAATTCCAGTCCTCATTGCCCACTAACAGGTCATGTTTTCAGGATTTCCCTCAGATGAAACAGCTGGGGTAATTACTAAGGCAGTGAAACTGATCAAATCACCTGTGAAAAATAATGTAAAGCCTGAAAACATTACCTGTTAGTGGGCCATGAGGACTGGAATTGAGAAACACTGCCATAAGCTGTCTTAACTAAAACGCCCCTAATGCTCAGCTGGCGCTTTGGAAATTAGTACACCACGTCAGGGGGTCTTGAAATAGAACCGCAGGGACAACAGTAAACTAAGAAAGGTAGCCATAAAATCAGACTAACTTGTTTGGCAGCAAAGCTAACCATCTACATCTGGTTTTGGCCTACTATAACCCTGTGGCCTCCTTTTTAAAACAGTGGTTTCCACTGAAGATATGGACCACAGTAGTCAATCCTTTGTCGCTAATCAGTGTGATCTGAGCCAAAAATAGATCCTTGGGGCTGGAAATGCAGGTGGGCCAAACGCCTGTGCAACATTTTGTGAAGCTTGCCTCTAAAAATGATTAAAAAAAAAAAAAAAAAATCTGTAGATTATTTGTTAGGAAATCCGTTAAAAGTCAGCATGATGACTAATAAATCTCAGGCTATGAGATCTTAACTTAATTAGATGATAAACTTATTTTCTTCGTTCCAAGCTTATAAGGGTGCAGTACGTTTTTCTTTTTAAACGCTACACCCAAAGTAAAAAGCAGAGGCTGCTAAAGAACTGTTCCCTGCACGTATCCACTTTTTCATAAAGTCTACAATGGAAAATGGATAAGGGTCTCCAATGATGTTGATACCTTTTTGGACCCATTCAAGTAAAGTGTTCCTTTAACACATGCTAAGGTGGGCTGCATTAAGGAAAGCAACTCTTTTTTTTTTTTTTTTTTCGCATGGGCTGGCAGTGCACACTATTGCATGAAACAGACATGCACCGTTTTTTGTAACACAGGGCAGTAGAATGTGTCCATTACAGTGCGCTACATTGAAATTGTGTTGCACTACCTAAGTGTGTTAGGTTGTCATTCAGAATGAATGGCACAACAGCTCTCCACAATGTAATGTGTTGCAGTAGCGTGTTTTACACAACACAATAGTGTACAAGGGCCCTTAGTCTGACTTTTATCCTAGGTTGGTAATGTACTGTGCATTTATCAAATAAAATGCATCTAATGCCCTCTAGTGTCAACTGTAGGTACTTTAAAGGAAGGATGTCAAGAACAAATATGTATGTTATTGTCAACTTCTCTTTAAAAATTAAAATGTAGTGGCCTCTGCAGTACATTATCACTGAGCTGCAAGAAGTTTAAATTGTCAGAACTCTTGATCTGTACATTTAGCTCCATGATCCATAAGTCCAACCACACCACAACAAGAATTTTCTTAAGGAGATTAGCGGTGACACCCTACATGGCTCTCAATACTGGTTCCTTTGATGTCTCCAAAAGACCAATGTTGCAGAGAACCAACACGGTACTTGGGTTCCAAAAATGCCATCTGCATTAGGGGATATATATCTCTCTCCCCATATACTGCTGACCTACAACTGTGTCATGTACTATGGGAGTTGTAGTTACAACTGGGGTTTGAAAGTTGACAGTTATTTCTGTAGCGAGTCATAGGTAGTTTTACTCATCCATATTTCAACCAAATTATGTCTTTCACTTCATGATGGGGGTGTATTCTATAAAAGTTTTAGACTTTATTGGTATATTGCACCTTTTTTAAGATGCTCTTCAAAATCAAAAAGGCTGGTAAAATGAATAGAATGAGATGGCCAGCTAAAAAAAAAAACAAACAAAAAAAAGAACCTTGTTTTTAAAAGCTGTGCTAAACACTTGAAAATAAGGCAGTACAAGCCTAAATTCCATCATTTAGGACATTCCAGTGGCTACGGTAAAAGGAACTAGTTGTAGGACATTTTAGAAACCACATGGTTTTTGTCGCAGAAACTTTTAAAGAATACCACCTCCAAATCTGTACCCTTTGCTGTATTCTCCTGTCCTAATTCACCTCTCTTTTCTTTTAGCTCTGACCAGTGGTGGCTCTCTGCCACTCTCCGGTCTTGATGCCAGCGGTAACCTCATACTTGCCAGCGGTTCCTGCATTTCCAACTCGCATAGCTTGGTGAGTCCTCCGCTCTTCCTGAACCCTGGAGGTCTCCCCCTCATCGGCCATGGCATGGGACGCATTGCATCTGCTGGTGGAACCCCAAGCCTCTCCCCGGCCTCCTCCACTTCCTCTGGAGACGCTGCCATGACCTCCTTCCAGCACAGCCCAGGAGGCTCCCAACACAGTGGGGAGAGCGATTGAGAGAGGAGCCCTCTCTCTCCCCTTTAACCTCCACCAGCACCCATGCTGAGTCTCTATGTACCTGGGGGCTCCTGGATACCACAAGGGGTTAGAGGCAAGAGCGTGTTTCAGAAGGCGCTGCCTCTGGCCCCTTATTCCTCCCAGCAAAGAAGTGATATGCGTGGAGGGGGGGGATTGGAACTCAAAAGAACCTCCTAAAAAACCAAACAAGCCCGGAAACCTAAACCAAATAAGAACCAAAACCAAAAACCCAAACCTCGGAAATACTTCAAAGAAACCAAAAATTTGCTGCACCCCCAGCGGGGGTGTACAGAGCTCCCCGACCAAAGGAATTTCCAAAGACTGAACCCCTCTGCTCTATCTTGTTTGTCATGTTGAGCTTTGTGCCATTTTTTTTTTTCAGTTACAGATGAGTATGAGCTAATAACAGGGGGCAGGGAGTACCTCCATCCAACTCCTCCTCGTGCTCTACATTCTCCTATTATGGGGAATGAATGTTATCAATTTTAAGAGGGAGGGGGCTGAAGCCTCACCGTGAGAGTGTCCACTCAATGAGGTGGGGTGTATGGGTAACATGTAGGGGCTAAGGTGAGTTGCACCCTTTTTAATATGGCCACCACTGCCCCCCTTTATACACCAAATACCAAAACGACAGCTTTATCCAAAGCCTAACGTACCTAGAACCTCAGAGTAACTCTGTGTATATGTGTGATTGTCCATATTCAAAAAGACACACATAGATTTATTTATAACTTTTTATGTTTAGCCAGCACTGAAACCCTTTCCCTTTTTGCCAACCCATTTCTAATTAATTTATTTATAAAACAAATCCTTCCCCACAAAAACTATCCAAGCCAAAAGTTTTCAAAATATTTACAGAATTTTTTTTTTTTTGTATTATTCATTTATTTTTTTTATTTTTTATATTTTGTTTTTGTTTTTGTTTTTTTGATAGTAAGAAGACTGCTATTAGAATTTTACAGATCAAACCAAAATCGCTTGTCCTTTTTCCCTAGTTCTTTTCCATTGACCTTTTTTTTTTAAATGACTACTTTTGTAAAAATGACTACTTTACGTTCTCCATATTGTATTAATTCCTTCCCTCCCTGCCAAATAGTCCTTTTTTTAAAAAGAAAAATCTATTTATGTATTTTAACCCTCTCTGTGCACAATAGCATTTTAAGCTTGATGTATACTAGCAGCATTGCTTTTTGCCCCTATCTTTTGCTCTTTTATTTATTTATTTATAATGATGCCAATTTTTTTTTTTTTTACCTGTGTCTCATGGGATAAAAATCCAGGATCATGTTTCCGTGGATGGACAAAAAAAAAAAAATACCAAAAAAATAACAAATACAAAGCAAACCAAAAAACGAAACCAAAATAAACACAACCAAGATACCAAAAAAAAATCAACCAAACAAGAACTTGATCTTTGCTGACGCTGTGCCAAAGTACAGACTCTTGAGCGTTGGCAGAGTGAGGATATATACCAAGAAATAGTGTTACCAAAAATTTTTACGTTCCCCCTCCTTCTGTGCCCTGACACCCGTGGATGATGATAAAATGGGGGTCAAAGGGTGAGGGCTGCAGGGGCGCGTCTTTCTCTGTCTTATATACCTCATCTGAAGAAGCCGATCTTATTGAAATGAAACTCAAGGAGGGAATGTTGTTGAAACCAAAAAAAAAAAGAAACTTTAAATTTCGGTGAGCTGCGAGGAGCTTAGATTGTCCCTCCTGCATCCACGTCAACAAAAGCTTTAACGGCCTCTTTAAAGACTTCTCATTTTATTTTTCCATTTTATTTTTATTTGTGGGTTTTACAAAGAAAGTTCTTCTCTTGTTTTTTTCTCTGTGCCAAAGTGTTTTTGAAAAAAAAAAAAAAACCTATAGACTTATTGAACCTTCAGAGAAAGCGCCATGTAAAGAGAGGGGGAACAAACCGCATACCAAAAATTTCCACGACAGGTGGAGGACTTATCAGAAAGATGGATTAAAGAAAAAAAAAAGAGGAATCAAACAAGACCAAAAAAGAAACGCTCTTTTTTTTTCCTTGTTCTTTATCCTTTTTTTCTTTTTTACACTTTTTTTTTTTTATTTTTTTTTTAGCTGTTTTGTTTTTTTTTTTCTTTATGAAAAGTGAACTTGGAACTTTCTTAAAGGGACATGGGCCTCATTCTAGCTTTAGCTTTAGACGTGATGGAAAAAAAGTGAAGATTTGTAATCAGGGGTTAAATGAAAGATGATACTGTGAAAGGGGATGCTTACTAAATTATGTTGTTCGGCCCGTTAGCTGCCAAGGAAGATTGCCTTGTAATGTCTTTCAGAATTGCTTGCAGTGAAAAGGGGTTAATCACACTTTGCTTTTTTTTTTTTCCTTTTGGTTTATCTCTCGAACTGTTTTTGAGAAGGGCAGTAAGAGTGAAATCAATGTGGTAAATTAACCAAATATGGACTGTATGTAGGTCTAATTTTGTGTCTACTCCTATGTGGCAGCGGTGGGTTTAAATATTGGTGGCTTGGTACAGATATTGTTCATTCTAGACACCTGTCTAATACCACAACCTGCTATGTAAACCATTGTCTCTCTTTTCTAACCATATAACGCATGCTCACATTTAAATAACCAGTAAAAGGGTCAGTCCACCCAGGTCGTAGTTTGGGTCTGACCAGCTGAGTCATTTCCTGATGTTGTATATCATTTGGGAACTCTAGTGATGAAATCTGCCTGCCATTGGTTTGGCTATGTTTCAGCCTACTATGGTGGTTCCACTTCTTAGTTTTCCATTCTTGTTAATGCAAATAAGTAGGAAAACAATGCAAGCGAGGGAGAAACTCCATACTCCTTAGAGTGAGGCAGATATGCAGACCTGAGAAACCAAATGCAGAGATCTCATCACTGGAGTCTCTCTAGACCAGTCATTCTCAACCTGGATTCTGTGGAACCCAAGAATTATCAAGAAGTTGCTAGTTCATTGAGCTGTGGTTGATTTGACCTCTGATCTGATGGTGCCTAGATAGTTCCGTACCTAATGCCGCTTGGCAGAGCCAATAACCAGTGATATTTTAGGCTATCTTAAAGGTTGGCATTCTGACTACTACTGTAAAGTAGGCATTCAGTGTAAAAAGAATTTTCACACTGAGCCATGATGACTTAATTTTAGCAGTGGTCACAGGGCATGAATTTTTTATGTTTTTTTCCCAAGGGTTCCTACAGGGTAAGAAGGTTGAGAAAGGCTGCTCTAGACATTACGGGGTTGATTAACTAAAACTGCAGGGTGCCAAATCTGGTGCAGCTTTTCAGAAAAAACAATCGGTTTATAGTTTTTCTTTTTTTTTTTTTTTTTTCTTCAAAGCTTAATTGGACAAGCTGAAGTTAGAAGTTGATTGGCTACCAGGAACAGCTGCACCAGACTTTGCACTCTCCAGTTTTAGTAATCAAAACTAAATAAAATCAACCCCCATGTGCTGTCCAGCATCTTCCAGATACTGAAAATTATTTTTAGTTCAGATCTGTTGTAAGAACTACAGCGTGGATAATTCGGCTGATCGTGTTTCCATTGGAATACCAGCTGTGGACACACCAGTTTTCTTTAAGCTAACTAAACACTCTCTTCTAAATAAGTTATCTTATGTGTGACAGCTTTTCGTTCCATTCACAGTTATGTATGTCAGACTTGCCAAACCTTTCCCTTGTCCGTGTGTCTGATTTATGCAGCTCTTGTGATAACTGTGCCATGCAAAGTGTATGGCGTGACTAATCTGACTCAACCTCGGTTTGGTAGAAGTGAAGTTCCAACATGCTAGTGGTGCACCATGATTGTTTCTAGAGGCAGATAGCATCTGGAAGGCCTCCGTCTTTGGCTGCCCTCATAGAGAACTTGAGCTAATGGAACTAACCTTTAACTTTCGAACAGGAGTGGCCAACAGAAAGCCAGCGCTGGAAGATGTATCCTCTCAGGATTAGAACATTTATCTCATATCTAACAGCTATGGAGCCCAAGTACAAAATCTAAGCACAGGCTATTCATATCGCATAAAAATCTCTAACCTTCACCTAACCTACTACCAGCTCAAACAGCACATAAATGAATTTGAGAAGGAAGCTCTACTTTTTTTTTTGTAGAGTTGATAAATTTACATATTTGGGTTGGAGGATGCCATGGTTTCGGGTAAGTTACAAGTGCTGCTTACCCTCTCGTCATGCCTTAGTCTTAAATATATTTAGTCCTGGTTAGGCTCTGACTATATTACTTTTATACTATGTTTGGATGCTATTATATGATATGGCATAGGAACTAAAATCTCATTTGTTTTTCATTTTGAAGGTAAAACCGTAATCACATTAATATCTATAAGCTCATAATGGCAAACTTGCCGAGCATTTTAAAAGTTCTTTCTAAGGGCAGGCATTGCAAGGAACCCAATGTTGCCTCTCTAAGCCAGAAAACTCTCTCCAGTGCTCCCCTCTGAAGCTGGCTCTACTTAGCTTATAAGGAAAGTCAAGTCCTTGATAACAAAGGCTTCCCTACCCATCTTCCTCCTGTCCATTGAGATTGCTCCTATTGACCAAAGAGAAAGGGGATGGCAGGTGGTTGTGGCTTAGTCATACCAAATCCTCAGCGTTATTTGTAGCTTAACATGTTGAACATAATAGAATAAACATTTCCCAATAAAATATTTGTTAAGTTTCTTACCCCAGCACTTAGTTTACAACTTTCAGTGCTGCAGATTCTTGCTCTCTATGCTGCTTCCCTGAACATTCATTCATTCTATTGAGGAGTTAACTAACTCTGATAGCTTGGAGAAGGGAGGATTTGGAAGGAGCAAGGAGTGTGTCATCGTAAGCTATGGAGCTGTGTTTCTATTGATGCACACAGTGTAGGGAGACACAACTCTAGTACCTGCATGCAAGGGTGGCTCCATAGCACACCGTGAAAAGAGCCACCCAGACACCTGGGGCAGCAGCCATGGCACCAGCAAACCTGGGGCAGCAGCCATGGCACCAGGCTCAAGAGGAACATAGGCAAGGAGTAAAAGGTAACGTAGCTGCATACTTGTTACATGATTAAATCGTCAACAAGTGCATATTCTGTGGATAAGGGAGGGTGATGGGTAGATCAGGTTAAAGTTATGGAGGCAAATGTCAAGTAAACTCTTAGTCAGAGGGTCAGAGGGGCACACATGAGAGGTTTTTCTGGCAAAATATTGTAATAGCAGCAACCTTGTCCTTCTTCTTTTTTTTTTTTTTTTTTCTTTTTTCTTTTTTTTCATTTATGCAGGACATTTACTATTTAAAGTTTAACATGGCTAAACGTTTCACTTTAAGTCAGATCAGTAAAAGTGTAAAGCTTCTTTAGTATTGGATGGAGTGGGGAAAGGTTAGGACCTTTTTCAAATTTTAAATGCAGTCCGTTGTCCCCATTAAGGAGATTTTTTTTTCCCACTTCCTGTTCAGTCTGACATCCATCACCTGTACAGGAAGTGAGGATAAATCTAGCCAATTGGGACACAAACTCTGTAACAACCTGATGTTTTAATCCTTCCCAACTCAACTGAAAAACAGTTTTTTTATTGCTGTAGTTCTCCCCTGTGGGAATATTTCTCCTCAATTCCCATTGTGTACAAAATAGTCAAATAAACAGGAAGAGAAGGGGAAATCTGAGCACAAACAGCAATAGCAACCTGATAAAGGTCCTAATTCTTCTCTGTAAGACAGTTTTATTGCTGTCTGTATCCAAGTTTATGGAGATTTTCCATCATATCCAACCTCAAATAGACAGGAAGTGATGGAAAATCTCTCACACAGGACAGTAATAAAAATTTGCAGAGACTCTGACACTTCTATACTATCCAAAACTACAAAGTTTGACAGGAGTTAGGCTTTGAAGCCCAATGCTGGCTATGCATATTTTTTTTTTGATTCAACTTGCTAATAGCATGGATGGATGCATCATGTGTCCGCTATTGTATTCTGGCAGATTTCAGATCTGATTAGATGCAAGCCCCGTTTGGGCAACAGTTTTCTGCATGGCTCCTTTGATATTTCATCAAAGGATGTTGGGTGGGAGGACGACGACAAGGTCACCCAATAAGTGAATTTTGGCTGGTTTATCAGGAACTGGCACAAATTCATACAACAATGTATGACAGTGTATGGCCAGCTTAATCCTGGGAAGTCAAGGAATAATTAAAAATGCCCCCTTCTGCTGTAGTATCATCTAGTGCTCATTTTTAAGCAGTAATTAGGAAGAGATCATTTAAATTATTTCTTCAATAGCAGACAATAAGAGATTATAATTCGTGTTTAGACCTCTTTCACACTGAGGCAGTTTTCAGGTGTTTTAGCACTAGAAATAGCGCCGGAAAACCGCCTCCCATTAATTTCAGTGTGACTTTTCACACTGGTGCGGTGCGCTTGTGGTATTGTCATGCAAGCGGCATCTTTGAGGCGGTTTGGGAGCTCTGTATTTATTATATTTAATGAATAGGCAGCGCTTCCAAAGCACCTGAAAAGTGCGTTGGAAGCGCCGCAACATGTGCCCATTTAACCTCTTCTTTGGGGATAAAAGCACCCGCTAACGACTGCTAAAACAAGTGTTGCTAAAGCGGCCATGGCCCAAGTGTGAAAGGGGTCTTAAAGATTACATTTGCTTACAGCTCCTTGTCTGCCTTTACTTAATAAGCCAATGGAATGTATATGTATAGCAATAATTAAACCATGTATTTAGGCCCTGATCCCTCATTAGATTGAAGGTAGGAGACAATGGGGTTGAGTTGCTACAGACAAATAGACTGAAGTTGCACTCATTTTCCCCAGGGCTTAGTGAATGTGGTAAAGCTCTGAGTTCCACCATCCAGTCTTTTCCTTGCAACTTATTGGGCATTCTTTACAAAATGAAGCTTTACTACATTCCCTAAGCTCTGGGGAAAATGAGTACAACTCTACTTCCAAAGTGCTTAGTCTGTTTGCCTTTAGTAATTCAATCCTGGCAATGTGTATATACATTTCACACACAATATACTACGGCATATAATTGTAGGACTATACATTGCTTCAACCATAGGATCACCTTGTCTTATGTGTAATGATCGATTACAGGGATTTCACAATCAGGTGTCCCCATTGTAGTTAAGCCTATACTAAGACCGTCCAGCTGAATTTCGATCCATCTATGGGCAGTCTAGTTGTACTCAAGTGGATCTATCAATTGACTTCAGTACAACCAGCCTGTTGGGTTTTTCTCATGCGATCACTACCGGCAGCTATAGCTGCCGGTAGTTCTCATTGTTTTCTGATGGCGGGGGAAACCTCCAGCTGTCAGAATACAGTAATGCAGCGGGAGGGATTCCCCCATCAACACTGACTGTGTTGATGGGGAAATTGTGCAATTTTCATAGGCAAAGCCTTGGGAAGAAGTTGTGCATGGTGCATTGTTGGTGCATTGACTTGTGTTTTTCCTCCAAAGTGAATTTAAAAGTTAAATGTGGTGCAATATGCTTAAAATGCATGCCAATGTACTTCTTTTTAGCAGACTTACTTGTGTCACTAAGTTTTCCATTCTCTTCTATGTAGAATTCAATAGGGTGCATGATGCATGGTTTTCATGCCCTTTGAACTCCATGGATAACCCAGTTGGAATAGTGGTGCAAGTACTTTGGCTGAAAAGACAACCTTAGACTTTTAAGCCCTTCTGGAAGTGAGAAGAGACCACTGTACCGGTGTCCTGAACAGCTGTAAAGACCCAGATGGTGGATGTAACTATGCACCTCTCTCCGTCTCAAAATATATGATTTTTTGGTTGAAGTTGCCTTTTAAAGAAGGTGGTCACCAAAGTGTCAGGACAGAGGAATGTTATCCGTGGAAGGGTTGTTATTGGACATCTTGCATCAACTTGAAACAACTTGAGTTAGTCATACACAAACATCAATATTTGTAGCCAAGGATTTTTTTAGGGGAACATATAGAAATAAGAACACTGCATAAAAACCTATACATTTTAATATACAGTCAATAAAATACAAACCACAGATCAGAAACAAATAAGAAAATGCAAAGTTTTGGGGTTCACACAACTGTTTTTATATCCAATGTAATCCACATGTTGACTTGTTGATCTTCCTCAGTAGTACATGTGGATGATCGGCATTATGAAACCCACAGATCTTAATAAAAACATAGATTCACTGGAAACCAACAGCTGTATAGTGTCTTTCTCCTATTGAGGGGAAGGCAGAAGGTTCTTGTGGTACAAGGTATATACAGAGAAATGGTATAAAGTGTTAAAGGACCCTCATTGGTCATCCATAATTTAGTTGATTAGGCACAAGTCATCCAATAGGGAAATATCAGTACCCCGCACCAATAAAAGGTCAGGGCACAGCACGATCTATACATCAACAGGGTAGAGAGGTTGTGGGGCTTAACTAAATCCTTTTGTCAGACCTCTCTACATATCAAAATATCCTTTTATTGTTACCCAGCAGTCTTTGGATCTAATCAATTGTGTGAACCCCAAAACTAAGCATTTTCTTGTTTTGTTTCTTATCTATAGCTTGGATTGTATCCTTTGTTTATAATAAAAAAGTATAGTTTTTACACCGTATATGCAGTGTTGTTTCTATATGTCCCTCTGACAATCCTTGGCTACCAATATTGATGTTTGCATAAACTAAATTCAGGGATGAGGGCATATAAAGTATATTGGATAATCCATTTGTACAAGCTAGTCATACACTGCTTAAATTCTTACAATCCTACTAAATCAGCCAAAATTCAATCCCTGGGTTGCCTTGCTGGTAGGTAGTCAGGCAGCTGAGGGTGCTGCTGTCGTCTGGTACAACAGCCGGCAGGGGAGATTCCTCCATCCGTGCTGTTTGGCATGGATGGGGAAATTTTACTGATTTCTCTCACTCGGTACATGTTGGGAGAGATCTACATATGTGTTTCTAGCCTTACTCTTTTTCATGGGGTGACTTAGCTGGTGGAAAGATAATTCTGGAGATAAAATTAGTCATTCTAATATCTAACATTGGGTAAATGTTTGGGCATTCCCATTTGTAGTGTGGATAATAAATGCTGGCCACGGTGCATGTTGTATACTTCTACTTCTACTAAAAGTTCTATAGAATGCTCTCTAAAGTGTTTAGATCTATTTGTAATCTTACTGCTGCAGAGCAAAGGTTAGTTCTGTTACACATGGAACTCTCATTTGATAACTGAAGGGAATTGGATGATAAAATGTTCTGTGGACACTTTGATTGTAACTGTGAATGTTTCAACTTTAAGCAAAAAAAAAAAAAAAAACCAAAAACTTTTATGTATGTGATCAAATATATGAAATTTATGTAAGGCCTTCACAATGGGTTTTGCATGGTCAAGCAGCGGGAGTTGATAATAGTATTGTCACCATCCAGTTTGATTGAAGAAAATCACATGGGCTGATAAATCTTTCTGTGGTTGTATTGCTTTAGGATGGGTGCCATGATGTAAACTTAATCGTAAAGACCTAGCTATATGCATTTAACGTATGTAATCCAAACCGATGTCCAAACTCTGACAGTTCATTCTTTATAATGTGGCCAAAGTCCGAGTAGAATAGAATGCTGTAGAGAAAGGACCCTTGCTCTGTGTGGAAGCAGTGGTCTCTCTGCAGGGGTCCAACACACTACCCATTAGTAAAGCTTGTGTTTCCTGCTGACTGATGCTCTCTAATTCTGAATCCGCAGAGGTATGTTGGACCTCTGCAGAGAAAAACCGCTGATTCTACACAGAGAGCAAGAGTCCTTTTCTACAGCATGCTGGCAGGGGACAGGTCTACTTAAAGGGGTTGTAAAGGTTTGTTTTTTATTTTCTAAATAGGTTCCTTTTAGCTAGTGCATTGTTAATTCACTTACCTTTTCCTTCGATTTCACTTCTAAATGTTTTTTTTTTCTTTGTTTTCTTAGTCTGAATTTCTCACTTCCTGTTCCTCCTCAGTAAGCTGTTCTGTCTGACTAAACACCGCTCAGATGATGGTGTGAAGTTTACTGAGGAGAAACAGGAAGTGTGAAATTCAGACAAAGAAAAAAAACATTTAGAAGGGAAATAGAAGGAAAAGGTAAGTGAACCAGCAATGCACTAGCTTAAAGGAACCTATTTAGAAAATAAAAAACAAAGCTTTACAACTCCTTTAATGTAATACTAAAGTCTTTCTCTTTTTTTTTTTTTTTTTTTGGTTTTGTTAAAAATAACAAACCTATTATACTTGCCTGCCTCTGTTGCAGTGGTTTTGCACAGAGCAGCCCAGATCCTTCTCTTCTCATAAAATCCATTAAGATAAAAAAAAAAAACCTTCTGCCTTTACAACCACTTTAAGCTTTGGCTGTTTTATAAAGAGAACAAACTGTAAAAGTTTGCACAGTTTGTTTAGATGTTCGTGGAATGCATTTGGCTGATTTGGACTGAATGTTCAAATGCGCTTTAGGAATATCAATATGTCTTGCGTTATCAGTGATGCCGTTTCTATATATGTCCGGAAGACCGTAATTGGCATTTTTTATTAGCTTGGTGCAGTGCCCTCAATCACAGCTTAGCTTTCATATGTAACTACAGGTCCTTGCCAGGTGTTGATTAATAACTAGTTACAGCCTGGCTTTGTTATCCACCCTTATAGGCATCGTTTTTAATATGATAAAACCTAAAATGGCCACATTTTTAAGCTCTGCTGCAAGAAATCGTTATCCAAATATGGCCTGCCCACTTTGCCAAATACTTTTTTTTTTTTTTGTTCAGTGCCTATCAAGCCAAAAATGGATTTAGTTGTGAGATATGCTTAAAATACAACTTCATGAAGGTCGCAGAATGTCACAACGTTTAGTGCACCTAGTGCGCCTTTGTTCTTTCTGTAGACATGTACATGACTATAAGCCCTGTGATGGTATTGTATCTATCAGATTGTACATATTAATATCTACTACAGCATCTGTCTGTTTTATCTTGTGCCAAACAAGCATTAAAGGGTACCTGTCACTTTTACATGGTTAAAGGCAAGAGAAACTGATATTGTATACAATGCAGCTTATCCATTTCTTAGATATTAGTGAATGTATTGGTTAAATGATGGATAAGCCTAAAAAAATATCTGCCTTTATGGGATATAAGTGACACGCTCTTAACTTGTCAGTCCACCCCAAACTAAAATTTCCTGTTGATCCTCGAGGGCCTATTCACCCCACTGGCTATTGCAGAAAGAATGGTACCCTCCTATGGTAGCCATGCATGGTGGCTGGAGGAGCTCAGTTGGAGAGGTCTTGCTACTGAAGTCCCAAATAAGGGACTAGTGTGTGATTTTGGACCCACCAGCATCTACCCAAAACTGAAATGCCAATATTGGGCCAAAATGTAAACCATTTATAAATGGGTGCCAAACGGGTGAAAAAGTTCAAAAAGACTTTACTTGTTAACAGTTTTTGAAAATATAAATAATATTCAACGCATTTTGGTAGCAGCAACACTCCCTCTTCATCAGGGCTTAGAATAAAGGAAGGAAGATTTACAAGGATTCGGAACATTAAATTAACATCAGAAAAATGGGATCAGTATTTGCTCTGTTTCTCATTTTAAAGCAGAACTGATAGTAAAAAAAAAATTGCAAACAGATGGGATCTTTTGCACAAGAAACATGCTATGTCTCTTGAGCACTAATACAAACTTACCTGCTTGTTCAGTCTCCCTTAGACTGTACACTGAGCTGCACAGGCGCATCGAATTGTAAATTTTTTGGCATGGATCCTTGGTGCTAGGTTGAAAGAATGCTTGTGGATGCATGAGAATTATGTTACCCTGCAGTGGCCAATCAAAAAAAAATAAAAATTGAGGCGGTCACTGTACTAACTTTTGGATTTTAGTACAGCGATCTCCATGCTGAGCTATCGTGTTCTGTCAAGGGAACTGCCCCCCCCCCCCCTCCACCAGAACACACTGGTCAGGACTCTCAGCCATTGTCTGAAAGCACTGATCGGATACCGAATGCTAGATCTTTTTCGGCCATGCCCCTTTGACAGTAGCCGGACTGGCTGCCACACACATGGGCTGAATGACAGCTTATTTCTGTTGAACCGGCCGATATTTGGCCTGTGTGTACAGGGCTTTAGACTGTGCATATACTATATGCTGTGGTCAGCTGCTAACCATGGTGTAAATCCCCAGTGTTAAAAGGAGAATGAAAGCAGATCTAAATCCATTAACGCCCCACTAACTTTAAGCGATTCCAAATCATGGAAAAAGGGCATGTCGTGCATTTGGGTGCCATTATTTCCAATGGCAACCCAATAATGGCGCTATTCTGCCACGATTGTTGCATGGCAATTGTGGCAAAACACTAAGCTTATCCCCCGTAAAAAGGAACAGCTTCTTTTGTATAACAAACGTGCATTGGGCAGCCCATTGATTGTGATATCAGAATCGCAAGTGGAAACGCTCGTTGTCGCAATGCAATATCTGAACAGAGCCTAACAAAGGTTCTTCTGGTTTTAATTTGATGTTCTAAGTCATTTCAAGTCTTCATTCCTCTTTTCTAAGCCCAACTGAAGGAGAATTTTTTTTTGCCCCAAAAACATGGCTATATATATAATGTGATGTGAATAATAAAAACCTTCATGGGCTCTTTCACCTTATGGTTTGGTACCTATTTGTGTATATTATGACATTTTGAGTCATATTCTGATACCATTGCAAGAGGCCTCTTTATTTTGGGATCTGCCTTACCAAAGCCTAGACAAGCATTGAATCTCTAAAATATCCTGGAATGCCGGTAGTAGGTGGCCCCGTTTTTTAATTGTTGCAAGCACGGATGTATAACGATCTGGGTTAGAATGTATATAATGTGACGGTCCAAAAACCGAAAAAAAAAAAAAACATATTGCAAAAATGCCCAAACCATAAACTATTTTTTGGCCATTTATGACTGTTAAATTGTATGCATTATGTATGTCTGTTTCTACATACATGGTATTTTGGGATGTCTTTGACTAGTCTAAAGAATTGTACTGCACTGTTCTTCTTAGCAACCAATTAACTTTGTGCAGTACTGTCCTATAAAGAAGCTATCATGTGATCAAATGCCATGGATTGCAGAGCACAGGGCTCAATAAAGCTCTGTTATGCTTGTATGGTCAACCCAAATATATATATGAAATTATGTACATGTGTTCAGGCTTCAATAACTAATCAGATTTCAGTTTACTGAAGTCACTTCAGTTAAAGATAGTTGCTAATAGATGACCTTGGGTTGTTGCTATAGTACGTTCCTCTTGGCCATCATTTGTAAGCCTGTTTGTATTCTGTATAAGGATCGGCATCCAAAAAAAAAAGGCAAGCTTTGTTATGAAAGTAGCATAAGACTATTGAGATCAATAGAGCAATGACGATTGTACAATAATGCACCACCAGCATTCATGGGATTTACAAAGAATCCTTAAGGAAACCGCCTGTGCTAAGTATATACATTTTGCTTAATTTATACTGAAAATGAACAATAACTGTTGACACTGTAAATTGTTTTGCGAAAGAGCACTGTGAATTTGCCACCATTGCTAAATGTCAAGCAAATCACAGGAAAAGCCAGAGAACGTTTAACTTAACCAGGGGCCTCAATACAAAAATTAAGGGGATAGGAAGTGTTAAGATTGTAACGGCTTGAAAGTCTGCTTTCCTTTTTGAAGCTACACTAGAAACTGACCTGGTGGGTGCTATAGGCAAAGATACCCCCTTTTTTTTTTTTTTTTTCATACGTTTGTATGTGAGGTCCAGATTCTAATATTATAACTAAGGATGTACAAACTTAAAGTATAACTCAAGGCAAAACTTTTTTTTTGGATAGAGTGGAGAGGAATTAGATATTGTCAGTTTTTATTGCCATTTGTGTCTCCGTTAAAGTGGAAGTAAACCCATCGATTTAAACAGTTAAAAAAAAAAAAAGCATGCCGGGAATGCTAACTGCACATTGGCTGTGCTCTCAGCCAAACTATCAAACCATCCAATGGCTGGTGTCATAATGAATTACATGTGCAGCACCATAGCAGTTGAAGATTAAACAGAGGCAAAGATGGCAGCTTCCTTGGCTGAAAACGATAGGGGAGTTTACTTCCACTTTAAGGAGATTCACCCTCTCTGTTTTACCATTATCGTTGGAAGTGAAAGTAAAAGAAAATTCCAAATTTTGGCTTGTCCCCAGAAAAGTAATGGAGGGGAAATCTTCCAATGGGGACAGGAGTTCTGGTGGCCTTGGCTCCACAAGGAAGTCTCTTAATGTGCAGGGATTTCCCTCTCCCTTCCTGTTTGGTCATGGGACAGGAAGTGAAGGGAAATCTCCGTAATGGGACACAGGTGGCAAAAAAAAAAGATTGGTTATATCCCTCCCTTGCCCTATCCAACATGGCGGGGGGGGGGGGGGAGTTTTGCTATAGTTCTCCTTTAATAGTATACTGTGTATATACGTTGTGAATGATGCTTCAGACATCTTTGTTAAAGTGTATGTATACTCAAAATCTTTTTCATTATGTTTGGTATCATGCCATTAGTATTTAGTTGCCTTAAAGCGAACATGCCTGGACTGTAACTGTCACATTAGTTGTGCTCTCCACCAAACTGTCTAACCATCCAATGGCTGGTGTTCTAACTGATCACATGTGCCGCATCATGGCAGTTGAAGATTAAACAGAGGCCAAGATGGCAGCTTCCTTGCCTGAAAATGAAAGGAGGGTTTACTTCCAATTTAACTAATCTGTTGCAAATTTTCTTAGCTAGAGATCCTGCCATTACCAGCATCTCTTGTAGCAGACTGATGGTGGGAAGCCACTGCCTTGCAATTGTCAGCAGTGTTGTCAACCTACCATGCATACTCCTCCAGTTGCCCTTTGGGCTGCTGCTAATTTCAAAGCAGTCTGCAACAGGAAGTGCTGATCTCCAGGTAAGAATTTCGCAAAAGGCTTACAAAAAATAATTTGCTTAAAGCTGAACTCCAATTACCTTCTAAAATGTGCTTGCTTCCTATGGGCCTAAGTCACCACCCAGTCACCACCCACCTTTTCTTTTATCCTTTTGCTGATTCGGTTGTGGGTCCTGCACAGTTACCCGCCCAGCGGATTCAGTGTTGTTCCTGCTAACATCCTTTTCTCTTCTGCACCCAGTCCCCAGCCCCCCCCCCCCCCCCCCGCTCAGTCCTGCACCACCAACTTCTTCTGTGATGTAATTGGAAAGCTGCTGGCTCTCCCAAAGGCCCTTCCCCCTCCTTTCTCAATGAAGGACTGTGCCTTCTGGAATATGTGCCATGTATATCCCAGGAGGCACAGGGCAGGCCTGAAATTTTTCAGTAAAAAAAAAAAGATCCTCTTTAATTATGGCACATGTTCCCAAAGGTGAACCAAGCCTTTAAGAAAACTGTACATACATAATGCCAAACATATAAAAAAAAAAAAAAGATTTGGGGGTATATATATGCTACTATAAGCATAATGCCTTTATTTTATTCTAGAAGCGTAGCCTCAGTCCATTGACTGGTTTTAGGTGCATTCCAGTATTGTGAAGCCGAGGAGAAGTGCTGAACTTAGACCAAAACGATTGCCTCAGAACGGGCAGATGAACAGATTACTGCAAAGGGTTGTTTTATGAGGCAATATTTACCAGATCTGCCGATGGACTTAGATGTTCAATTGTACCAAAGTCAACAAATAAATGTAGTTAGTTGCCAAATGAACTCTTGACTTTCTGCTCCCGAGTCCTGTCGCACTTTGCAAAGCACAGCCTTGGTAGCGGAGGCAAGGTTAAAGTGTGCTTGTAGGCCAAACACAGCAAAGGCCACCATCTCCTGAGTTGGCAGAGAATCGCTTTGACCCCACCAACAATGGCGGCCTCCAATGGGTGTAGGCCTCATGTACACTTTAATGGTGCTGCCTGACCTCTGTTTTTGTATAAATACCTTCTCTTGAATTGATAAAAATGGTTCATTTTTTTTCTTCTAGGTTTTAACCAAAAATGATGTAAAACATATTTTCTGTTTTTTTTTTTGTTTTTTTTACAAAATTGCTTTTTTTTTTTCTTTTTATAACCCAAGAGCTGCTTCTTGCCATCGCGATCCTGGTCGCCATGCCAAGGAAATCGACGCAGCACCTGTTCCTCAGTGAATGTTCTAGCCCCTAAAGAAAGCAATGTGTATTGTATATTCTGTGGTATTTGTCGTTGTTCTGTTATGAGTTAGGCCTGTGTGGCCTACATTTGAAAAAGTTATTAAACATATCTTAAATCATGAAATGGGAGGTCAATCTCCAGCCGCAAGCCGCCTCTTGACTCGAGTCCTTTTATTGTGTCTGTGGAAACGGGAATGATTGGGGATAAGGAATGAAATATGCTAACTGCTTGACCTTGCTGCTTCAAAATTGCTAATACTGTTAACAAAGATCTAAATTTATCACCAGCTGAGAAAATTCACTCACGTAATCTCACAAATGACTTGCTGACTGAATAGAGATTCGCGGTTCTGCAAAGTGCCGAAGCTGGGGAACATTAAGATGAGGCGATAGTGTTTTTATTGAGCTCACAGTAAGACATTGCGCTAAAATATTATTTTGAAAACAATACAGATTTAAAGATCCATTTTCGGTGACAGATTTAATATATCCTACCACTTCGCTGTTGGAAAGATCTGTCTACAAAACTGTAACCCATCAACAGTTGAGGAAGCCATTTTGGCCTTCATGTGTAAAAATCCTTAAAGTGGTTATTAATCCCAAAAATCAAAAATATACTATGGAAGGGTGTGGGTTGAGTGACCTTAAGAAATCATCAGCACTTCATCCCTTGTATTGAGTCAAAGGAAGGGGATTTTGTTAGGTATTATAGTGGTGCCACATGTAAAGAAGTACAGTTTTTCTAAAAAAAATATACATTTTATTATTAAGATACATTGCAGAAAATCGGGTACATAATAGAAGGAGCAGTGTGTGTGTGTGTGTGTGTGTGTGTGTGTGTGTGTGTGTATATATATATATATATATATATATATATATATATATATATATATATATTAAATAATACTGGGCCAAGTATCCATTTTCTATGTTTCTAAGTGGTCACTGATGCATATAACGTTCCTACATGTTTTGCCAACATTGGCTTCCTCAGGGGATTATATGGTCACCAGTGTCAACAATGGCTGTAAGAGCCGGTTCACACAGGGGCGACCTGGGATTCGACTTCAAGTCGCGTGGATGAGAAAATCAATGGAAGTGAATGGAGCCGTCTTAATGTACACTAAAGTCGCTCCGACTTCAGAAAAGGTTCCTGTATGACTTCAATCCGACTTCTTGGCAACTTGTACCCATTGATTTCAATGGAAGTTGCCTCCAAGTTGGATTCCCTGTCTTAACTGAAGAAAATTTCCAGGAAGTAAAAATAGTTTTCTAGGCAAACTCCTCCCTCCCACAGAGCTCATTATTATGTGATTGGCCACTGGGAAAGTCCCCTGTCCTGGAGGCAACTTCAAGTTGCCTCAAGTAGTGCTGTGATTCATACTCAAGTCGTGTCCAAGTTGCCTCCCAAAGTCGCGCAGGAAGTCGTGTTGCCCCTATGTGAACTGGCTCTAATGGTAATGAATACATAAACATGGCAGTCACAAATCACAGATCATGTGTCATGTTCAAAGCCCTCCCACCCTACAAATCCCAGCCAACTTACCAAAGGGAGCCCAGTAGGTTGCACACACCCGGACCAATCCAGCAATCGTGACAAATGGGGGGGGGGGGGGGTTCTGTGCGGTCCCACAGGGGGCATACAGGGGCCAGGCTGTTTCAAAGATGAATAAATATTATTGGATATAACACAGTCCAATATAGGGGGCTAACATAGCCTCAAGAACTTTACGTAAACTCTGCTTATAAGAAGGTATAGATACAGGGAAGCCAAGAATTCAAAAAGTTGAGGGTATAAACCCGGAAAAAAACGCCCACTATGAAAAAAGATGCAGAGCAATTCAAACCTACTAATAGATATATAAGGAAGTTTTAGTATAAATAACAAGTAATGGTTGGGGATTTGAATGATAAAAAAATACATAAACAATTGTGAAAAAAGGGGGGAAATAAGGAAGGAAAATAAATAAAAATAAAAAGAGAACCTAAATGGAACTGGAGTGTATGAATGGATGAATGGAAATGACAGATGTAACTTCGCAGAAAGGGGGAAAAGAGGTAGAAAGGGGACTAATCCCTGAAGAATGAATTATTTGTAGATATGATGATGGGAATGAGCCGAACACCCCCGGGTTCAGTTTGCACCATAACTTTCGAACGGACCGAGAATTTGTGCGAACTTTAGAACCCCATTGAAGTCTATGGGACTCGAACGTTCGAAATAAAAAGTGCTAATTTTAATGGCTAATATGCAAGATATTGTCCTAAAAAGGGTTCGGGGACCTGGCTTCTGCCCCAGGGGACATGAGTCAATGCCTAAAATGTTTTTAAAAACGGACGTTTTTTCGGGAGCACTGATTTTAATGACGATTAAAGTGAAAAAAAAAAGGTGAAATATTCCTTTAAATATCGTGCCTGGGGGGTGTCTGTAGTATGCCTGTGAAGTGGCACATGTTTCCCGTGTTTAGAACAGTCCCTGCACAAAATTACATTTAACAGAAAAAAAGTCATTTAAAACTGCTTGCGATTTTAATGTAATATCTGGTTCTGGCAATATGGATGAAAATCATTGAGAAAAATGGCACAGGTAGCCCTCCCTGCCCATTACCAGCCCCTTTGGGTCTTGTGCGGATATTAAGGGGAACCCCGTACCCATATTAAAAAAAGGAAAGGCGTTGGGCCCCAGACCCTACATACTCAGAACAGGAGTATACAGGCTGTGCAAACAAGACAGGGACTGTGTAGGTTTGTTGTGTTAAGTAGAATCTGTTTGTAATTTTGAACTGGTACATTTTTAAAGTGTAGCTCCAGTCAAAAAATCTATTTTTAAACTTTTTGGAAAACATAGGGAAGGGTTATCACCCCTGTATAATTTGTTTTGCCGTCCGTCTTTTTTCATCTCACTTCCTATTGTCTCCTTCCGTTTGCAAGAAGGAGACGTTTGTAAGTTGGATGTTTGAAAGTAGGGGCCTGCCCTATATGCGCTGCAGAAATTTGCACCTAAGGTGTTGGTGTTGCCACAACACTGTAAGCCCTCAAAGTGACTCTTGATAGGCGCTGGAGAGCCCTGCTGTGAACAATTATATCAAGAATTGTAATTACATGCCATTGCTGAACAGTGGTAGAAAAATAGGGCCTTTGGTGGTTGTGGTGGTGCTGGTGCCACAACACTAAGTCCTCACAGTTACTCTCGGTGGGTGCAGGAATGGGCCCTGCTGTGAAATATTAAATCAAGAATTGTAATTACATGCCCCTGTTATACAGGAGCTGAAAAATTGGGCCTTAGGCACTGCTTGCTGGTGCCACAACACTGCAACCTCTCCCAGATACTCTAGTTGGAGTGCAGGAATGAGCCCTGCTGCAAAGCATTGCATCAAAAATTGTAATTACACGCCCCTGTTAAACGGGCTGAAAAATTGGGCTGGTGGCATCACCCAGAACCAAAAATGTTCTTCCAAGATATCAGCGGAGGAGGAAGAGGATAGACAGTCAACATAACAGGACAGTCACTCAGAATCGGCATAGGCAGTCTTGAAGGGATGTGATATTTAAAAAAAAATTATTCGGTTACATCAGCTTCAGGTGCTTGGTAGCTGTGGGTGATCCAAGACTGATTCATCTTTATAAAGGTCAGTCGATCAACCGAGTCGGTGGACAGGTGCACCCTGTGATCGGTTACAAAGCCACCAGCAGCACTGAAGGTGCGTTCCGAAAGAACGCTGGATGCAGGACAGGCCAGTAGCTCAATTGCATACTGTGCAAGCTCTGGCCAGTGATCCATCCTCAAAACCCAGTAAGCCCGAGGATTTTCAGTGGGAAAGGTGTCCAAGTCTGACCTTGCCCCTAGGTATTCCTGCACCATGTAAATCAGACGCTGGCGATGGTTGCTGGAACCAATCATACCTTGGGGCTGCGGACTAAAAAATTGTCTGAACGCATCGGTCAGACGTGTCAGAAACCATGAAACAGACTGAGACAGAAGTACAATCAAATTACACTTGTTTATTAATAAAAAATAAAAACGTAAATAGAAAAAAGCGTAGTCAAGCATAGCCAGAGTCTTGTAGCCAGATCGGGTAGTCAGCCAGTCCAAAGTTCATTAACCAGATCGGGTAATCAGCCAGGCTGGAAGTCAGGGATCCAAGGAGAGCAACCGCAAGCAGGATAAGAAGCCAGGTGGGATGTCAGCAAGCCAGTCTTGAAACAAACAGCAGGAGATGGTTCCCTGTGATGTGACCAACGCGAAGGCAAATGAAAAATTGAGCAGGAAGACTTTAAATAGGCAGGTCAGATGAGCATCATCGGGAACAGATGGTAACTGTGGAAAGAGAAGAGAGCTGGCAATTAGCCAACAGCTGAGTGGCAAGCCCAGAGGAGGAAGGGCTAAGCCAGCCCTGACAATACCCCCCCAATGACCCCTCTCCCTCGGAGGGCCACCGGGCTTGAGGGGAAACAGTCTATGGAACTCGCAGAGGAGAACAGGGGCATGTATGTCAGAGGATGAAACCCAGGAGCGTTCCTCCAGACCGTACCCCTTCCAATGCACCAGGTACTGTATGCGCCCACGGAACCTACGGGAGTCAACAATGGATTGTACCTCATACTCCTCATGGTTCTCAACCAGAATAGGGTGAGGACATGGCACAGAGATGGTAAATTGGTTACAGACCAACGGTTTCAATAAGGAGACATGAAACACATTAGAGATGCGCATACTAGGAGGAAGGTCCAATGCATAAACTACAGGGTTAATCCTGCAATGGATATGGAACGGCCCAATAAACCGAAGTGCAAACTTCAGTGAGGGAACACGAAGCCGGAGGTTGTGAGATGACAGCCAGACCCTGTCCCCAACCTGGTAGGAAGGCGCAGGCACGCGTCTGCGGTCAGCATGGAGTCTGTACCTATCATTAGCATGACGCAAAGCCTCCTGCACTTGTACCCAAGTGGAACAAAGACCACAGAGATGCTCCTCTAACACAGGAATACTCTGTGGAACAAACGAGTCAGGCAACATGGAAGGTTGGAAACCATAATTCGCAATAAATGGAGACAATCGGGAGGCAGAATTCAAGGCACTGTTGTGAGCAAACTCTGCCCAAGGTAATAGATCAGACCAGTTGTTATGATGGTCAGAAATATAGCAACGTAGGAATTGCTCCAAGAACTGATTGGCTCGTTCTGCAGCGCCATTAGACTGCGGGTGATATGCAGAAGATAACGTAAGCTGGATTCCCAACTGTGCACAAAGGCTCACCAGAACCGGGAGACAAACTGACTGCCCCTACCTGAGACAATCGCCTTGGGTAGCCCATGTAAGCGAAAGATCTCCCGAGCAAAAATGGAAGCCAATTCCTTAGAGGTGGGCAACTTTTTAAGTGGAATACAATGACACATCTTTGAGAACCGATCAACCACCAATAGGATAACAGTGTTGCCTTGGGAGTTGGGCAATTCCACAATGAGATCCATAGACAGGTGAGTCAAGGGCCTCTCTCCATTGGGTATGGGTTGTAGGAGGCCCACTGGAAGGTGTCGTGGAGTCTTACTCTGAGCACACACGGGACAGGCAGCTACGGAGGCAGTAACATCAGCCTGTAGACTAGGCCACCAGAATTGTTGGCAGATGGCCCAAATGAGTTGATTCCGCCCAGGATGGCCAGCTGCCTTGGGAGAATGGTAAGTCTGGAGCACTGCAGTACGGAGACTCTCTGGGACAAAGCAGCAGTCACAAAGTTTATCAGGAGGAGCATGGACCTGAGCAGCAAGAATTTTGTCACCCAAAGGAGAAGTAAGACTGGTGCGAACTGTAGCCAAGATACGATCAGGAGGAATCATAGGAACCGGATACGACTCCAACTTGCAAGTGGAGAAAAATTGTTGTGACAAAGCATCAGCCCTTACATTCTTAGTACCGGGTAAGAATGAGACAATGTAATTAAAGCTCGACAATAAAAGAGCCCATCGCTCCCTTCTGGGAGAGAGTCGCTTAGCCTCAGACAAGAATGTAAGGTTCTTATGGTCAGTAAGAATAAGAACGGGCACAGTGGTACCTTCAAGGAGATGTCTCCATTCTTTCAGGGCTAAAATAATCGCCAAAAGCTCTCTGTCACCAATCTCATAATTGCACTCAGCAGGTGACAATTTCTTGGAAAAGCAGCCACACAGATGCATAGCGCTCTCAGAGTTAGAATGTTGAGACAGAAGGGCGCCAACTCCCATCTCAGAAGCATCAACTGCTAGGATAAAAGGCAACGTAGGATCAGGATGTGCCAACACAGGAGCAGAAACAAAGGCAGCCATGAGAGTCTCAAAGGCCTTAATGGACTCCGGAGACCAACTCTGTGGGTTACCGTCCTTTCTGGTTATATCAGTCAGAGGCTTGACCAGAGACGAGAAGTTACGAATAAACTTCTGATAGTAGTTGGCAAAGCCCAGGAAACGCTGCAGAGGACATAAACCCACGGGTTGAGGCCACTGTAGGACTGCCGACAGTTTCTCTGGGTCCATTGAAAACCAGCAGTGGAAATGACATAGCCCAGGAATGTAACCTGTTCACGATGGAACTTGCACTTCTCCAGTTTACAATAGAGATTGTTCTCTCTTAGTTTCTGAAGTACCGTATATACTCGAGTATAAGCCGAGATTTTCAGCCCCTTTTTTTAGGCTGAAAGTGCCCCCCCTCGGCTTATACTCGAGTCACCGCCGTCTGTCTACCCGATCAGCGTGTCGTGCAGACAGACGGCGGCCATTCCACTATTCAAAAACCGTGCCTCCCTGTCTGTGATAGGCGGAACACTCAATTTCCCAGCAGTCAGTGGTCTGCCTATCACGGACATCCGCTCATCCTCATACTACGGACGAGGATGAGAGGATGTCCGTGATAGGCGGAACACTGACTGCTGGGAAATTGAGTGTTCCGGAGGTGCGGCTTTTGAACAGTGGAATGGCCGCCGTCTGTCACAGACGAGAAGAGGTGCGGCGATCCTGGCATGTTTTTACATGCAGATCGCTGCAGAAGGACACAGGCTGCAGAAGGACAAAGAGGCACAGGACACAGGTAGGCTGGACACACAGGGATGGACGGACGCACAGGGATGGATGGACACACAGGGATGGACACACAGGGATGGACACACAGGGATGGACAGGCATGTCTCACCCTCGGCTTATACACGAGTCAATAAGTTTTCCCATTTTTTTTGTGGTAAATTAGGGGCCTCGGCTTATATTCGGATCGACCTATACTCGAGTATATACGGTACACGACAGACATCTGTGTGGTGGCTCTCCAGGGATTTGGAAAATATGAGGATATCATCGAGGTAAACCACCACACAAAATTGCAACAAATCTCGGAGGACATCGTTAATAAATTCCTGGAAAACTGCCGGGGCATTACAAAGGCCAAAAGGCATTACCAGGTATTCATAATGGCCTGGTCTGGTATTAAACGCAGTTTTCCACTCTTCGCCCTCCTTAAAGCGGAGGTCCACCCTAAAATGGACCTCCGCTCATCTGATCCCTCCCCCCCTCCGGCGCCACAATCGGCACCTTTCAGGGGGGAGGGGGGTGCAGTTACCTGGATAATCCAGGTAACTGCACCCACTTCCGGGCTAGCTGTCTGCGGAACGAGCGTAGGTTACGCCCCCGTTCCGCAATGCCCCGCCCCCTTTAGCAAGTGCCCCGCTGCCTGCTGGGAAACACACAGCTCCCAGAGGCAGCGGGACCGTCCGGATTGCGCCGCGCGGCTCGCGCATGCGCAGTAGGGAACCGGGAAATGAAGCCGAAAGGCTCCATTTCCTGATTCCCATACCCAAGATGGCGGCGGGACCCGGCAGCCGAGCGAGCGATCGGCTTCGGGTGCCGACATCGCGGGCGCGCTGGACAGGTAAGTGTCACTATTTAAAAGTCAGCAGCTGCAGTATTTGTAGCTGCTGGCTTTTAAAAAAAAAAAAAAAAACGCGGAGTCCCGGTGGACTCCCGCTTTAATGCGCACAAGATTGTATGCCCCTCTCAGGTCAAGCTTTGTGAAAACCGTTGCTCCCTTGAGGCGGTCAAATAATTCCATAATCAATGGAATCGGGTAGGCATTCTTAATCGTGACACGATTGAGACCCCTATGATCTATACAAGGTCTCAGTTCACCGCTCTTCTTTTTCACAAAGAAGAAACCAGCACCAGCAGGAGACGAGGACTTGCGGATGAAACCTCGAGAAAGTGTGTCAGCAACATACTCCTCCATGGCCTTATCCTCCAAGACCGACAAAGGGTAAACCCAGCCACGAGGAGGTATGGCACCAGATTGAAGATCAATTGCGCAATCATAAGGCCGGTGTGGAGGCAAACTACCAGCTTGACCTTTATCAAAAACATTGCCAAAATCACGGTACTCCTCCGGCAAGGAGGGGAGTGAAGCGGTGCACAGGACCTTGGATACCTTCAGGAAGGATGTCTCACTGCATTGTGGTGACCAGGAGAGAACCTCAGCATGGAGCCAATCAAAAGAGGGGTTGTGCCTCTGTAACCAAGGATAACCAATAACCAGCGGAAATCTGGGTGAGGAAATGACTTGGAATTGGATTATCTCATGGTGAAGAGCCCCTATGTCCATGGACAACGGAAACCGTCTCATGAGTCACATGGACAGGCTGTAAAGGTCTCCCGTCAAGAACCTTAATGGCAAGTGGAGTGTCACGCAGCTGCAGCGGAATCGAGTGCTGCGAAACAAATGCAGCATCAATGAACAGGCCTGCAGCCCCAGAGTCGATTAGAGCCTGTATCTCGATGGACGACTCAGCCCAAGAAAGGGTGACCAAAACCAGGGGCTTATCCTTCTGGATAACTGGGGACGAAACAACGCTATCTAAGGTCTGTCCATGACAGGACCTCAAGGTTCGGGCGTTCCCTGGACGGGTAGGACAAGACTTCAAAAAGTGACCTGCCTGGCCACAATAAAGGCACAATCTCTCCCTCCTCCTAAAGGCTCTCTCATCCGCAGAGAGACGTGTGAAGCCCAGGTGCATGGTGAAGCCTAGGTGCCCCCCCCCCTGTCGGAGGGTGGAGAGGAGGTTGGTGCCATTGTCGCAAACCACCAATCCTGGCTTAAGCTGGCGTGGCGTCAACCACCTCTCTGCCTGCCCCTGCAGAGCTGACAAAATATCTGCCCCAGTGTGGCTCCTGTCCCCCAAACAAACCAGCGCAAGCACGGCATGGCATAGTTTTGCCTGCGTACTTGCGTAGCCCCTTGACTGCCTACGGAGCACCGCTGGTTCTGAGGACAGAGCACTGGAAGAGGCCATGGAGGAGGAAGAAGAGGAGGGGGTGGAGGAGAGAGGTGTGTCACAACCAGTAGTAGAATTTTGGAGGCGTGGTGGCGGAACAACCTCCAACACTACTACACCTTGTCCTGCATCCTTCCCAGCTGCCAGAAGAGTGACCCAATGGGCCGTGAAAGACAGGTAACGTCCCTGTCCATGCCTGCTGGACCATGAGTCAGCGGTAATATGCACCTTACCGCTGACCGCCCTGTCCAGCGAGGCAAGGACATTGCCTTCCACATGCCAGTAAAGAGCGAGAATCGCCTTCCGTGAGAAAAAGTGGCGTTTGGGGACCTGCCACTGAGGAACCGCACATTGCACAAACTCACGGAAGGGGGCTGAGTCTACCAACTGAAAAGGCAGCAGTTGAAGTGCTAGCAATTTAGCCAAGCTAGCATTCAACCGCTGGGCATGTGGATGGCTGGGAGTAAACTTCTTTCTACAGTCCAGCAGCTGGGGCAGGGAAATTTGCCTGCTACAATCGGACGTGGGTGTACTGCTAGCAGAGTGCCCGCAAGCACTTGGCTGTGACACGGCTAATTCTACACCTTCATTCCTCTCAGCGCAGGTTTCAGAGAGGACTGAAGGTATAGTGGGGTTGGAGATCCCAGCTGATGAGGAGCAAGGAGAGGTCCGCTTTGTTCTTTGGTGTGGGTCTTTGAGGTAAGCTTGTCAACGAGCTGCATGGCAGGTCAACATATGTCTGGTCAAGCATGTGGTGCCCAAGCGGCTGATGTTTTGGCCACGCGAGATACGCTTGAGACATATGTTGCAAATAGCAGCGTTTCGATCTGATGCACTCGTCTCAAAAAAGGCCCACACCAAAGAACTTTTAGAATAACGCGCAGAGGCAGCGCCCTGCACAGGCGGAGCTCTGCGGTATGATTCAGTCGGTGTGCTGCCCCTAAGCTGGCCCGCGGAGGGCATCCTGCCTCGTTGGAGATGTGCCTCCTCCTCCTGTCTCCTACCAGGCACCCACGTGGAGTCAGTGCCCTCATCATCCCCTACCTCTTCATCACTGGAGCAAACCTGGCAGTATGCTGCAGCTTGTGGAACATGACTGCTAGATTGCTGTCCTTCTTGAGCATCCCCTCTCTCTGCGCTCACGCTACTGCCTTCCTCTAGCTGAGTATCATCATCAGAGCCTACAAAACACTGGGCATCCTCCTGGAGCATGTACCCCACACTGTGCTCAAACAGTTCGGGGGACTCCTCAGGAGGACATGGTGGGTCTAGGGAAGGAGTCACTAATGATGACATTGAGACGAGGGAAGAGGATGCGTTGGCAGCTGCTTTGCTAGTGCCCTGAGCCTGGGTGAGAGAGGATGAGGAGGATGAAGAGGGCTTGGTCATCCACTCTACCAAGTCTTCGGCATGATGCGGCTCAACACGTCCAGCTGCCGAAAATAAGGACAAGCGTGTCCCATGGCCACGTGCTGATGACGATGCACCGCGTCCACGACCAGCACTGTTGTCTCTAGACACAGAGCCTGCTTGCCCTCTTTTATTGGCTCGTGCCTGTCTGCCTCTCCTTGTTGGCCTTCCAGACATGGTAAGGGCCTGCAGGGAGATGGGAAAACCAGTAATTGGGTAGTGTATATTGTGCTGGAGGCACAAAACACACACTAACTCTTGCAGATGCCTTTATTATAGAACACCAGCAATAAAGGGCAGATATAGGTGTATATTGTGCTGTGCTGGAGGCACAAAACACCCACTAACTCCTGCAGATGCCTTTATTATAGAACACCAGCAATAAAGGGTAGATATACTGTAGGTGTATACTGTGCTGTGCTGGAGGCACACAACACCCACTAACTCCTGCAGATGGCTCAATTAGAGAACAGCAATAAAGTATTCTGTGGTGCAGGCACACAGACAACACCCAGTCACCCACTAACTCCTTGTCAGGGCTGGCTTAGCCCTTCCTCCTCTGGGCTGGCCACTCAGCTGTTGGCTAATTGCCAGCTCTCTTCTCTTTCCACAGTTCCCGATGATGCTCGTCTGACCTGCCTACTTAAAGCCTTCCTGCTCACTTTTTCATTTGCCTTTGCGTTGGTTACATCACAGGGAACCATCTCCTGCTGTTTGTTTCAAGACTGGCTTGCTGACATCCCACCTGGCTTCTTATCCTGCCTTCGATTGCTCTCCTTGGATCCCTGACTACCCGATCTGGCTACAGGACTCTGGCTATGCTTGACTACGCTTTTTTCTATTTACCTTTTTATCTTTATTAATAAACATGTGATTTGATTGTACTTCTGTCTCTGTTTCATGGTTCCTGACACTCCTGCAGATGGTTCAATTAGAGAACAGCAACAAAGGGTAGATACAGGTGTATTCTGCGGTGCAGGCACACAGACAACACCCAGCCACTCACTAACTCCTGCAGATGGCAGATGGCTAAATTAGAGAACAGCAACAAAGGGTAGATACAGATGTATTCTGCGGTGCAGTCACACAGACAACACCCAGTCACTCACTAAGTCCTGCAGATGGCAGATGGCTCAATTAGAGAACAGCAATGAAGGGTATATACAGGTGTATTCTGCGGTGCAGGCACACAGACAACACCCAGTCACCCACTAACTCCTTCAGATGGCTCAATTAGAGAACAGCAACAAAGGGTAGATACAGGTGTATTCTGCGGTGCAGGCACACAGACAACACCCAGTCACCCACTAGCTCCTGCAGATGGCAGATGGCTCAATTAGAGAACACTCAGAACAGCAATGAAGGGTAAATAAAGATGTATTGTGCGGTGAAGGCACACAGACAACATCCACTAACTCCTGCAGACGCCCGAACACTACACAAGGCCGCCACGCTGGCGGCCTTATATAGTGTGGGGCGTGTACTACACAGTCTGTTGGCAATTATGGCTCTCCTCACTGCCGGCGCTGTGATTGGCCAAGCATGCGGGATCACAGTGCAGGCTTGGCTAATCATGAGCCAGCAATGCACTGCGATGGCGCAGTGCATTGTGGGCCATGAGCGCCATGCGAATTTGGCGCTAACGGCCCACAGAGTTCTGGCTTCGCCGAACGGGCGAACAGCCGGTGTTCGAGTCGAAGGTGCATTCGACTCGAACACCAAGCTCATCCCTATATGATGACCATTAAGGGTAGCCTGGTATGTGGGAAGTCTAAACAGTGAAATAGTGACAAATCCATTAAAGAGAGTCAATCAAACAGCACACATGTTTGCACATAGTAAGGGCAAGGGCCAGGTCATATGGTACAAAGAGAACTATCCAAATGTACCTTGTACAGAATGAAAAAAGCACAGTGGTTGCCCCTGTCATCCAACTGATGTGCAGCTGGACTGGCTGCCCTTATATGCCCCTCACTTGGTCGGCATCTGACGTCACCGACCGAGTGCGGACAAATCAAGGCCACTGCGCATGCGTCAGACGAGGCCCTCCGTTCGCCTACAAAAACCAGTATGCCGAGCGGCAGACGTGGACTGTCAAATAACGGCCAAAAAATTTACTATATTGCAGCTTACCAATCAGTAGATGTGGTGTCTGCATCCGTTTTTTTTTTTTTTAGCCCCCCCTTTGTGACACCTGGTAATCTTCAGTAACACACCACCTGTATTAGTACTTCTGCACACAGGACGTATATTTAGGCTGGGTTATCACTTACTGTATATGAATTGAAAGAGCAGCTCGCTGCTGTGATCTGCCAATCCTGGTCCTTTACCACATGATCAGCTGTCAGCCAATGACAGCTGATCACGTGATGTAAACAGAGATGATAATCGCCTTCTCTGTTCCTCATGGTGAAAGCGTGAGGAGAAACAAAAAAAAAAAAACAATTGACACCTAGAGTAAATGGGACATCGGTCCTGCACACTCCAGGCCCACTGCTGCTAACCAGTGCCCACCAGTGCCACCTATCGGTGCCATGTATCAGTTCTGCCTCATCAGCGCACATCAATGAAGGAGAAAAATTACCTGTTTTGCTAAATTTTATAACAAACTATGAAAAATGTTTGTTTTTTATTAAATTATTGGTCTTTTTTTGTTTAGCAAAAAAAAAAACCCAGTGGTGATTAAATACCACCAAAAGAAAGCTCTATTTTTGTGTGAAAAATAACAAAATAAATTATAAAAATGCCATATGGGTACAGTTTTGCATGACCGCGCAATTGTCGTTCAAAGTATGACATCGCTGAAAGCTGAAAATTGGCCTGGGCAGGAAGTGGGTTTGAGTGCTCAGTAACCAAATGGTTAAGTGTGAACCCAGCCTGAAAGTGTTACTGAACCCAGGGCCTTGCATCACTATATCTGGTCTCCCACAGTATACAGAACATGGAAATGCAAGTATTTTAGTAAATATAAACCGCTAAATACCTTTTCTCATCAGCAGTATGTATATAGCAGTCTTGTGACTTCAGTGTCTGATTAAAGCTTGTAGGAGGAGTTTTCATTCTCCTCTAACTGTCCTATGAGGCTGCAGGACCCCTGACCCTCTGTCTGGACAGTGCTGATTGGCCCTGTGCTGATCACATGTACTCTCCCAAGGAAAAAAAACCTCTAGCATTACACACCCAACTGAGCATGTGCAGCTTGCCCCCCAAGGCTCTGTACTATCAGGCTGCCATGCGGGCCACAGAGCCTATTCATTTGAATGGGCTGCTTTGCCCCGCGACATGCAAGAAAGAAGTCCCTGCACTATATTTTAAATCCCAGCCTGCACGGGGAACAAGGTTCCCAGTTCGGGCGCAATTGCCAGTACGGGCCACGTGCCATTAGGATCAGTGGCACCTGCTTGCAGGTCCTACATTTCTTTGTGTGGGTGGTATTGGCTGCCGGTATTTGTGCGGGTCCCGCAGTGGCACCACCCGTTCAGATGTGTACCTAGCTCAACAGAGCTCAGTTAAAACTCCAATGCCGTGTACACATGACCGGACTTTCCGGCAGACTAGGTCCGACGGTCTTCCCAACCGATTTTCGCCTGAGTTCTGACGGACTACCCGTGCGTTACTTTGAATTTCTCGCCTGCTGCAAGCTCCATGACTGTGCCCGCAGGACCCACGAACTCAATGTTAAATTATTAACATGAAAATTATTAATAAAAATGCCATAAACCTATCCCCTATTTTGTAGATGCTATAACTTTTGCGCAAACCAATCAATAAACGCTTATTGCGATTTTTTTACCAAAAATATGCAGAAGAATAAGTATTGGCCTAAACTGGGGGAAAAAATGTTTTTTTTTATATATTTTTTGGGGATATTTATTATAGCAAAAGTAAAAAATATTGCATTTTTTTTTCAAAATTGTTGCTTTTTTTTGTTTATAGCACAAAAAATAAAAAACACAGACTTGATCAAATACCACCAAAAGAAAGTTCTATTTGTGGGGAAAAGGGGACGTTCATTTTGTTTGGGAGCCACATCGCACGACCGTGCAATTGTCAGATAAAGCAACGCAGTGCTGAATCGCAAAAAGTGCTCTGGTCAGGAAGGGGGTAAATTCTTCCGGGGCTGAAGTGGTTAAAGTAAGGCCTCTTTCACATGGCCCAAATGTTCAGGTCCGCCTGTCAGTTTTTCAGGCGGACCTGAACGGATGCTCCATAGACCTTTATGGAGCGTCGGATGTCTGCGGTGACATGTCTGCTGACATCCGACCCGCTCCGATATGAAAAAGTGTGACGGAGGAAAAAGCTACTTTTCCATCCGTCATCGGATCGGATCGGGTGACAACGGACACAGCGGGAGAGCGGCGTTATGACAGGTCCATCCCTGCACAGTGTGTCATCTTCCAGCTCAGCAGGGATCGATGGAGCGATCCCCGCTGAGCAAGTGGATATCCATGGGGCGGATCATCCCTGATCCTCCCCGTGTGAAAGGACCCTAACACACACATATCGCAAAAAATGGCCTGGTCATGAAAGTATTTGTAAACCCCCTATTGTCACTTTTACATATAGGTAAGCCTAGAAGAATTCTTACATATAGGTAGTGGAAATTTCTCCTTAACGTGCGCCGTTTAGGAGACATTTACCTTGTAGAGCGCCGATGATGTCATCGACGCATACTCTGTGAAGAAATTTACCTCCTTGCCGTTTCTTTAATCGCAAGTGCCATGACTGATGGCTCATGCGCAATAGTGATGTCACATGGCACAGGCTAGTCACAGAGCCGGAATCCACAGAAGAGGGGTGAAGATGGATGCAGCCACCAGCAAGGACATTGCAGGCTTTGTTTGCAGGTAAGTGCCACATAATGGGATAGTATGTGATCATACCTCCCAACATTTTGAGATGGGAATGAGGGACACCTACTAGAAAATGTATGTAGGCATAGGACACGCCTCCTGACACACGACATACACCCTTAAAGTAAGGTGACTAGATTTTTAAAATGAAATCCGGGGACATATTTTTTTTTTACTAGTAATTACAGCAATCAAAGACTCATAGCGGGACTGCGATATTGCGGTGGACAAATCGGACACTAATGCCGCGTGCACACGACTGGTTTTCCCATCGGAATAAACTCGGATTGTTTTTCCAATGGAGTTCCACTGAAACTGTCTTGCCTACTGTTTTGCCTACACACGATCACATCAAAGTCCGACCGTCTATAACGTGGTGACATACAACATGTATGACGGGACTAGAAAAAGTAAGTTCAATAGCCAGAAGCCAATAGCTGCCATCTTGTACTTTCTTCAGAGCATGCGTCGTTTTTGGTCCGTCTGAACAGCATACAGACGAGCAGTTTTCCTGATAGGAACTGGTTCAGTCGGAAATATTTAAAACATGTTCAATTTCTAGGTCCGCCAGAATTTTCGAGAAAAAAAAAAGTCTGATGAGGCCCACACGCGATCGGAATATCAGATGAAAATACTTTTTCTGTCAAACATTCCACTCGTGTGTACCTGGCATTAGTGAGACTTTTGGGAACCTGTGACACTAATACAGTGATCAGTGCTAAAAACTGGACTAATGACACTAGCTGGGAATGGAATAACATTTAGGGCAATCAATGGGTTAAATGTGTGCCTAACAAGTGTTTTCTCACTGTGGGGCATGTGCTTTTACTAAGGGAAGATATGGATCCCTGTACCTGCTTTGCTCTGATACCCAGAAATGCAGGATCACGTATATAAGTGATCCTGCGCAGCGAGACTGTCCTGTAGCAGTAAATCTGCTATCAGGCGATCGGCTACTGGTTAAGATCATCACCATTGTGATAACTGACAGGCAGCAGGCACTCTATCATGGCTCTGGCTGGCTCTGTAACAGTGTGTCACATAACATGGCTGCTGGGTCCTGATTTTTTTAACTTCTGACCAATAAGTGTCCCCCCCCCCCCCCCCCGCTGCCTGTGAGTTCTGACACCATCCATTATGCCAGAGAGGCAGACATAGTGCAATGTAGTCTATTTACAGACACCCCAAACCACACCTGTGTTGAAGCCTTGAAGGCACTGGCAGCTAGGGTTGCCACCTTTTCTTCAAGTCAAACCCGAACACTTTATCGGTGCACAGCAATTTTTTTTTATAGTATAAACTATAGATATATCTTGATATTAAATAACTTTTCTAATCATATGACATTAATAACAAGAGTTCCCCTTTACATCAGAGTCCACAGAGTTCCCCTTTTACATCTGAACTTGCAGAGTTCCCTTTCACTGTAAGGGGAGACTCTGCAGACTCTGATGTAAGGGAGAACTCTGGGGACTTTAACATAAGGGATGCTCTGGGAACCATGAGTTAAGGTGGAACACTAAGACCTCTGATGTACGGAGAGGACTTTGATGTAAGAAGGAACAGTGTGCCCATTGGTAGAAAGGGGAACTCTGATGTAAGGGGTGCTCTGAGAACCCTGATTAACCTAAGTGTACTCTCTCAGAGGCAGGAGAGAGAGAAGGGGGGAGACTCCAGTCACAGACAGGGATGGATGGTGAGCTCACTCACCCCTTGGCAGTCAGCACCTCTCACTCAGATGTATCTGAGGCTGCTGGACTTCTAATTAAGAGAGTAAGAGATACAGATCAAGCCCTCTCTCCTTTCCTGTCTGTGTGTTTGGGGGGGGGGGGGGGTGATGGCTTTAGGCAGTGTGAAAGAGGGTGTAACAGACACTCTCAGCTTAGATAACTGCAGCCAGTAACCCTGCTGGGAAGCCATGGTCCAGTCTGAATAATGTGTCCGGGTTTCAGGCAGTCTGAAACCTGGACGCATGGTTCCAAACCCGAACTGTCCGGGTGAATCCTGGACAGGTGGCAACTCTACTGGCAGCCCCACGATTGGATCTGCTTCCCCTCTGTTTCTGCTGCTGGACATCGTCAGCTGAGCTCAGCTGCCTCTCTCTGCCCGTCACCGCCACCACCTGCCTCACAGCCTCTCAGGTCTCACTCTCCGGGCCCCGGCTACTACTGGGTGGGGATCGGAGGAAAATTACTCAGGCGGGGAAGGCAAGGAGATAGGCAGGAGGCTTTTTTTTTTATTCTGCACTGGCTGTCTTTGAAAAGTGCCCCAGCTCCCGTTGAAGTCAAATCTGGGGACAAAACCGGGGACAGACTTGGTCCGGGGACTGTGTCCTCAATCCAGGGACTGTGCCCTGAAACTGGGGACATCTGGTCACCCTACCTTAAAGGAGAATAAACCAGAAAAAAAAAAAAGGTCAATTAAATCCACAAGGGACTTTTTTTTACCACTACTATTCCTTTATATTGGCTTTTAAAATTTACAAATGCAGCAATTTAGAATTTGGATGAAAGGTTTAGCACTGAGAAACACTTTTTGAAATATAAAAAGTGCATTTTGTATACAACTATAGAGATCAGACCAAAATGAGTGACAGTTGGGAGCTATGTGCGATGTATACTAGCCCAATATGCTTTTACTTTGCAGGGGAAAAAGGAGGAAGTAAAACACATCAGGGTTTACTTCCTCTTGAAGGTGGGGGGGGAACCTTCCGGAGGTGAAGTGGTTAGCTGACAATTGCGCATTCATGCGATGCTGTACCCAAATAAAATGTATGTCCTTTTTTTCCCACAAATAGAGCTTTTTTTTGGTGGTATCGACGTTTTTTTTATTTTTTTGCGCTATGAACAAAAAAAGACCGACAATTTTGAAAAAAAAAAACATTATTTTTTACTTTCTGCTATAAAACATATCCAATAAAACAAATCTTCATAAATTTAGGTCAATGTGTATTCTGCAACATATTTTTGGTAAAAAAAAAAATCCCAATAAGCGTATATTGATTGGTTTGCGCAAAAGGTAATAGCGTTCACAAACTATGGGATATTTTTATTTATCTAGCAATGGCAGCGATCAGTGACTTATAGCAGGACTGTGATATTGCAGCGAACATTCTGACACTAACTTTTCGCGGCCCCCTCCGCTAGAGGTCCACGGCATTGTCTCTGCCGGCCGCCATTTTACCAAAGACCAAGAACAGGAGCCGGCCGAGTGGCTGACAATGGAAATTGAGCTGCGGCATCGTCCACCCCCCGCCCCGCTGTCGGTCTGTTTGTGACCTTTTGTCATGGGCAGCACCGCAGCTCAATTTCTGTTGTAGCCACTCGGCCGGCTCTGTTTCTATCTTGATTACCTTGGCCTGTTACTAATAATGCACAATAATGGCAGTGGAAACTCCACTGCAGGCACACCGGATGTAAGGAGGAGCAACGCTGGGAACACCAGATGTAAGGAGGGGCTCCGCTGGGGACACCTGATGTAAGGAGGGCCTCCGCTGGGGACACCTGATGTAAGGAGGGGCTCCGCTGGGGACACCTGATGTATGGAGGGGCTCCGCTAGGGAAAACCTGATGTATGGAGGAGCTCTGCTGGGGACACCTGATGTAAGGAGGAGCTCCGCTGGGGACACCTGATGTATGGAGGAGCTCTGCTGGGGACACCTGATGTAAGGAGGGGCTCTGCTGGGGACACCAGATGTAAGGAGGGGCTCCGTTGCCAGGGACACAGATCTGTATGGGGGGTCTCTGCTTCTGGGGGCAGCTGATGTAAGGACGGACTCTGCTGGGGGACCTGATGGAAGTACGGACTCCACTGGGGGCACCTGATGGAATCCGGTGGCAGGCGACACACTCAGGGGTCCCACTGATTCTGGATTATGGTGAGTTGAATGATTTCATTCTATATTACAATGTAATAATAGTAATAATGCGCTTCAATCATCCTGACGCCACAACAACCATGGTGCTGGGATGATTGAAGCGCTAACACCAGGTGTTTGGAATATCTTTATCTGCTGATTTGTTAAACTCTGGAATACACATTTCTATTGTGGTGTAGGATCTGGGCCTGCTGTCCCTCCATCTGTCTTTCCTTCCTTCTCTCTCCTTCCCTCCTTTCTCTCTCCCTCCCTCTTTCCCCCTTTCTTTCTCCATCTCTCATTCATCTCAGACTCTAACCACACCCCCATTTGAACAACGCCCATATAAGCCATGCCCACTATTTCACATAAATCGCGCCCATTTTTTTACGCTGCGCACACCACATTTTTAAGTGGTGAGTGAGCTCACCATCCTTTCCTGTCTGTGATTGAAGTCTCCCCCTTGCCCTTTCCTTTATCCCCTGCCTCTGAGTGAGTACACTAAGGTAATTTAGGGTTCTCAGAGCACCTCTTACATCAGAGTTCCCCTTTACACCAAAGGCCACAGTGTTCCCCTTTAGATCAGGGTTCCCAGAGCATCCCTTATGTTAGAGTCCCCAGAGTTCTCCCTTACATCAGTCTGTGGACTCTGATGTAACGGGGACTCTTGTTATTAACTTTATATGATTAGAAATTTTATTTATTTGTAAAATATATGCATTAAAAAAATGTTCTAAAGTGTTTGGGTTCGACTTGAAGAAAAGGTGGCAACCCTATCCGGTGCACAGCGGCCGCCCTGTAGCTGCTCTAGGGCGGTCGGCAATGGGTTAGAGCAAGGGGATGTAAATAACAACCATTTTAATACAGAGAGCTCTGCCACGGCAACTTCCATGCCAACACAGTCAACCTGCACAAAACCTTCAACACGTTGTATACACCGGCTGAGAACCTCACATAGAATTCACAGAGCCACCAAGCCATGATCCCCTACAAAAATAAAGGAGGTAACTTTTGAGCAGATTTTTGCCCACAACAAACATGGCGCTCGCGGCGCGGTGCGGCGACGTCAAGTCCCCCGCCGTCGCTTCCTACGAACGCCTCGAAGAAGGGAGATTCTGATTGGTTCCCTGTCTCCCGAGGCCAGCCAACGCGAGGCCGCCTTGTAATCGCATTGAGAGAGCGGCGCGGTGTGTAGGTGAGAGGAGGAAAGGAGGTGTACGGGGCGGGAGAGGAAGGGACCGGGCCTGTGACCCGCAGAGCTGACACTCTGACCACACCGGGAGCTGGCAGGCCTGCATCAGACTGCCAGTAATTTAAAAGAACAGTCCCTTGAATTAGGTGGGGTGGAGGGTTTCCTGTAGTCAGAGAAGGGTCCCCCTCTGGGGGGTGGGGGGAGTGTTGTGGGGCCTGTTCCTCATACAGAGAATGCCTAGAAAAGTCAATTTTTATACTTGGGGCGCCTTTTTTGTGTTTATTTCATCTCATTCTTTATATTTTTAGGAGATTTTGTGACGTTGTGCTCCTCTGGGGTGTCGCAGGGCTCCGCAGTGTACAACGTCAGACCGCCGCGTCCTATCAGGAGTCACGTGGCACGCCGCCATCCAGGCCCCGCCTCCTCAACACGCCGCCATGCTGATCCTTTGGCTTCAGTAATGTGAGCCGGGCCGCCTCCTGATTGGTGAACTTGTGCGGGGTCACGGGGGCCTCTCTTGGGGCGGCTTTCCTTAAAGCGGAGTTCCACCTAACAATAGAACTTCCGCTTTAAGGGAGGTGACCCCTGACATGCCACATTTGGCGTCTCTTTTTTTGGAGGGGGTGGGGGGAGCGCATGCCCTCTTTTTAGAGGGTCCCTGCTCTGACTTCCGGGGGCCCCAGAAGGGAGATCACCTCTCCGGCCTCCCTCTCAGCAATCATCGGGGACACGTCACAGGTCCCAGATGATGCCCGGCCAGTCGCGGCGCACATGCTCAGTGGGTGCCCGGCTGTGACGCCACAGTTACAATGCCGGTGTCACGCCACATTCGGCTACCCACTGGAGTGCGCATGCGTGGCGCCACCATATGCGTTCCAACACAGGGCCCCTCGCGAGTTCGCTTCGCTCTCCACGCATTGGGCACGGCCTTGCTTCGCTCGGCATAAATATAATCTAGCTCTGTCGACTTGGATGGTGGGGCTTGAGTCTGGATTCAGGGGTGGAACGCATATGGTGGCATCGCGCAGTCCAGTGGGTAACCAAATATGATGGGTCGCCATATGTAAAGAAACGCCGGCACTGCAGAGAGGAAGGGGAGACTAGCGGGGCTTCGACCCACACCCCCACACATCGCTGGACCCTGGGACAGGTAAGTGTCCGATTATTAAAAAGCAACAGCTGCAGTATTTGTAGCTGCTGACTTACATTTTTTATTTTTTTTTAAGCGGAACTCCGCTTTAAGTATTTGTGACCCCCTGACATGCCACGTTTGGCATGTCTTCTTTTTGGGGAGGGCGAGTACCTATCTTTCACAGGTTTCCAGCTCCCACTTCCTCTCCTGGTGGAAGTTCACCCCCATCATGCCCCCCCCCCTTTTGCAATCTTGATTTGAAGATTGCCAAGTGATTCATAAAGTGCAGCTGGGCGCCCACACTTGCAATGCCAGCGCTGCAGAGAAGAGGGGGAGAGGGGCGGGGTTTCACGCACTCGTATCAATGGACCGTGGGACAGGTGAGTGTCTGTTTATTAAAAGTCAGCAGCTACACTTTTTGTAGCTGCTGGCCTTTTAAATGGATGAAACTCCACTTTAAATTACAACCAAAGACAAAACGTTTTTTTTTTTTTTTTTTTTTTTCATTTTGAGTAGAGTAATGGAGGGTTATGACCCCTGTCGGGTTTTTTTCTTTTTTTCATCTGTGTCCCATTGGAGAGATTTCCCATCACTTCCTGTCCCATAGTCAAAACAGGAAGTGAGAGTAAGTCCCTGCAAAGTGAGGGGAGTGCCGGAACTAGTGTCCCCTTTGAAAGATTTTCCCTTTTATTAATGTTCTGGTGACAACCCAAAGTTTGGGATTTTATTTCGCTTACACAGGTGGCAATAAACGGAGAGGAGGAATCTTCCTAATGAGGACACAGACCGTAAGCTCTAACGAGCAGGGTGCACTGATTTCCCCCCCCCCCCCCCGCGCATTGTAATTGTAATGTTGTAAAACACAGCGCAAACTGTCGGCGCTATATAAATCCTGTATAATAAAAACCTGAAAGGTGCCATCAAGAGGGTTTGCATGCCAGAAGGTGGGCTTTCCTTGTGACTTCTGTGATTGGCTGTCACATGACGGGATGCGCCTGTCATGAACATGAAGTGACAGCATGGTCACTTTGCTGGGAGCACGCAGCGAGTGCACTCAGTTCACAGAGCTGTCTCTATCCTCTATCATATAAGTTTAAAGGGTAAGTTCACCTTTACAGAAAAATCTGTAAGGTGAACTTACACAGGAGGTGAATGAACGCTCCAGGGTCCCCGTTTTACTGAGCTGTCAGTGCCCGTGCAGCTGGTTTAGCGGGCCGGGGATTTCAAATCCTTGTTCTTTTTTTTTTTTTGTGCAGGGCTTCTGGGATGGACCCGATTGATTCTTATTGGTCAGCTCCTGCACAGTGAATCGCTATAGGTAGTCCTGGCAGCACTGCACAGAGAAGAGGACTGGTATCAAATCCCCAAACTGCTGGACTGGCTGTGTGGGCAATGACAGCTCCACATACCTGGAGGTAAATGCAACAGGGATATGGGGGGGGGGGCAGGTTTACGTTCATTCACCTCTTAAATTTTTTTCTGAAAAGGGTGAACTAACACTTTAAGCACTTGCTGACCATGTAATGCTTGTGTGCATACAAGCTGCAGATGTACATCTGCTGTGTCTGCTGAGGTTTCTGTACACTGAGCTCCCGGTCTCTGTCTATGATTGGGAGGGGCTCCTAGTCAAGTGACCACAGTGACATTCAGTCACAGAGATTGGTGAAGTCTGTCCTGGTGTTAGGGCCCCTGTAGAGAGATACCATCATTAGGGCCCTCACCGGCAGCAGTTAACACTTCTATCCAGAGATGGAATGAGGTGGAATGGGGCGCTAGGCAAGGTAGAAGCTTTGCCCCTCATCTCTTTGATTGGAATTGAAGAGGATTACATTGGGCACAGAGAAGCCGTTCCATCTGTGTTGTCTGCACTGTCATGACAACAACCTACCAGTCCATCCTCCCTTGTGAAGTGATAAGCAGGTACACTGGTGTGACCAATAGTGCTTTCTCCTGGCTTACTGCAGGAACTTGAAGGTTGTAGCTGGGGCCCCCCCGGACAGCCATTAGGCCAGAGGCTCCTGCCTATGTTGCCATGTTGATGATCCGGCTGTGGTGCCGATTCCAGGGCTGACTGTCGCTCACACTGACACATGGACCTCCAGGATGAATACCACTCCTGGATGCTTCCTGTGGTGCCTTTGGTAACAAATCCCTTTCCTGTGCGGAGGGAGAAGGCCCCATTTATTTTAGAGGAAGATTATACAACCCAGCAAGGGCTTAAAGCAGAGCTCCAGCCAACAATATGATAAAAAAAAAAAATAGCCTATTTAAAGTAAAATAATAAAATCTGCTTTTTGCTGCAATATTAGCCTTGAGTCCAGAGGAACCACTTCAATACTTTTTTTTTTTTTCTGCCACTGGATGTCTCCAGTCTCATAGCCAGCATCATTCAATCCACAGCATGTGGCTGGGCAGTAAAAGAAGCAGCAGCATGGTGATAAGCTCATTTTCCTGTCACTCTGCTCTCTCCTCCACTTTATATGCTAACAAGCATGCTGAGATCAGCTCATTATGCTGCTTCTTCCTGATACACTCCATCCTTGCAATACAGAAACTGTAATGGGCTGATATAAAGTACAAAATTGATGATTTGCCAACAACTGTGCGATATAACCTAACTAGGTTGTATACAAGCCTACGTGGCCAGATTTAACTACACGTTTTTTGTCTACTAAAGAGAACCTCAAATGTAGGAGCTTCCAGAGGTGCAGTTCTGGGGGCGGTCATCCTCAACCTGGCTTTACAGCCAGTAAGTCCCTGAAACATCCATGCAACCAGTAAAGTATGAAATGCCTGGACTCCCTTCCTGCTTGTTCCAGGTCAGTGACTTGCTAGGTATGTTAAACCCGTCTAAGGAGGATTTTCCCTGAGACTGCACTTCATAGAACAAGTTGGCAATGGTGCCACACATATTTCTCTGTTAAAGAGGAAGTAAACCCATCAGGGTTTACTTCCTCTTTCATTCCCTGCAAAGGTAAAGCATAATGGACTACTATGCATCGCATAGTAGCCCATTATGTGTCACTTACCTGACACAGGAGCCAGCGAAGTCACTGCTGTCCCCTGTAGTCCGGCGCATCCATCTTCTCGGTGGGTCTCGCTGCTCCGCCGCTGTCATTCGGCGAAGCTGCGATGACGTCACTCCCTCGCATGCGCACGGGAGCCACCACTTGAGGCATATCGCCGTTGACCACGGCGCGCTCAGTGCGCCTGCGCACCACTGTCTACGGCGCTTGCGCCGTAGACAGCGGTGCCTGTCTTTTGGCAAATATCTCCTAAACCGTGTAGGTTTAGGAGATATTTCTTGGACCTACAGGTAAGCCTTAATCTAGGCTTACCTGTAGGTCAAAGTTGGTTGTAAGGGTTTACAACCACTTTAACTGGTTCACATTTCACATGAGTGGTTTGCTTTGACCCAAACATGTTGTTTTTTTTTCTAGCAGTTCAACCAGACATGGCTGAATAAATCGAAGCAGACTTCCTTCCCTTCTAATAGGTAGAATTGCCATACGTTTTCCATCTGCATGGACGTATTAGTAGTTGAGGTTTAATAGAGATGCTTTGTGCTGATATTAGGACACTTGTGATGTCACAGCTTATTGATTATAAAATATCCATCTAACCTGAAATTATTCTTTTTTGTAGGTCACTTTCATGAACACACCTAAGCCTCCTTGATCAGCTCGCTGTGAAGTCGGTAGGTGTATGCTCTCATGTCTGCATTGGCTAGCTAGAGTTGGAAAAAATTATGATTATTTTAACTGTTTATCAAGACATTGATGTATATTTGGTACAGTGGGCGCATCCAATTTTACTTTAATCCCATTACTCATCATAGGGCAGTTCTAAAACAGAGCACACATCGGTAGGATAAGTAGCATGTGACGCTGTTAAAGCAGAACTTTACCAACAACAACGTAATAAAAAAAATAATGTTCTTTAACAAGGAACATTCATTCCACATGAATAATTGTGCTACCAAAATCAGTGTGTAAATTTCCTCCAGCCTCGTTCCTGTTTCCTCTCCATGGAGGGTGCCATTTTGCTGAGCCCCGAGCAGCAGTAAAACTTTACCCCAGTGTTGTAAAAGCAACTGAGTATGTGCAGAGCAGGGTGAGGCAGTATATTACTGGATCTTAATTGGCATAAGCACTTATTTTTAGTGCTTTACAGTGCTATACCTGCTAAAGTTAAAGGGGTTGTAAACCCTCGCGGTTTTTCACCTCAATGCATTAAGGTAAAAAAAGTTTGTGCTGTAGCGCACCCCGACCCCAAGCCACCTCCCCCCCTTTTTACTTGCCTGAGCCCAATCATTACGAAGATGAGCACAGGAGCTCCAGCCACTGTCTCGGGTCCTCATTGGATAGGTTGACAGCAGCAGGAGCCATTGGCTCCCTGCTGCTGTCATTTAAATCCAGGGGGGCGGGCCGCCGAGTCCTGCTGTCTGTGTCATTGGATGCTGCAGCAGGATTTTGGAGCGCACCCGCACAAGTTCCCACATGGAAAGTGACTCTCCGTGGGGACATGCGAGAAGAGGAGGCTGGGAGCGCTGTGGGGGGACCCCAGAAAAGGAGGATTGAGTCCGCTCTGCAAAAGTATGTAAGTATGACATGACGTTTTTTTTTTTTTTTTTTTTTTTTTTTTTTTTTTTTTAACCACAAAGCTTTACAATCACTTTGCGTGAGCTAGTAGGACTTTGTTGGACCAAAGCGATATTTGGTTTTGTCTTAAACAGTAGAAGAAACTAGAGGCTTCAGCTAGAACTGATTTTCATTTCAGTGGTCACTGACCAATGGATTATTCTGCTCATTTTACAGGTCCTTCTCAAAAAATTAGCATATTGTGATAAAGTTCATTATTTTCTGTAATGTACTGATAAACATTAGACTTTCATATATTTTAGATTCATTAGACACAACTGAAGTAGTTCAAGCCTTTTCTTGTTTTAATATTGATGATTTTGGCATACAGCTCCTGAAAATCCAAAATTCCTATCTCAAAAAATTAGCATATCATGAAAAGGTTCTCTAAACAAGCTATTAACCTAATCATCTGAATCAACTAATTAACTCTAAACACCTGCAAAAGATTCCTGAGGCTTTTAAAAACTCCCAGCCTGGTTCATTACTCAAAACCGCAATCATGGGTAAGGCCGCGTACACACGCGGGGACTGTTCGCTCAACTTTGTCCGCTGAACAGTGTTTCAGCGGACAGTCCGCTCGTGTGTGGGCTTCAGCGGACAGTTTCAGCGGACAGTTTGACGAACAAAGTTTTTCGGAAATCCCGAAAAACTGTCCGCTGAAACTTGGTTTGAGCGGACAGTCCCCGCGTGTGTAGGCTTGTTCGTCAAACTAAGTTCCGCGCATGCTCAGAAAGGATTTATACGCCGAAGGTTGCATTGCAGTGTATAGGACGTCGTTTTCTAGTCCCGTCGTACGTGCCGTTCACGTCATCGCGCACGGTTTCAGCGGACTGTTCGTTCGTCGTGTGTGGGCAAGTCCGTCCATGCTAATTTTGAGCGGACTGTCCGCTGAAACTGTTTGACGAACAAAGTTGAGCGAACAGTCCCCGCGTGTGTACGCCGCCTAAGACTGCCGACCTGACTGCTGTCCAGAAGGCCATCATTGACACCCTCAAGCAAGAGGGTAAGACACAGAAAGAAATTTCTGAACGAATAGGCTGTTCCCAGAGTGTTGTATCAAGGCACCTCAGTGGGAAGTCTGTGGGAAGGAAAAAGTGTGGCAGAAAACGCTGCACAACGAGAAGAGGTGACCGGACCCTGAAGAAGATTGTGGAGAAGGACCGATTCCAGACCTTGGAGGACCTGCGGAAGCAGTGGACTGAGTCTGGAGTAGAAACATCCAGAGCCACCGTGAACAGGCGTGTGCAGGAAATGGGCTACAGGTGCCGCATTCCCCAGGTCAAGCCACTTTTGAACCAGAAACAGCGGCAGAAGCGCCTGACCTGGGCTACAGAGAAGCAGCACTGGACTGTTGCTCAGTGGTCCAAAGTACTTTTTTCGGATGAAAGCAAATTTTGCATGTCATTCGGGAATCAAGGTGCCAGAGTCTGGAGGAAGACTGGGGAGAGGGAAATGCCAAAATGCCTGAGGTCCAGTGTCAGGTACCCACAGTCAGTGATGGTCTGGGGTGCCATGTCAGCTGCTGGTGTTGGTCCTCTGTGTTTTATCAAGGGCAGGGTCAATGCAGCTAGCTATCAGGAGATTTTGGAGCACTTCATGCTTCCATCTGCTGAAAAGCTTTATGGAGATGAAGATTTCATTTTTCAGCACGACCTGGCACCTGCTCACAGTGCCAAAACCACTGGTAAATGGTTTACTGACCATGGTATTACTGTGCTCAATTGGCCTGCCAACTCTCCTGACCTGAACCCCATAGAGAATCTGTGGGATATTGGGAAGAGAAAGTTGAGAGACGCAAGACCCAACACTCTGGATGAACTTAAGGCCGCTATCGAAGCATCCTGGGCCTCCATAACACCTCAGCAGTGCCACAGGCTGGTTGCCTCCATGCCACGCCGCATTGAAGCAGTCATTTCTGAAAAAGGATTCCCGACCAAGTATTGAGTGCATAACTGAACATAATTATTTGAAGGGTGACTTTTTTTGTATTAAAAACACTTTTCTTTTATTGGTCGGATGAAATATGCTAATTTTTTGAGATAGGATTTTTGGGTTTTCAGGAGCTGTATGCCAAAATCATCAATATTAAAACAAGAAAAGGCTTGAACTACTTCAGTTGTGTGTAATGAATCTAAAATATATGAAAGTCTAATGTTTATCAGTACATTACAGAAAATAATGAACTTTATCACAATATGCAAATTTTTTGAGAAGGACCTGTATATGTTTCTGTGGTAGTGACTCCCTGATGGAGTTCCCATGTTCCCTGCCAGGGAAAATTGATTTGCTGAAAGTGTTAAGTGAATATTTTCAAAATGGGATGCTGAGGCTTGTTGGGGCTCCAAATGTTATCTGCAGGAGTGTGCGGGTGGCAGATTGCACTAGTACAGGTTATTAAAAGGCATTTCCTGCTAATTTGTTTACTTTAACTGAATTTGTTAGAGATGCAGTCTGAGTAACGAACATTGTCATTTTAAAAGTTAATACAGCTGTACCCATTCCCAGCCCATTTCTGTGCATTGAACTGCATTGCATTCGGCAGCACCTTGTACCCTGCTAGGTGCAGTACTGTGTGTTGCTGCAACTCATTAAAGTGGTGTTGCCACCAAAAAATAAAAACTAGTTTAACCACTTGCTTACTGGGCACTTAAACCCCCCTCCTGCCCAGCCCAATTTTCAGCTTTCAGCGCTGATGCACTTTGAATGACAATTGCGCGGTCATACAACACTGTACCCAAATGACATTTTTATCATTTTTTTTTTCCCCACAAATAGAGCTTTCTTTTGGTGGTATTTAATTACAGATGGGAGTTTTATTTTTTGCTAAACAAACAAAAAAAGATGCAAAAAAAAATAAAAATCATGTTTAATAGTTTGTTATAAAATTTTGCAAACAGGTCATTTTTCTCCTTCATTGAAGTGCACTGGTGGGCACTGATAGGCTGCACTGGTGGGCACGGATGGGTGGCACTAAGGGGCACTGATAGGTACCTATCACCACTGATAGGTGGCACTGATGGGCACTGGTAGATGACACTGATGGGCACGGATATGTGGCACTGGGGTGCAGCACCTTTGTTGAGGCAGATTGTGGGCACTGCTGGGTGGCACTGTGGGCACTGCTGGGTGGTGCTGGGGGGCACTTATTTTTTTATTGAGGTGGCACTGGCAGGGGGCAGGTGGGCACTGGCAGGGCTGGCCGTGATCGGGACTGATGTCCCGATCACGGCCGCCGGTGATCGGCTCTTTTTTTTTCTCCTCGCGCTGTCAGCGTGAGGAGGAATAATAGCTGATTACCGGCTCCGTTGTATCGCATGATCAGCTGTCATTGGCTGACAGCTGATCACGTGATAAGGGGTCAGGATCGATCCCTTGCTCGGATCAGTGATCAGGCGAGTCTCATAGACTCGCCGCTCGTGCACGGGACGACGTCAATAGACATCGCCCCGGCAAAGGAGGTCCGCGCTGTAGCCGTCATTCGGCTATAGCGCGGGTCTCAAGTGGTTAAAATTCTTTAAAAAAATTTGAACTTTTTTTATTTTTATTTTTTTACTCGCCTCTAAATGCCTGTTGCTAGGGGGTCCCTCGTAGTCTGCCGCCTTCATCACTTGACATCACTTCCCCTCGCACCGCACACGTGTCCCAGATGACTGTGCGGTGTATCACGATGCCCTGCACCGCTCGTGCATGCGCAGTGGGTGCCCGGCTGTGGCTTCACAGTAAGAATGGCGGAGCGGGGAACAAGGGGGGTCTTCGTTCCCCCACATCGCTGGACCCTGGGACAGGTAAGTATCTGATTATTAAAAGTCAGCAGCTGCAGTATTTGTAGCTGCTGACTTTAATTTTTTTTTTTTTTTTTTTTTTTTTAGGGGGCACCCCACTTTAAAGTGATTTGTAAACGATCACCTTGTAAAACAACCCATTTAGTTTAAAGCGGTAGTAAACCCGCAATGTTTTTTTTTTTTTTTTTTTTTTTTTTTTTTTAAACCTGCAAAGCAAAAGGCATAATGAGCTAGTATGCACCGCATACTAGCTCATTATGAAATACCTTAGAACGAGGCCCCGACATCTGGCCCGATCCACGCCGAGGGAGCCGACATGCTCCCTCGGCGTCTCTTCCTGGTATCGCGGCTCCGGCGCTGTGAGTGGCCGGAGCCGCGATATCGTCACTCCCGCGCATGCGCGCGGGAGATTTCAGTCCGGCCGCACGAGCGCTGCCGGATTTTCACGGAGAGAACCCCCTTGTGCGCATGCGCCGCTGCAGTCAGCGGCGCATACCGAGGGGAATATCTCCTAAACCGTACAGGTTTAGGAGATATTTTTTTTACCTACAGGTAAGCCTTATTATAGGCTTTCCTGTAGGTAAAAGTAAAAAAAATGACCATACTACCACTTTAAAATTGAAATGAAGGCAAAACATTTGTTTATAGTACCATAATACCACTACCACTTTTTTTGTTTTTATAAGTTATCACAGTCCCTCTTTTCCCTCTGTTCTTAGCTGCAGTCTGATTAGCTGAAGTCCGATTATTGGAGGAGAGCAGACCGAGTTCCCAGCATAGCTAGAGAACTGATCACTGGTGTGTTCTGCCTCGTGTGCTCAGTTTTTAACAGGAACGAGGGACTGGCAGGAACACCAGGATCTTCACACAAAAGAAGCAATACAAAGAGAACAAGATACTTTCTCATACAAGTACATGGTACAGCAGGCACATATCGGGAATTTGAAATACTGGGGTAACGCACTCTAAAGTGATTGTAAATTCTCTTTTTATATTTTTTATTTTTTTATTTTTATTTTTTAGTTAAGAATAACAAACATGTCCTACTTGCCCCCTCCTGTGTAGTAGGTTTGCACAGAGCAGCCCAGATCCTCTGTTTTTTGGGTCCCTCTCCATGCTCCTGACCCCTCCCTCCTCTTGAATGCCCCCACAATAAGCAGCTTGCTGTGGGGGCACCAGAGCCAAGTCACAGCTCCCTGTGTCCATTCAGACACTGAGCCATGACCCTTGTTCTCCTCATTGGCTGACTTTGACAGCAGGGAAGCCAATGGTGCCATGCTGCTGTCTCAGCCAATGAGGAGGGGAATCCTGGGCAGCCGAGACAATCCTACAACATTGCTGGATCTAGATTTGGCCCAGGTAAGTATTAGGGGGGCTACTGCAAACACAAGGTTTTTCATCTTAATGCATAGAAAAACCTGATTTACAATCACTTTATGTCTAGGGGGTGAGGAATAAGGTCCCTTTCACACAGGAGATACGATAAGCTCCGCATGTCAGTTTTTATAGACAGACATGATCCGTGTATCCCTGTGGATTGGTGGGTGTGAATAGACTTGTGTCCGTTTACACCCGCCTACCCCCAATCTGATCTGGTCCGCTAAATTAATTTTATTTTTTTAAGGGGTTTAATTCTGCTCCATCTTGGCGGATTGAAGGGCAGTCGGGTGTAAACTGACAGCTGGTCCATTTACACCCAGCCACCCATAGAGCAGAGCGGGCTGTGTCTGTCGACTCTGCAGAATCTGAGTGAACACGGACTTGTCATCTGCCCCGCTCTGCTCAGCAGGGGATCAGTGGACAGTTCCCCTGCTGAGCGAATCAGATTCTGCCACATGTGAAATCAGGCTTAGGTGTAATACATTAGTCTTTGCTGCCGTGGGCATCTGTGTGACTGCTCCCCCTAAAGCCTTGTTTCTAAGTTGCTCCAGTGATTGCATGCTGACGTCATCGTATACACTGTGGGACCAAAAGTCCTGCATTGTACATGAGGAAAGCGAGGGTCCCCCCCATAACCCAGGGTAACCATGAGAGGAGTGTGGAAGCCTCCTGGAGCGAAAAAAATAAAGTATTTAGTGGATACTTCTCTTTTCCTGTTGCTGCGTCAAGAACTCCCTGCTGTACATCTGACTCCATGTGTCCACCTGGGAGGTCTTTGTTATTCCTGCCTCTATTGTGTGTTCCAGCTCTTCATGTTACATCCTCCATAACATTAAATAAATGGAAAGGCCAGCAAGGAGAGTTGTAACTCCTCATAATGGTCGCAGTATATGTTCAGACCTGGAAGCTCGTTATAGAGATCTTTAGAGTACAGCGATCAATAGGGTCCCGGATAGAGAATTCACTTTTGGGGAGGACTGACACTGCACTGTATATTTGTTATTTTTGTGTGTCCGGAAATGTTAAAATGACAGCTCTTTTCTTTTGGCAGTTTTAGTTTCTGGTCTGGATGAGCGGAGATGCTGCAATGACAGAGTCAGAAGAGACAGTCCTGTTTATAGAGCACCGCTATGTGTGCTCAGAGTGTGGAGTGGAGTACCCCAACTTGGAAGATGCTGTTGTGCACCAACAGAGCCATACAGGCGTGGGCCAAGAAGCAGAGTACCAGGTCCTGGATCTTGGCTCCCATGAGAACCAGTACCAATGCCTGGAATGTGGACAGCTGCTGATGACGCCCAGTGACTTGCTTGCCCACCAGGAGCTGCATATTAGATTACTGCAAAATCCTCCGAAGCCAGAAAACCTGAAGATCAAGCGCCCGTCTCGCAGTGAAATTCACTATGAATGCCAGGAATGCAAAGCCTTGTTTAACAGCCAGGATTTGTGGCTGGCCCATAGATACACGCACATGGCACCCCAAAATGTGCCACAATCCAAGGTGGTGTTACAGACAGAAGACCATGTTGTGGAGGACTCTATACAGCTCATGTGTGACCCCTCTACACCTGGTGAGGTCCACCTTGTTGCTGGTCAGCAACATTTTGTCCCAACCTCATCATCCGGTGCAGCCTCCCATACCCAAGTGTTAGTGGACCTGGAGCATTCCTATAAAAAGAATGATGATGTAGGGGAGGAGTGTGCAGTGGAAGTTTTGTTTTATAAGTGCTCTGAGTGCACTCAGCTTTTTCAGACTCCTGGGGAGTTCCTGGAGCACCAAGCCACCCATTTCCAAGGCCAGGAAAATGCTGTAGAAGTTAGCAGTCAGTCAGGTGAGGCAGCACAGCCTTTGGCTAATGAACAGATAGTTGAACAGCTAGTGAAAGAAACTGCTCCCCCTGACCGTCCTGGACAGGTGAGTGGAGGTGTCTCAGCTCCTCCAGTAGGGGAACAAGTACCGGCTCTGAATGACGTTATCCGGTCTTGTGCTACATGCAAAGCATCTTTTAAGAGTGAGAGAGAACTTAAAGCCCACTTAATATCTCATAAGACTGGCCCCTTTAACTGTCCTCTATGTAGTAAAGTGTTCCTTACACACCAAGATGTAGAAGAGCACCTAAAGTCACATCAAAGTGAACATCATTATCTTTGTGTGGAATGCGGTTTGGGCTTTGCCAGTGAATCTGTCTTGGTTAATCATCGCCGAACCCACCAGGCTAATCCTCTGTACTCCTGTGAATGTGGCCAGACCTTTGTCAACATGACTAAATTCCTTTACCACCGACGAATGCACAGCACTAAAACCCGAGAACCTGTGCAAGAGGAAGAAAAAAAATCAGACTGCACCTTCCCCACTTCTGCCGGGGGCTATGTGTGCTCAACTTGCGGTAAAGCATTTCCCCTGATGTCTCAGCTGTTGCGCCACCAGCGTTTTGTGCACGCAATGGAAAAAAGGCACAAGTGCCCAACTTGCAGCAAGCCGTTCAAGAAACGCTCGCATCTTCGCAACCACATGCTTACTCATACAGGTGAGCGCCCGTATTCTTGCAGCGTCTGTAGTAAATCATTCAATGCTCAGGCCAATCTGCTCCGGCACAAGCTTACACATACCGGAGAGAAGCCGCACAAGTGTCAGCTGTGTGGCAAGGCATTCAGCCAGTCTTCAACACTCCAGCAACATCTGGTTGTGCACAGCCAAACCTACCCGTATAAGTGCACAGAGTGTGGGGTTAGCTTTCACCGTCCATACCGCCTCCTCATGCACCAGTATCACCATACCGGGGAATACCCGTACAAGTGCCAAGTTTGCGGCCTTTCTTTCCTGCTCAAGAGATTACTGGAGGTCCATGAACTTGGCCATCGTGGTGAAGAGCCTTTCAGATGTGCAGACTGTGGCGCCAACTACCCATCTTCTCAGCGTTTAAAAGACCATCGTTGTAACCGGACTGGAGCTGGACCGGGAGACAAGTTGGAGTGCCCAGTTTGCGGCAAGAAAGTGAATTCTGATGCCGGACTCAATGCGCATGTTTCAACTCAGCACGCTGGCGCAAGAAGTGGAGCTGGTTACCCAGGGAAGAGTAAACAACCCCTGCCATCAAGGAACAAGCCGAAAGTAGGCTCCAGAAGCCTGGAATGCCCCGAATGCCATAAGACCTTCAGCACAGAAACGTCTTTGCAAGTTCACCGCCGAATTCATACTGGGGAGCGGCCCTACCCGTGCCAAATTTGTGGCAAAGCTTTCCGCCAGTCCACCCACCTCAAGGACCACGTGCGCCTTCACACAGGTGAGAAGCCCTTCAAATGCGACGTTTGCGGCAAAGCTTTTACCATTGCAGTGCGTCTAGCTGAGCACAAGCGTATTCATACAGGTGAGCGGCCCCACGCCTGCCCAGAATGTGGGCGTGCGTACCGTTCCTTTTCCAACCTGTGGAAGCACAGGAAACTGCACCGAGAGCAGGCTATACCACTGCATGATCACGAGGCCCATGCTGCGGACCTCTCTAGTGCTGTGGCGATAGTTGAGACTGTAGAAACCATTCCCATTATAGAGACTGTGGAAATTTTCCCCGAAGGCAGCGCCATAAATGTACAGGATATCCAGTTTGAGACTTTGCAGGTGGAGAATATACACTTGGGGAACATTCAGATCGGTACCTTGTGAGTCAAGTCTACTTGAAAGTCAGGAACCAGCATGTGATCTACTGAACCTACAGAACAGAGTTATCTATTTGGAGCAGTGTGGTGCGCTACCTGTTTTGCTGATGTTGCAGGGATACACCTTTGCTGTTTAAATCTGCTTTAATTGTGTCCTTCCAGTTTAACATGTTGTTTGAAATGTATATTTTAATTAAACCCTCTAGTTATTTACCTTTTACTAGTGAATGTAGACAGTCCTATGTTTGTTTTTTCTGTGTGCTGCAGCTGGTAAGAAATGTGTGAATATGACGATGTCTGCAAGGTTTTTTATTTTTGGTTCCCCCCCGTGCACAGGACACATGACAACACAAGTCCCTTAAAGGAAACTTATACTCGTGTTCTCTTTTTAGTGCTTAAATTGTAAGAGAAGCTTAAGTCACTTACCTATTCCTAATAAAATATTCCCCTTCCTCCTACCTATCCTGCCTAACCTGTATGGAAAAAGATCTGTGTACTTACCTATTTTATCCGTTCTGGGCTGGTCATGTGACCATGCAGCTCTGCTAGGAAGTGCTCAACTGGTTGGAAATTCTGGGAGCTGTGATGTACCATAACCCAGCTATTGTCTGTGCTCCCTCCACTCCTCTACAGTAGGTGCCCACTAATGCGGGGGAGCCAGACCTGCGAGATTAAAAATAGGAAAGTACACCTAATCCTGTGGGGTTTTTTTTTTTTTATTGGAGGCGAGGGATCGGTCTTAAAAATAGTTACTTACAATTTTCCTCCGCTTTTAACGTACCTCAAGTGCTACTCCAATTCACACCACTTTTCAAATGTTGCCTGCAATTACTCTTAAAAGGGAAGTTAAATTGAAAATTAATATAAGATAAAAAAAAAAAAACGTACATAATTACCTAGGTGGATGCAGCATTGGTCCCTCGATCCCTCTAAAACAAAGAAAAGAGTGATCAAGGTCACTGATCACTCAGAGCAGAGCCTCCCTGCTTTGCTCCTCCAGTCCTCACTGGAGTGGAGAAGGGTGGGAGTGGCTGGCTGACTCGGCCTCCCAGCATCTCGCTGAAAGTCTGAGCCAGCTGCTTCCCGGGAATTTAGGTGAATCCCAACATTATAGTTGGGATAGCTCCAGAACCTGAACCAACATGGTGATGTCAGCCGACAGCAGTGCAGAACAAAGTGCACTTCTGTGATTTCCCCCCAAGAATCCCTAAATCAAGATCAATAATAATCAAGATTCCCTAAAGAGGTTTGGCCTTCTTTCTTTGTAGTGTCCTGCAGTGTGTACTCTATGAAAAGGGTAGGCAACTTCAGCACTCCAGCTGCGTTGAAACTACAAATCCCATTATGCCTTTGGCTGTCAGTCTTGCAACTTGCTGGATTGTCCGTGTTACCCCCTTCTCTATGCTCTTCCCCAACATGCTGGTGCTGAGACTCAGACTGACCTCTGTAGTTCATATGACAAGATTGCTGTAAATGGGCACTCTGCATTCCTGATGCTTTCCAAATGGCCCCTGGGCATAGTAGGGGAATAGCACAGTACAAACCTATGCACAAACTACTCTGAATTTTTATGCAATATCTGGTCCATGTCAGACATTGATTTTTGTGTGGCCTCTGCTTCTATAGATATTGAAAATGCAGATCAACATAGCATATAGCCAAAAGATTGGATGGCCTAAGTGACCCGCCATGATGAAATACACAATGGTTTGGCTGGATTTGGTCCTGAAGTGGATGACTAGGTTTAATAAGGTCAGTATAGAAATTGGGCCACTAGTACATCTATTTTTAAGGTTCCTTGAATATAGATTTAAAGGAGTGCCACAAGGTACAAATTAATATCCTTCGTTATAAGTTGATAGCTAACATATTTGGGGTTGCAACATAATCTTCTGTAGGGTAGTCTTCGACATATATCCCCCTTTTCCCATGATAATTTTCCTGCTGCACAATAAGAAGGTCAAACAGCACGTTCCTCCAATGTCACTCCCCACAGGCATCTGTCCAGAACCAGAAAGAGAAGATTCCATAGTACAAAATAAAAAATAAAAAAATTAAACAAATCAATGCAGGGCCATGTATGTTGAAGCTCTGGAGGGAGTGACACTCATTAGTACTGTAGGATCAGGTGAAATGGTTGGTGGGTAACCATACATGGGGCTTTTAATGAAGAGTGGCTCCTTTTTCTCTTTTTTTTGTTTTAAAAGTAGAACTTACGGAGCAGGATCCTGCATCCAGAGCTGGAGGAGTGAAGAGGATGTGTGTCTGGAGCAGGACTAAATATTTTTTTGTGCATCACAGACCTAATGCTCAGTGAGCAGGCTCAAGGCCAGTAAGGGATATGCAACACCTGTGTACCCATTTCAGCACATGAAGGCCTCCCCTCACTGATTCGGCCTAAAGACTACTTTCACGTAGGCTTCAGTGTGTATAAGAGCAGTGTGAACAGCAAGCATTTACAGGACTTTCAGCAAGCTTTGTTGAAGCTTTAAAAGCACCCTTAAAGTGGGATGCCCCCCTAAAAATAAAATAAAATTAATAATTAAAAGTCAGCAGCTACAAATACTGCAGCTGCTGACTTAATAATCGGACACTTACCTGTCCCGGGGTCCAGAGATTCAGGGGAATGAAGACCCCCCTCGTTCCCCACTCTGCTCGTGGCGCTGTCATTCTTACTGTGACCCCCTAGCAACAGGCATTTAGAGGTAAAAAAAAAACATTTTTTTACAATTATTTTTTTTAAAGAATTTTAAACCATTTATTTTATTTTTTGGTGGCAACACCAGTTTAAATTCACATTTGTAAATGTTGAACACAGATCCTTGTGGAAGTGCTGATTGTCAATTTAAACAGGCTGCTAGCAGGTTCCTGCACTACTTGAAGCTTGTTGAAAGCCTGCTAGCAGCTTGTTCAAAGTGACAATCAAGATTAACAATTAAGATCTGTGTATAACCTTTCCAAACAGGCTCTTTAAAGGCTAAGGAAAAGCTGCTAGAAGCTTGCTGAAAGTTCATAAAAGCTTGTTCACCCTGCTCTTATACAAGCGGAGGCCTGTGTGAAACATACCTTTATAGTGACCCTTTTCTTCTAATGATGGACTACGTTTTACTGAAAATGCAGAGGCTGTGCAAAGGGAACTAATTGAGTGTAAAGCCTCATACACACGGTCGGACTTTGTACAAACTTTTCCGTGGACTTTAGTACAAAGGGCGTGGTCCACAAGTTTGTATTGCATACACACGATCGGACTTTTTGACAACAAACACGAATGTAATGACGTCACAACGTACTGACGCCGCTTCAAAAGAGGACGTTCAATGACTCCAGTGCCACCTTTGGTCAACTTCTGTATTGTAGTCTGATCTTTTTGCATTGGTTCTGAGCATGCGTGTTTGTACCTTGTACAAAAGTCCGATGCTTTTGCGTACACACGGTCGGACTTTGCTCCATCGGACTTTTGTTGCCAGAAGGTTTGTCCGTTCGCACAGCCAACAAAAGTCCGATGAAAACAGAAAAAGTTTGTCCGATGGAGCGTACACACAGTCGGATGTTGCTCCAAAACAGCTAATTTGCATGTTGTCAAAAAGTCCGACCGTGTGTACGGGCCTTAAGGTGCAGTTTCCAACAGCAGTAATGAAAGGAAAATCCGGATGGCTGCACATCAAACAGATCCAAATGCCTTTATTTGCATAAAACCATGAAGAGCACTACATGTACAAGCAAGGGAGGAACGGCTTACATGTTTCACACACAAATTGTGCTTTATCAAAGCCCACTTGTTTCATCTACCAACAGCAGCCAGCAGGATTCAGTTAAAGCTGAATTCCAGGAATTTTGCAACTTTGTAAAAAGTGTAGGCACACTATGAGTTAAGTCCAATTGGGCACGTTACCTTCCGGAACCTATCTCTATTACTTATACATGACAGGATTATTGCACTCCCGAAGGACACACTCTGGCTGTCGAAGGAGAGAGGTGCGCACAGCAGCTATGCCTTCCACTCTGCTGCCCATTCACAGATGCCTTTGTATTTTGAAGGAGTTCATATAATACAAAGGCTTCTGTGAACGGGGACGGGCTGACATAGTTCCAGCGATTCTGCTTTTGAAGGAACCACAGTGAAGCTCTTCCTGGAGCTCAATAAACCTGTCAGAGGTGAATAATAGAGACAAGTTTACCAGGCGGCATGCACCTCATTAGACTTAACTCGTGGCATGCCTGCAGTTTTTACAAAGTAGCTGAATTCCTGGAATTCAGCTTTAACCAAATACGGAGAAGTCTAATTGGTTGCCATATTTCACATTGTCCAGGGTATTTTTTTATTAATACAGGTAATTATATAGCACTGCCAATTTATGCAGAGCTTCACCTACTGTACATTCACGAGTTTCTGCCCTCAAGGAACTCACCATCTCCGCTTCACATCTTGCATGCATACATTCTGTACATACTAGGGCCAGTGTCGATGAGAGCCAAACTTACCAGTATGTCCATGGCGTGTGGGAGCAGATGAGTATCTGGAGGAAACCCACACAAGCTCCATGCTGGCTGTGTCCTGGGCCAGGATTCAAATTGATGGCCCCAGTGCTGCAAGGCAGAAGTGCTAACCACTAAACTACCATGCTGCCTGATGTCTTTAGTTGCTGAATAAGGTTTGTCCTGCAGAGGCCGTCTACAATGGTATTGGATGGATGTACATGTGTCAGCTGCATAATCCTGTATACACTTTAGCGTCTGTCACAATGCAAGGCTTGATTTAAAAGCCCTCCTATCAAGTCATCAATGTGGTGAAAAAAGGCGAGGGGGGGGGGAGACAAGATTTTAGGCCAGGAGTAGTACTAAAAAACTTTTTTCCATTTGGGGATGGGTTGAGGAGCCATTTCTGTCTCATGGCTTCCCTTTCATGGATGACATCCACACATGTAAAGTATGCTTTTCGAAGGAAATCTTCAAAGTTTATATATAAGCCCATCAATTTTATTATTTTTTTTTTTAACAAAAAAGTTTATTCAAAAACTTTACAGTACAAGCTGTGAACGGGCACATTCGGCATCAATTCCGTAACAATAGGGATTACTACATACACAAATCAGCCAATATCCCTGGAGGAAAACGTGTTTAAATCATACAATATAAAGTAAAATGGTCCTCCAGCAGGTTTGCTGTGTTATAAGACTAAAGATAAATCAATACACCTCGCTAAATGGTATGTTAACAAAAACAAAATAATAAAATCAATTCAAACAGATTGCATAATAGTTCTTCAATCACATTGGGGAAGTGATAAACGGGGCTTGTGTTGATAGATAGTATATCTGTGCTGCTTGGTGCTCATTCAAGGTGCCCCCACATGGATGTAAACTCACCCCTCAGTATGGACCAACTATTGCTAGTATGGTCAAACAGGCATGTGTGGGGTGACCCCTGGAGATTTCCTAGTGCTGACCATTCCTGGAGTGGATAAGCTCCATGCAAGTAGATAAGAAGAAAAGGACCTCATTGCGCAGTATTGTTTACAAAATGTATTTTAAAACAACATATTTACACTCACGTGAAGGGGTGCCTATATCCTGGCACCCGGTGTGAATAACAGGTGATTTTTAGGGGAAATTATGGGCCCACATGAGATGGTACACCTCTGGCCGCAGTTCTGCCCGATTCCTGGAAGTAGATTCAGGCCGAAGTATGACGCGATCAAGCCTCAACCCGTTTCAGCCTATCAGTGGGCTATCATCAGGAAGCTCTGCGCTTTCTGATAGCCCACTGATAGGCTGAAACGGGTTGAGGCTTGATGGCGTCATCGCGACACTTCTGCCGGAATCGAGCAAAAAAACGCAGGCAGCGGTGTACCATCTCATGTAGGCCGATTTCCCCTAAGAATCACCTGCTTTTTACATCAGGTGCCAGGATATAGGCACCCCTTCACGTGAGTGTAAATATGTTGTTTTAATGTTTTAAAATACATTTTGTAAACAATATTGCACAATGAGGTCTTTTTCTTCATATCTACTTGCATGAGACTTATCTACTCCAGGAATCATCAGCACTAGGATATCTCCAGGGGTCTCCCCACATGCCTGTTTGACCATACTAGCGATAGTTGGTCCATACTGAGGGGTGAGTTTACATCCATGTGGGGGCACCTTGAATGAGCACCAAGCAACACGGATATATTATATCCCAACACGAGCACCGTTTATCACTTATTGGGACATTCTCAAATGTGATTGAGGAACTATTATGCAATCTGTTTGATTTGATTTTGTTATTTTTGTTTTTGTTAACATACCACTTAGCGCAGTGTATTGATTTTTCACAAGTATATTTGCACAGCAAGTTTTTCCGCAGCTGGTAATTGAATTATTGACACTCATTATCTTTGGCGCTTTGGTCATTTAGTTATGTCATAAGAATAAGGACGTAGCCATAAAAGGGAGGGGGAAAGGAGTACAAACATGACTATATGGAAAAGTGGGAGGAGAGAGCGAGGAAGGGAGGGAGAGGGGGACCACAAAGGAAAATACAAAAGGAAAGTACAAACTCTACTGGTATTAAGAAACATGGAGATATATTTGGGCATATATCTATCGGGGCATAGCATCATGACCCATTGGAGCAACATCTGCATTCTCTGAACGCCATGTGTCTATCCATCCTGACCAGATTTTGTCTAATTTTTTTGGGGCAGTTCCAGTTAAGCTAAGTGATCTTATATAATGGCAAAACAGAGCGCCATGTAGATAGCATGGGCGGTGCAGCAGCTTTTCAATGAAGAAATATCTCCCTACCTGCATAAAAGGTGGCATAGCTTAGAAACAACTTATTATATCGACCCCTAACGTGGTCATCAAAAACATTGAGCAACAGAAACTTGGGGTCCGACTCAAGGGTTAGAGAAGTAACTCGATTGAGATCAGCAAGATCTGCTGATCAATATGCATCAAGGCGTGGACAGGACCAGACCATGTCTAAATAGGAAGCTGTCTGTTTACCGCATCTAGGGCAAGATGTGGGGACCGCAGGGTTCATAGTTAATCTTTTCGGGGTAAAGTAGGCTCTATGTAAGAATTGAACTTGGAGAAAATGGCTTCTGGCTGAGATCATATTTGTAACAAAGGAAGACAGATAAACCCCCCCCCCCCCCCCCCCAGTCCTCAGTTAAACAAGGGACGTCTACTTAGCGTTTACCAAAGGTTCTCTCAAATTTATTAGTGGGGCTATAGCTAGGCGGCAATATAGGGCAGATAAAGGCCCTCTACTGGGTCCGACTCCAAGGTGAGAGAGGGCGGCCAAGGGCTCCATTGCTAGCGCAGGCACAGGGAGAGTGGGCAACCCTGCCTGGTACCTCAAGTCAGGTGAAAAGAAGGTGACAGAGAATTGTTAGTATGTACCCTAGCCTTAGGATTATGATGAAACAGCTGAACCCACTTAATAAACCGAGGGCCGAACCCAAATTTACTCAGGACGGCCCAGAGGTAGTGCCACTCCACTGAATCAAATGCCTTTTCAGCATCTAGAGAGGCCACTACCCTCGAACTGTCCCCATTTGCCCTAGACAGATATGTAAGCAGCCATCTGATGTTAATGTCGGTTCCCTTACCTGGCATAAACCTGGATTGGTCTGCATGCACCAGGGTGGTAATCAGTGTTCAATCGACCGTCCAAAACCCTAGCCAAAATGTTTGCATCCACATTAAGGAGGGATATAGGCCGGTATGAGGAAGACTGGTCCGGTGCCTTACCCGGTTTGAGAAGGACCGCGACCACTGCCTCTGGTCTAGGCCATTCTAGTAGTGTATCATATCAGATCGATATGGCTCATAAATCCTTGAATAGGACAACCAGAACTTAGGTAAACACCACAAACTATCCATCGGAGCGGTAGACACATTCAGTTGTAAGGCAAGGGGTGTATGGTCCAAAACACCATGGAGCAGGATGGATATGTCCCGAACTTTGGAAAGCACAGACCCCCCCAGCAGAGACTAGGTCTATGCAGGAAAAGGTTCTATACGAGGCAGAATGACAGGTGCAAGCGCGTTGATGGGGATGACGCCACCTCCACACATTTGTTAAATTGGAAGCTTTCGCCCCTATAGACAGCTCAGAGGGGGTGCACGCCCCGGACGAGAGTCTGTCTATCCCAGAATCTGGGACCATATTGAAATCCCCAAGGATCACCACATTATCAGTGGAATAAGTCACAATTTTCACCACTAGCTGGTTAAGTAGTCTAATACAAGCAGGGGGAGGTAAGTATAACCCAACCATAACCAGCTCCAACCTATCCAACATGGCATGCATTATAACATAACAGCCGTCTGGGTCCAGCTCCAGCGCCAACAGTCTAAATGGAATAGATTTATTGATCAGAATGCTAACATGCTAATGGAGTGGTAGTGGTGGCCCACCCAGGGCTTCTTAAGTCTTAAAAGCCTACTTCCCACCAAGTGAGTCTCCTGTAAAATACAGATTTGGGGGGCGGTACGAGTTCAGGAATTGAAAGAACAGGGACCTCTTCACTGAGCAATTCAAACCTCTGGTGCTCTATGGTACAGTTAGCCATGAATACTAGACAATATGAAACTAGACAAAAGAATTAAAGAGGTGCCTAGGAGCAGAACACGAACCACCACACATAACAGTTCAGGTATAATATAGTAACCCAAGACATCATAAATCACACCGCTTGTAAAACAAAAAAAGGAAAACAATAAAAAAGTCCAACCAAATCCCACACCCCCCACCCCGCCAACCCCAACTCTGGGGAGGCCTAGGATCCAAACCCAAAACAAAGGCAAAGACACCTTCCAGGGGGAAACGTGTGCAATACGACAGTTCAGCAGTCAGTCAGCCAGCACACATTTGTCATACAGTTTGAGACCGGATTAGAAGCATGGAGGCAGTCTCCCAGCAGCCGCTGGGGGGGGGTACAAAACTTAACCCTTAGGGACAAAAGAAGTAACCCGAAGTCCCATTAACCTATGCCATAGAAAAAAAAACAGAGGGGTATGACTGAAGATAGTCCACAGATAAAGAATAACATCTCTCCTGTGAACAGCTATGATACAGTTGGGCAGCCGGCTGCAAAGTTAGTAGCAGATGAAGAACCCATTCACTAACCAGCTGACCAGGAATGTAAAACTTAAAGGCACTTTGTATCCGCAGCATATGGAAAGGAGTAGTTGACATCAGTATTCGGCTCCAAGGTAGTGTATCAATCCAGGCAGAGGCTTCCTCAGGGGATGCGAAAAACCAGACAGTCTCACTGCCCTCTACCCGCAATGTGGCCGGTAGGGATGAGCCGAACACCCCCCAGTTCGGTTCGCACCAGAACCTTCGAACGGACCGAAAATTCGTACGAACTTTAACCCCATTAAAGTCTCTGGGACTTGAACGTTCGAAATCAAAAGTGCTAATTTTAAAGGCTAATATGCAAGATATTGTCCTAAAAAGGGTTTGGGGACCTGGCTCCTGCCCCAGGGGACATGGATCAATGCTAATTTTTTTTTTTTTAAATGGCAGGTTTTTTTCGGGGAGCACTGATTTAATGACGATTAAAGTGAAAAAAAAGTGAAATATTCCTTTAACCACTACAATACAGGGCACTTTCACCCCCTTCCTTCCCAGCCCAATTTTCAGCTTTCAGCGCTCTAGCGCTTTCAGTGACAATTGCGCGGTCATGCTACACTGTACCCAAATGAAATTGTTATCATTTTGTTCGCACAAATAGAGCTTTATTTTGGTGTTATTTATTCACGACTCCGTTTTTTTTTTTTTGCGATATAAGCGCAAAAAAAGCGGATATTTGGAAAAAAAACAATATTTTCTTTTTTCTATTTGAAAAGAAATCCAATAAAATCAAATTTTGTCATAAATTTAAGCCAAAATGTATTCTGCTACATGTTTTTGGTAAAAAAAATTCCGTTAAGTGTATAATAATTGGTTTGTGTGATCACGGACATATGTACGCAAATGATCATGTACATATGTGTGCAGGTGATCACGTACATATGTGTGCAGATAATCTTTGGGAAATGTGATTTTAGTGGGACATATGTGGGGGACATGTTTTTATTATTAGGGACATGTGTTTTTATTATTTGGGGACATGTATGTTTTGGGGACATGTGTGTTTTGGGGACATATGTGGGGACTGTGTTTGTACTGTGTGGTGTGTTGTGTGTTTACACTACACTGATGATCAGTGAGTAAAAAGCTGTAAAAAGCAGCCCATACTCACTGATCATCAGCCGGCTGCAGCATTCTGCTCTCCTCTCCTCAGCGGTGACTTCCGTGTGAGGAGAGGAGAGCCGATTGCCTAGCAACCGGCTGTTTGTTTACATCACATGACGGCCGTGATTGGACACGGCCGTCATGTGATCAGGAGGGCCAATCACAGAGCCCTCCTGCCGATCTGAGATGTGCCGTGTCCGGGTGACACGAGCACATCGGGATCGCGCCGCTGCGCGGGCACGCGCGCGCGCGATCCCGCTACTCCTGAAGGACGTTCCTGAACGTCCTATCAGGAGTAGACGGCTCCCACCCGGCCGTATATATGCATTGGCCGGGTGGGAAGTGGTTAAATATCGTGCCTGGGGGGTGTCTATAGTATGCCTGTGAAGTGGCACGTGTTTCCTGTGTTTAGAACAGTCCCTGCACAAAATGACATTTAACAGAAAAAAAGTCATTTAAAACTGCTTGCGGTTTTAATGTAATGTCTGGTTCCGACAATATGGATGAAAATCATTGAGAAAAATGGCATGGGTAGCCCCCCCTGCCCATTACCAGTCCCTTTGGATCTTGAACAGATATTAAGGTAACCCCATACCTAAATAAAAAAAAAGGAAAGGCGTGGGGCCCCCAGGCCCTATATACTCAGAACAGCAGTATACAGGCGGTGCAAACAAGACAGGGACTGTGTAGGTTTGTTGTGTTAAGAATCTGTTTGTAATTTTGAAGTGGTACATTTTTAAAGTGTAGTTCCAGTCAAATCTATTCATTCTAGATTCTATACAGAATCTATCAATCTATTTTTAAGCTTTTTGGAAAACATATGGAAGTGTTATCACCCCTGTATAATTTTTTTGGCCGTCTGTCTTTTTTCATCTCGCTTCCTGTTGTCTCCTTCCGTTTGCAAGTAGGAGGCGATTGTAAGTTGGATATTTGAAAGTAGGGGACTGCCCTATATGCTCTGCAGAAATTTGGCCCTAAGGTGTTGGTGTTGCCACATGTTAACACTGTAAGCCCCCATAGTGACTCTTGGTCTGCGCTGGAGCGCCCTGCTGTGAACTATTATATCAAGAATTGTAATTACATGCCATTGTTGAACAGTGGTAGAAAAATTGGGCGTTTGGTGGTTGTGGCGCTGGTGGTACTGGTGCCACAACACTGTAAGTCCTCACAGTTACTCTCGGTGGGCGCAGGAACGGGCCCTGCTGTGAAATATTATATCAAGAATTGCAATTACATGCACCTGTTATACAGGGGCAGAACAATTGGGCCTTAGGCACTGGTGCCACAACACTGCAACCTCTCCCAGATACTCTAGTTGGAGTGCAGGAATGAGCCCTGCTGCAAAGCATTGCATCAAAAATTGTAATTACATGCCCCTGTTAAACAGGGGCTGAAAAATTGGGCCTTAGGCACTGATGCCACGACATTGCAACCTCTCCCAGATACTCTAGTTGGAGTGCATGAATGAGCCCTGCTGCAAAGCATTGCATCAAAAATTGTAATTACATGCCCCTGTTAAACAGGGGCTGAAAAATTGGGCCTTAAGCACTGGTGCCACAACACTGCAACCTCTCCCAGATACTCTAGTTGGAGTGCAGGAATGAGCCCAGCTGATGAGGAGCAAGGAGAGGTCCGCTTTGTTCTTTGGTGTGGGTCTTTAAGGTAGGCTTGCCAACGAGCTGCATGGCAGGTCAACATATGTCTGGTCAAGCATGTGGTGCCCAAGCGGCTAATGTTTTGGCCATGCAGGATACGCTTGAGACATATGTTGCAAATAGCAGCGGTGCGATCTGATGCACTCGTCTCAAAAAAGGCCCACACCAAAGAACTTTTGGAATAACGTGCAGTGGCAGTGCCCTGCACAGGTGGAGCTCTGCGGTGTGATTCAGTGGGTGTGCTGCCCTTAAGCTGGCCCCCGGAGGGCATCCTGCCTCTTGGAGATGTGCCTCCTCCTCCTCTCTCCTCTCCTACCCACGTGGAGTCAGTGACCTCGTCATCCCCTCCCTCTTCATCACTGGAGCAAACCTGGCAGTATGCTGCAGCTGGTGGAACATGACTGCCAGATTGCTGTCCTTCTTGAGCATCTCGTCTCTCTGCGCTCGCGCTACTGCCTTCCTCTAGCTGGGTATCGTCAGGGGTAGCTTCAGATGTATACTGTGCAGGAGGCACACAACACCCACTCTAACTGCTGCAGATGCCTGTGTTACAGAAACAGAACAACACCAGCAATAAGGGGTAGCTTCAGGTGTATACTGTGCAGGAGGCATACTACTGCCACACCACTGTAACTGCTGCAGATGCCTGTGTTACAGAAACAGAACAACACCAGCAATACAGGGTAGCTTCAGGTGTATACTGTGCAGGAGGCACACTACACCCACTGTAAATGCTGCAGATGCCTGTGTTACAGAAACAGAACAACACCAGCAATACAGGGTAGCTTCAGGTGTATACTGTGCAGGAGGCACACTACACCCACTGTAAATGCTACAGATGCCTGTGTTACAGAAACAGAACAACACCAGCAATAAGGGGTAGCTTCAGGTGTATACTGTGCAGGAGGCACACTACACCCACTGTACATGCTGCAGATGTTTGTGTTACAGAAACAGAACAACACCAGCAATAAGGGGTAGCTTCAGGTTTATACTGTGCAGGAGGTACACAACACCCACTGTAAATGCTGCAGATGCCTGTGTTACAGAAACAGAACAACACCAGCAATACAAGGTAGCTTCAGGTGTATACTGTGCAGGAGGCACACTACACCCACTGTAAATGCTGCAGATACCTGTGTTATAGAAACAGAACAACACCAGCAATAAGGGGTAGCTTCAGGTGTATACTGTGCAGGAGGCACACAACACCCACTGTAACAGCGCTAGGTTCACAAGCAAAAAGACACTGTCCCTGCCTATCCTGCTCTTTGCCTGCACACCAACACACTACACAAGGCCACCGCGCTGGTGGCCTTATATAGTGTGGGGCGTGTAGTAATCCCCCCTGAGCTATAACTGGCCATAGGCATCCTGCCTGTGGCCAATTATGGCTCTCCTCGCTGCCAGTGCTGTGATTGGCCAAGCATGCGGGGTCACAGTGCATGCTTGGCCAATCATGAGCCAGCAATGCACTGCGATGGCGCAGTGCATTGTGGGTCGTGAGCGCCACACGAATATGGCGCAAAGTTCTGGATTCGCCGAACAGGCAAACAGCAGGTGTTCAAGTCAAACATGCATTCAACTTGAACACCAAGCTCATCCCTAGTGACTGGGAACAGCATGCTGTACTTTATACTCTTGGTGCGAAGTCTCGCTCTCACCGCATCAAAAGATTTCTGTTGCCTCTGTGTTTCCATGGAATAATCTGGAAAAAGCAGAAGTTTGACATTTTCGAAGTGCAGCTCGCCCTGGGATCTGGCCTCCCTCATCACCAGGTCACGATCACGAAATTGAAGCTGTTTAAATATGAAGGTACGAGGTGGTGCTCCCTGAGGCCCCCTAGTGGAGGGTATACGGTGAGCCCTCTCTACAGTAAAAAATGGCGAAAAACTAGCTGAGGGAAGCAACTGTTGTAGAAAACGCTCAGCAAAGGCAGTAGCATTAGTGCCCGCAGTCCCCTCAGGAAGGCCCAGAATACGCAGATTGTTCCTCCTGTTGCGATTTTCAGCATCCTCAGCCCGAGCTTCCAGCACCTTAACCCTCATCTTTAATGTATGCAGATCAGCTTCATGGTCACGTACCATGTCTTTGGTCTGTGAGACCCTCTGTTCCACCTCAGTTACCCGGGCACGAAAAAGAATCAAGATCCTTACGTATGAATTCCACATTGGTCTGCATGTGGTCGACCTTGTCAGGCAAGGTTGTGATCGCTTGCATGACAGCTTTAAAATATGCCACCGCGGTGGGTATCCAATCTGGTTCCTCAGTCTGGGTCACCATGTGGGTAGGCGGTTCAGGCAAGCCCGTAACTCCGCCCTTACCCATGGTGTGAGCTGTTGGAACCATTAGACTGGTGGTAGGCTGCGATCATCACCTATTCATACCCCGGAGGTGACACTGAGGCGGGGAGGACACAGGCGCCTGCACCTGGTAATAGCAAGAGAAAAAGACAGTCTCCGTGAGCTCAGATATTACACGTCCGCTCCCAGTGCCATCTTGGACACGCCCCCTCCCAACAATTTTTTTTTAGTATGTTTGGCAACATGTCTCTCTGTATACTGTATATTTGGCTGCATAGTGGTGTATGCCATGTTGCCATGTTTATGTGTTCTCCCGCCATTGCTATGTTCTGCTAGGAGTGCGCTTAATTTTCACCCCCAGCACTGTGACCATGCTGTCAGGTCCCAGTCAACTAGCAACAATTGGGGACTGATAGAACGGGCTCCTGGTCCTGTGATCCATGTGACAGCCAATCACAGTACTCACATGATCGGAAAGCCCATGCAACACCTCCAATGTCACACTTCCCATTAAAGAGGAAGTAAACCCTGATGAGTTTACTTCCTCTGTCATTCCCTGCAAAGGCAAAGCATAATGGACTACTATGCATCGCATAGTAGTCCATTATTTGTCACTTACCTGACACAGTAGCCAGTGAAGTCACCGCTGTCCCCTGTAGTCCGGCGCATCCATCCTCTCGGTGGGGTCTCGCAGCTCTGCCGCTGTCATTCGGCGAAGCCGCGATGATGTCACTCCCGTGCATGCGCACGGGAGCCGACCCGCGCGGCATCTCCGTCGTTGACGGTGACTCACTCAGTGCGCCTGCGCGCCGCTGTCTACGGCGCATGCCGTAGACAGCGACTCTGGTCAGTAGTGTAGCATGTCTGTATCCTGGCAGTGGCTCAGTCTTTCTCTCTCTGGTGGTGCTGGACGGCATGGCTTTCTCTGGTGGTGCTGGGCAGTGTAGCTATCTCTCTGGTGTTGCTGGGCACCGTGGCTCTCTACCTGGCTTCCGCCCAGCACACTCCTTGTTCTTTGTCCTGTAGCACTCTCTCCCTCAGCTTTTTTCCAGGATGCAGTCACTCAATCTCTCTCTTGATCGAGCTGTAGCCTCCTCCCTGTTGGAAATGGGGCCGCCAATCTTTGGGAATACATGTCCCATGATGCTTTCCTCTCCTAGTCTCCTTTGATTGGCCCTCAGTTATGGCCAATAGGGAAGGAACAGAGCGGGCAGGAAGCTCGGCGGGGAACCTGGTGAGAGCCGTCGTCTCTTGTCCCTGACAGGAGAAAGGGGGGGCGAGTGGGGGAAACATTTGATAGCCGGCAGCTCGCCTTTCTCCTGTCGCAGCGCCGCCGAGTTCTCTGCTGGACTGAGCAGGGAAAAGAGCCCGCAGTCACACTATACTGATGGGGGGGCTTGACAGCACCTTGAGGGTGGCACACGGGTGTGGACTGTCCGTACCCCCATAGCGATGCAACTTTGCTGAATTTAAGATCCGATCCCTGATTCTGGGGGGGGGGAACTTGACCCCCCTTGCCCCTACCTGTAGACGCCCATGGGGGCGCTGGGGGGCACTGGTGGCTCCCAGCACTTCCTGGAGAACTTGGAGACACCGGGGAACTGTTGAGGTCACTTCTGACAATGTCTCTGAGTTCTCCAGGAAGTACTGGGAACCACCTGCACCCCCCGGACCTCTGGCCACGTATACACCAGCAGCTTTTTTTAACTTGTATATGCAGCCCAAGTTACTCCCAATCCCAATTTTGCTGTCCTATTTATTTACTAATGCTAGTAGCATAAGGATTAAAAATAGTTCATGTTGATTTGGAGAGGTTAGTTCTGCTTTAAGCTGACCAAAGTTGATTCATTTTCAGATCTTCCACACAAGCAACGAGGATGTGGGAATTCGGCCATGTTAGGACATTGTATTCTGACAACAGGCCCGAGATGCTCTCAGAATACTCTGATCAGTGGCTGCAACTGCCGATCAACAAAAGTTCTCCAATGTTTTCATTTGACAGAAGTCAATGTAACAATCAAACTTCCGCTGAACAGGGATGCCCACATACTGATCAAAAAATTCACCAGGTTCTTATTGAACTGGCTGAACTTTGATCCATCTAATGGTAACCGGTTTTTCACCTTGGAGACCAAACTTAGGGTACTGTATAACTTGAAATGTGGTCTCATTCTCCCCCCCCCACCTTCAAACGGTCCCCTTACTAACCTGAATCATTGGGTGATTCTCCCTACAGCATTGTTTGTTTTATTCAGACTGGCTGTGCTGGGTTTAATTTGCACAGCTGGCTCATCCATTCACAGAGACCTGTTAATGGAAAGACTACAAGTCCCATCTACCACTGCAGCAGAGGGACTCACAGATCACAATGGAGCGCACAAGTGCAGTGATGACCTCGCAATCATAGTCCATTGATTGTTTGTACTTCGTATTGGTAGCTCTGTACTGGGAAGAGTCAGCAGAAGCCTTTGCATTGCATCTGCAATGGATTTATCGTGGATGCAATTCTCTGTTGGCTCCAATGCCAAAAATGAATTCCACATTTATTCCTCTTTTATTAACGTGCATTTATTTTTTACATAAGGTGGACTATGCCTTTAAACTACTGTGGTTGTGAATTGTGACTTGTACCTGGAATTAAAATATCTTTGACCCTGAATGGTCACTATCCCATTATACACAGCTATGCTACTCGGTAAAGTCCATTGTTTCCCTTTTCATCAGATGGTTGGCAAACTGCAAGTATTTCAAGATTTCCAGTACCCCCCTCTGTAGCTTTTAAAAAGAAAGGGTGCACCATACATAACTGTGTCTTTAAAAGTCAGAATCCTTCCTTGGAGTACTGTGAAAAGCCTGCTGAATACAAATAAAATGTATAAAGTTTCCACTGACTTTAGCACAGTTGCAGTATTTCCTAATCAATTACACTTGCTGCCAACCTAGGGTAACCTGTGCCGAGACAAAGTCATCTAGAGCCCAGGGCGGACATGCCAAATTGTGCCCCCCCCCCCAAGATGATTAATTATGTGTCAACAAATATACCCCCCCCCCAAAAAAAAAAAAAAAAGCTGAGCGTGCTTCCCCTTCTTCCCAGTACAAATCCACCCCCCCTCTGAAATTCCCCCTCTTGGTAAAAATCCTTGCCCACCCCCTAGCTCAAATCCTCTCTCTCCCCATATTCCCCCAGCACAAATCCCCCCCCCCCACCCCCTCAAAAAAAAAACTTCATCCTAGCTCAAATCTTCTACCCCTCAAATTTCCCCTCTGAGTACAAATCCCACCCCCCACTTCAGATCCCCCTCGTAGCACAAATACCCCCGGATTATCCCTACTAGCATAAATTCACCCTAAAAAGAAATTCAGATTTTAGCACAAATCCCCCCACCATATTACCTTTTCTAGCACAAATCCTTTTCACCCATCCTCCCTCCCAGCACAAATCCTCCAAATCACCATTCTTAGTACACCTCCCTAAATCTCCTCTTCTAGAACAATTCTTACCCCCTGACACCCCCCTGCCCCAAATTTCTCCTCCTAACACAAATTCCCTCCCTTCGATCTCCTTGTGGTGCCCCCCCCCCCCACCCCAACCTCACATAATACCACAGTACCCAGGGCAGCCGCCCCTCCTGCCCACCCCAACACTAACACTTTTATCCAAACAAGAGCTGACCCATTATTAAAATGCCTGCTCTTAAATTAACCATTTTTAAATTAACGTTAATTCACAATGAATTTAGTAGATATTACTGACATCTATGCTTATAAGTTTATCAACAGGAGTGCTCACCAAAAACAAGTTCCAGGGCGTTTGATTGGCCAGTAATGTGCTGTGCACTATTAACGAAACTTTCTGCAAACAGAGCATCTTCTGCCGCAGTGAAGTGTATCCAAGTTTTGGCATCTTGGCCGTGTCTTGCTGTTTCTGGCTCTGCTCCAGCACTGAGCTGCTCTTTTTTTTTTGTCGCTTCAGACTGGGTCAATAAGATTTCACGTGATGACAACCCTGACCACGGCACAGTGTTTAATTAATAACCCGTTTGCTGCTACAACAATTAGAAAGCAATCAAGCATTATACCTGCCTATTACCAGAGGCCAGCAAAGTTCTGCTGATTGACATTTCATTTTCACCACTGAGAACGACCTGCATCTTTAAAGCCGCTCTGTAGCCATAAAAATAAAGAAGAAAACTCTCTAGCATTAAAAAGTAAAATACAGGTCCATGTAATCATATCTACGTATCTGTATTAGCTGCTCCAATAAAAGAATATTGAAATGTGAAGAAAACCCCTTTAATTACTCCTTTAGCCCCCCCCTCCCCGATGGAAGTTGGATATGTGGTTGTTACTAATGTTGAACTCATTTATATCGTTCCCTGTTCAGTCTGGGCAGGGCGGTGGCGTAACTACCAGGGTCGCAAAGGTCTCACTTGTGACCGAGCCCTGGAGTTCCACCACCATCAGGGGGCCCCAAGATAGCAGGAAGGGTGTCAGGGCTGGGATCAGCCTCTCCTTCTCTGTGCAGGTTGTTCAGCTCCAATCTTTCCACAGTGACTCACCTGGTGATGATATCCCGTTCGTCAGTCCTACTGGTTACTTAAGCCGTTCAGTCCAGATCATCTCTGCCTTCGTCTTGGTCAAACATATCAAGAGAAGCTCTCCTGTGTTAAAGGCTTACTTGGCTGACATCCCTTTTGGTTCCAGATCCTGCTTGCTGTTCCACTACCCTGATTCCTTGAATGAATGAATGAATGAAATACTTGTATAGCACACAATGCGAACTGAATCGCCTCTAGGCGCTGTGGCGAGCTTTGATCATTTGCTAAAAGAGGAAGGTCTTGAGTTTTTTCCTAAAAGCCAGGTGATTTTCTTCCAGGCGGATGTTGATTGGTAGAGCATTCCATAGCCGATGCCCTTGGACAGCGAATTTCCGATCCCCCTTGGATTTATACCGGGCTTTGGGCATGAGGAGGAGGTTTTTGTTGGCTGATCGAAGACTGCGGTTTGGTGTGTAATGATTTATTTTCTCCATTAGGTATTCCTTGGTTTCCTGATCTCCTGATCACTCCTGAAGTACACTGATCCCTGGCTCTCTGACGTCCTGGCTTGTCTGACTATCCATTCCGGTTTCTGAACTCTGGCTATGTTTTGACTACATAACAAAACATGTTAGGAAGCGCAACACTGTTTTGCTATGTATATTTTATACGTGAAGTGAACGCATTTTCTGTGTGTGGAGCACCCGGGGGAGGGGTGGAGGAGGTATTTTTTCATTGCATTTTGGTGGGCTTTTTTTTGGTATATCACCTACCACACACATATCACTATTTAGTGATTAAGGTCATTATTTGCATAGAAATTTTTTATATATGTTTTGACTAAGTTTGCTCTATTTGCCTTTTATCTTTAATATTAATAAACAGTGTGATTTTACTGTGCTTATGTATCAGTCTGTTTCATGGTTCCTGACAGTAGGTCATGAATTCAGAAGATGCAGTTATTCCACTTGTTGGTAAAAAAAAAATCTAGATTGGATAAGCAGGATCACCGCATAGATCAGTTTGCCATAGCATTGCAGATGCTCCTGAGTCGCACGGCTCACCTGGAATCTCCCACTGTGGTTCCTCTGGTACAACCTGTGTTGCAGGCCATCCCTGCTGCTGCTCCAGTCTCTGTGCAGGCACCTACCTTGAGTATTACCTATATAAGGGGTATGTCTGGTTCCGCTCTGCTTCCCCATCGATTTGGGGGCGATCCAGTTCAATGCAGAGGGTTTTCTCAACCAGGTTGAAATATACTTTGAGATGCTGCCCCAGGCCTTTCCCACGGACAGAACCAAAGTAGATTTTGTGATATCTTTGCTTTCTGAGAGAGCCTTGGCTGGGGAAAACCCTCTATGGGAGATGCATTGTCCTGCGTTACGCAGAGTTTGTGGCTTCCTTTAAAGCTGTATTTGACGTTCCTGCACGTGCCACTTCTGCTGCCAAAAGACTCATGTCCATCAAACGGTACGAGAACTGTTGCCGATTATGCTATTGACTTCCATACTCTGGCAGCAGAGGTTGCGTGGAACAATGAGGCCCTCGTGGCTGCTTTTTCTTATAGTCTCTCGGATACCATCAAAAATGAGATAGCAGCCCAAGACATATCCACTGAGCTGGAGAAGTTGATCACGTTTGCCATTCTTATTCACTCCAGACTCAGAGAGAGACCTTCCTTTAAGGAGCGCTTGTGGAAGCCTCCAGTACATTTGTTTTCGAGCTTTACAGTCCCCCCCTTGCCTCCCTCACCTCCCATGCCTCCTGGTATAGAGAGTTGGTCAGTGAAGTGGAACCCATGCAGTTGGGCTTCACACGTCTCTCTGCGGATGAAAGAGCCTTTAGGAGGAGGGAGAGATTGTGTCTTTATTGTGGCCAGGCAGGTCACTTTTTTGAAGTCTTGTCCTACCTGTCCAGGGAATGCCCGAACCTTGAGGTCCTGTAGGGGACAGACCTTAGGTAGCGTTGTTTTTCGTCCCCAGCTATCCAGAAGGATAAACCCCTAGTTCTGGTTACCCTTTCTTGGTCTGAGTCGTCCATTGAGATACAGGCTCTAATTGACTCTAGGGCTGCAGGCCTGTTCATTGATGTTGCCTTTGTATCTAAGCACTAAATTTCGCTGGAGCTTCGTGCCACTCCACTTGCCATTGAGGCTCTTGACAGGAGACCTCTACAGCCTGCCCATGTGACTCCTGAGACTGCTCCATTGTCCATGGCCGCAGGGGCTCTTTATGAGATAATCCAATTCCAAGTAATTTCCTCACCTAAGTTTCCGGTGGTTATTGGTTATCCTTGGTTACAGAGGCACAAGCTCTCTTTTGAGTGGCTTCATGCTAAGGTTCTTTCCTGGTTGCCACAATGCAGAAAGACATGTTTTCAGAATGTGGCTAAGATCCTGTGCACCTCTTCACTCTCCTCCCTGCCGGAGGAGTACCACAATTTTAGCGATGTCTTTGACAAAGGTCAAGCCAATAGTTTGCATCCACACCAATCGTATGATTGCGCAATTGACATTCAACCTGGTGCCATACCCCCCATGGCCAGGTTTACCCTTTGTCGGTGTCGGATGAGGATTTATCCACATGTCCTCGTCTCCTGCTGGTGCTGGTTGCTTCTTTGTGAAGAAGAAGAGTGAGAGGTGATACTTCTTTCCAAAAGGTTTGGATACGTGGGCATGTCCACCAGATATGTAATATCGTGCCACGTTCTTTATGACATCTCCAGCAAATTTCTGGGATTGTTGGTGTGAATTTGTGCAATAGGGCTGGTGTGCGATACCAAATTGATTGGATTTTGTATCCGTTTTCTTGTGTGGAAACATTAACAGAGCCCTTATGGATATTAAGGTAAATTTGTTTCCAGTCCTCCAATGTAAGGTATAAGGATAGGTCCCTTGCCCAAGCTTTGTACCCAAAGGTGTCATTGGGGTGGTAGTCTGTAAAGAGAAGGTTGTGAATGGTGGATATGAGGTGGTTTTGGGGGGATTTTTGTTCACAGAGTCTTTCGAAAGGTGTGAGCTGTCTTGAGCAGGAGTTTTTGTCCAAGGATCCTAGGTAATGTGAGATCAGTAGGTACGTCCATGGAGGAATGGGGGGTTATCCTTTTGTGTGGATAGGTGAGAGGCAGATCGGAGTTTCCCTGTATCATAGATAGAAATGGTGACTAGAATTTGGTCATCCTCCCAGTAACTCTGTTAAGAAATGGTTATTCATGCCTGGGGGGAAATCTGGGTTAATTTTTATTGGAGTCAGTGGGCCTGGTATGGATTCTATTTACCTTTTACCTTTACTATTAATAAACAATGTGATTTCACTGCACTTCTGTCTCAGTCTGTTTCATGGTTCCTGACAAAGGGGGGCCCGCTGCAGAACATGTGGAATGGTCCCACTGTGGGACTGTAAGGCTCAGTTCACACTGCTGCCACCCCAAAGTCGTGCAACTTGCTTGCAATTTTTCTTGCGACTTGATTTCTACCTTTGCGATTTAATATTGCAGTCTAATGCTGCGTACACACAACCGGACTTGGCCACACATAATCACACCAAAGTCCGACGGATTCGAACGTGATGACGTATGACCGGACTAGAATAAGGAAGTTCATAGCCAGTAGCCAATAGCTGCCCTAGGTTTTTGTCCATCGGACTAGCATACACATGAATGGATTTCTCTATAGGAACTGGGTCCGGTGGAGTTCCGTCCCAAAATTTTTTTATTTCTAAAGTCCGTCAGATTTTTGGACAGCAAAGGTCCGATGGAGCCCACACACGATCGAATTGTCCGACGGATTCCTTCCGTCTGACCTTTGCTGTCGAAAAGTCCGGCCGTGTGTATGTGGCATAAGGCACTCAAATCACACCAAAGTGGCAGAAAAGTAGTGCTGTAATCTTTTTTTTTGTGGTTGTTGTGACTTGAGTCGCATTGATTAAGATTGCATCTATTCAATGAATGTGTTTTGACTTGCCGCATCAGTGTGAACCAAAGCTTATAAAAGGACCTGTGATGGGAGTAAAGGGCCTCTGGATCAGTGGGAAGGGCCCCGGGCTTGAGCAGAGGACCAGAGGAAAGGGCCCCGGCAGTTAGGGGGGGCCATTCATGGTTTCTTGCACCGGGGCCCTGAAGGTTCAAAGTTAAGCCTCTGGGTAGAGAGCATGTCAGCTAGGGGGCTTCTACCCAGTTCCCTCCTGTTTTCATTGGTTGCTAGAATGAAGATGGCTCTTACTGCCCAGCATTCTTGATTGCTAGGATGCAGGTGTCCCTTTCTACCTAGTGTTATCGGTTTTTAGGATGCAGACAACCCCTGCTGCCTAGTGCCTTTGTTTGCTAGGATGCAGATGCACCTGCCACCTGGCTATCTTGGTTGCTAAGCCATGGGCAGATCCTGCTATCTAACATCCTTGGTTGCTAGGATGCAGGTGGCCCCCGCTGCATAGCATTCCTAGTTGCTAAGATGCATGCTTCTAGACTGCACAGTGTCATTGGTTGTTATGGTACAAGTTGCTGCCTGCATCCTAGCAACCAAGGACGATGTGCAGCAGGGGCTGCTTGTGTCCCAGTGACCAATAAAAAGACAAAGTAGGTGAAAAAAGAGGAACTGACATGCCCTCTCCTCCTGGTTGGGGGCACCACTGTACATTGCACTTATTCATTTAGTAAATCCTTGAAAATAGAATTCTTGTGTGGGCTGATCCTTCCTTTAACCTATATAGGTATATGGGTGCATCTCCTGGAAACAGCTCTGTACACAGGAGCCTAGTCTGTTGGCGGCAAGGCCTGTAGTAGGTTGGAATAGGACACTTGGGGTCCTGGTCTTGCCAGGCTGGGTTTTTCTCAGGGTGGTGACCCCGAGCTAGGAAATTCCAGTGTGCCAGATGGATCACCCGGCCAGGCCTCAACAGGGTAAGGAGTGGACGTGCTCAACTGCTACACTACAGTACACTATGGCAATGTTTGGGGACAAAAAAAAAAAACCTGACGATCTAAACAGGTGGTCATTGCTCTTTTTAGGCATCAAGGCATTCTTGGGGTCACGGTGTACCTTTAACTGTTATGGAGACAAGCAATTCATCTCCGGTGTAGTTGAGACCTGGGGGTGTGCTTGACACGCTTTGCCATTTTCTGTGGTTAAAGCAAAAAGGCTTCAGCGGCGATCATTAGATTTTAGGAAGGAGACTAGAACATTTTGTGCCCGGTAATTTTCTTTGTACTCGACAAACAAAATGAGGAAGTTACAATCAAAGAAGTCCATTATTCAGACATCAATTGCACCTTATTGATTTCTGACTCAACCTCTACCAGGATTTCACCATAACGAAATGTATTTTGAATAGTTTGGATGAAGAAATTGCTCGTTCAGTTTGGATTATTCTGGAGATGATTGCAACGCCAAGACCTCTGGGCTAACGGAAAGTAGAGTATTAAATAATAATTGAATCTGATCAGTAATCATCCCAATAAAGTGGTATTTCTTTTTCTGATCTCTGGTTAAGTTGTGAAATTTGTCAATCCCAGGGCTTGATGTCAGAAATCTCCTGCAGTTTCCACAATTGACAGCTCATGGCTTGGCAGCGGGGAATGTCTGCGTCCAAAAGCTCCCCCCCGTGAGGTAGAATAACCCCAAGTGCTGGTGTCAGTGACCGCAAAAAGAAAAAACCCAGCTCTGCAAAGTCCACAGCTACCCATCAGATGCGGGCCCAGTCCAGGACACAGTAGGCCCCACGCAGAAAGCCGACGCGCTACATGCCCTTCTGGGCATCAGGGCTTTGGGCACATGGGAACATACAGTATCTCACAAAAGTGAGTACACCCCTCACATTTTTGGAAATATTTTATTCTATCTTTTCATGTGACAACACTGAAGAAATTACACTTGTCTACAATGTAAAGTAGTGAGTGTACAGCTTGTATAACAGTGTAAATTTGCTGTCCCCTCAAAATAACTCAACACACAGCCATTAATGTCTAAACAGCTGGCAACAAAAGTGAGTACACCCCTGAGTGAAAATGTCCAAATTGGGCCCTAAAGTCAATATTTTGCGTGGCCACCATTATTTTCCAGCACTGCCTTAACCCTCTTCGGCATGGAGTTCACCAGAGCTTCACAGGTTGGCACTGGAGTCCTCTTCCACTCCTCCATGACAACGTCACGGAGCTGGTGGGTGTTAGAGACCTTGTGCTCCTCCACCTTCCATGCTAGGATGCCCCACAAATGCTCAATAAGGTTTAGGTCCTGATGGCCAGTCCATCAGCTTTACATTCAGCTTCTATAGAAGGCAGTGGTCATCTTGGAGTGGTGTTTGAGGTCGTTATCAGGTTGGACTAGTGCTCTGTGGCTCAATCTCCGAAGGGAAGGGATCATGCTCTGCTTCAGTATGTCACAGTACATGTTGCCATTCATGGTTCCCTCAATGAACTGTAGCTCCCCAGTGCCAGCAGCACTCATGTAGCCCAAGACCATGACACTCCCACCACCATGCTTGACTGTAGGCAAGACACACTTGTCTTTGTACTCCTCACCTGGTTGCCGCTGTTCTGCCGTATAGTGTCCGGCCATCACATAGTGTCCGGACCATACTGCGCATGCGCAGTACGGAGCAGATGAAGCTGATGAATCTCCGAAGCTGAACGGCGCCTGCGCCGTGAGTGGAGGTGGTAGCCCCACCATCCAAGCTGACATAAGGTTGTGAATATTAGAGGGCGCAGTACACAGCGGACACTATCCGATGGAGGACGTTATTTGACAAGAGACCGCCACACACGCTTGACACTTGTACCAAATAAGTTTATCTTGGTCTCATCAGACCACAGGACATGGTTCCAGTAATCCATGTCCTTAGCCTACTTGTCTCCAGCAAACTGTTTGTGGGCTTTCTTGTACATCATCTTTAGAAGAGGCTTCCATCTGGGAGGACAGCCATGCAGACCAATTTGATGCAGTGTGCGGCTTATGGTCTGAGCACTGACAGGCTGACCTCCCACCCCTTCAACCATTTCCAAAAGACAACCTCTGAGCATGTGCACTCAACCTCTTTGGTGGACCATGGCGGGGCCTGTTCTGATTGGAACCTGTCCTGTTAAACCGCTGTATGGTCTTGGCCACCGTGCTGCAGCTCAGTTTCAGGGTCTTGGCAATCTTCTTATAGCCTAGACCATCTTTACATGGAGCAACAATTATTATTTTCAGATCCTCAGAGAGTCCTTTGCCATGTGGGGCCATGTTGAACTTCCAGTGACCAGTATGAGAGAGTGAGAGCGATAACTCCCAAATTTAACACACCTGCTCCTCAATCACACCTGAGACCCTGTAACACTAACGAGTCACATGACACCGGGCAGGGAAAATGGCTAATTGGGCCCAATTTGCACATTTTCACTTAGGGGTGCACTCATTTTTGTTATCAGCTGTTTAGACATTAATGGCTGCGTGTTGAGTTATTTTGAGGGGACAGCAAATTTGCACTCTTATACAAGCTGTACACTCACTACTTTACATTGTAGCAAAGTGTAATTTCTTCAGTGTTGTCTCATGAAAAGATATAATAAAACATTTACAAAAATGTGAGGGGTGTACTCATTTTTGTGAGATACTGTACCTATATCAGTAGCTGCAGCACCTTACAGCACAATGCCTCTACAGAACAGCATTAACAATACCTGGAAGGGTTATCAGAAGGAAAATGTGTGGGACAGGTTGTTTGCACAAGACTACTACTAGCAGTAGTAGTAGTCTTGTTCTGACAAACCATACCACCCAGGGTGAAACTCTTTTGTCAGAGATGGCTGCCAGTTTTTTTTTTTAAACTACCCCAAGGGAGAAGATTCTACTCTGAGGGATATTTAATCCAAAATAATCTGGAAGCAGCCATATACTATCAGTGGCGGTGAAGTATCTAGAATCATAGCTTTAAATACTTTGAACCTAAGATTGTGATCATTTCTATTCTAGTGGGGGATATATGGTAATAACCCCACATTACATCCTACAAAAATATGATGCCAGTTTCATGTACATCTCATAAAATTAATCTAAAATCCCCTGGGATGTGTTTTTGCCTTTTGTATCCTCTCCACATTGCATGTGTGGCCTCTTGTGGGCCCTAGTGGGTCTCTCTGTTGCTCTCAACTGGTTGACAGCCTGGAAACAGCTTTGTTTTTTTAATTTCACTCTGGTCAATTAAGCCTCTTGCACTTCAAGATGTCCTCATCCTCCTGAGGAAGATTCAGACTATTGTAATCGAAATGCGTTGAATTTAATTAAAAGTTTCTACCTGCCATTGTACAAGGACATCTTAAGTTACAAGTTGGGGTTATGTATAGCAGAGCACATATTTTAAACAAATGGTGTGTTGAACTTAAAATCAATTTAAAATCAATTTTGTACCAATAAAAACTTTTCTTATATTTACTCTGATGTATTAGTCGGATTCTTTGCTGGAAGGAGAGACGGGAGGGAAGAAAGGAAGGAGGAAGAGAAAGGAGGGTGGGACGAAAAGAGAAGGACAGGAGAGCAGAGAGGGAGGAATAGAAGGGATGAAGAAAAAAAAGAAGGGAGGGTGGAAAGGAAGAGAGGAAGGAAGGAGAGAAGGAAGGGAGGAAAGGAAGGAAAAAGAGCTGGGAGGGAGGGAAGGGAGGGATGAAGAAACAAGAGGGATGAAAGGACAAGAGGAAGGTAGAAAAGGAAGAAAGGGAAGAAGATGATAAGGGAGGGAGGAAAGGAAAAGAGGAAGGAAGAAGAGCAGGGAGGGAGGGATGAAGGAAGGAGAGACGGGAGGAAAGAAAAATAGGAAGGAGAGAAGGAATTGGGGAAGGAGAGCAGGGAGGGAGGAAAGGGAGGGATGAAGAAAGGAGAGAAGGGAGGGAGGAAAGGAAGAGATTTGGAAGGAAGGAGAGAAGGAAGGGAGGAGAGGAAGAAAGGAAGGAAAAGGAGCTGGGAGGGAGGGAAGGGAGGGATGAAGAAACGAGAGGGATTAAAGGAAAAGAGGAAGGTAGGAAAGAAAGAAAGGGAAGCAGATGAGAAGGGAGGGAGGAAAGGAAAAGAGGAAGGAAGAAGAGCAGGGAGGGAGGGATGAAGGAAGGAGAGAAGGGAGGAAAGAAAAATAGGAAGGAGAGAAGGAAGGGGGGGAAGGAGAGCAGGGAGGGAGGAAAGGGAGGGATGAAGAAAGGAGAGAAGGGAGGGAGGAAAGGAGGAGAGGAAGGAAGGAAGGACTAGACACTGACTTACTGATGAAAAATATTCGAGTCACTGGTAACAGACTGCCGTATTCCAGCAACCTACAGAAATAGTCAAATATTAGATTCTTCCTCACATCTGTTGAAAGAGAAGTCGGGCGCTGGGGATAACCACGGGGGGCAGTGTGTACACATTAATCACTGTGATGACTTTCATAATCATATTTCACATACCTTGTCTGTCCCAGCAGGGTGGACCTGCTTGATAGGTACCAGGGAGAACAAATTGGTGTCTTTCAGAAGAAGACACACATTCTGTTGTTGAGAAATCTGAGTGAGGAGGATAGAGAGTTACATGCATACAGTAGATGAAAGGCAGCACTCTTTTTGCCAGTGTAGCCCGGTGCTTAACTTGCAAAAGAGAAGCAGCTGCCGTTCCACTCTGTCTGCTGATTCTGTGTGTGCCCACAAAGGACTTCTACCCAGACACGGTCATGTCAGAGACTCCCTCTGTGGAACTGTTACGGCGAGTGTTTATATGCCCTCCATCCACTAGATGGCACCCAGGGACACAATTTACAAGAGACTCTGAGGAAAAAATATGGAGGATTGTGGGGAGTGTAGTTTTCTGAACTGACTGAGCTCTTCCCACAGGTTGGCAGAAAGTCAGTAGTGGCTGGTGCTTTATTTGTGAGGGGGATAAACCCCCCACCCCTCCGTTCATTCGGCCGATCAGCCAAACCCCCCTAATCGCTCGCCTGCCCATCCGTCCATCAGCCCGGCACTTACCCCATCCAGGCCAGCGGGCAGCTTCTCCCTGCGTCTCCTCCTCCCACCCCCCGCTCACGGTCAGTACGATCGCTTCTCCTCTCAGCCAGGTGGGTCTCATGACCTGCTTCCTAATTGGCCATGAGGACAAGCAGGAAGACAATAGCACATATTAATTCGCTATTGTCACACAACTGGGTGGGTTCAACCCACCCTTTTTTGAAGCCAATTAGAGCTTCAGGCTCTAATCACGTGCTTCAAAAAAAAAAAAAACATTGAAATCCATCTGGTACCCTGCATGTAGATTAGGAGCCAGGCGCATGGATTGGGGGGGACAGTGGCGTTGTTAGGGGGTGGCTTTTGGGGCTATAGCTCTGAATATGGGGCACATAGCCCTGAGTCTCTGCAGGGGAGGGGAGGCTCTCTGGGGACCCTGATTTAAGGGGGAGGCTCTCTGGGGACCCTGATTTAAGGAGGAGGCTCTCTGGGGACCCTGATTAAAGGGAGAGGTTCTTTGGGGACCCTGATTTAAGGGAGACTTGTTTTTACCACCCCCTTTCTTTCCTTGGATGGGCACAGTAAGTGATCTCTCCTGTGTCCATTCATCACTGGAGCAGACTAAACAGTGTTTACTATGCTTCAGGTTTGTGAATGAATAAGAGTCTCTATACAGACTGCTATTTATTAATGTACAGTGCAGTCTACAGTGTGTCTTCACTCCCTTTCTCTCTCTCAAAAAAGAGACATCAGGGGTCTTTTTAGACCTCTGATATCTCACCAAAACACCTCCCCAATTAAATAAATAATAAAATTAAAAATAATTTTTCAAAATATTAAAAAATCAAATTGTAAAAAAATATGTGTATATAATAAATATAATAATAATAATATTAATAATTAAATATCATATAAATAAAAATTGTAAGGCCTTGTTCACACAGGGTATACTACACCGCGTATCCCTGTAAGGCCAAGGTTTTCTGTACAGGGATGCACAGGGTGTTCCATACATCCCAGTGCAGGCAGTCCTATTCATTTCATTTAGGATGCAGCAACTGCGCAAACACAGCCGCTGCTTCCAATGTGACATCCATGTGGGTCCAGCTGCATGTCCCTGAGCTGAAACTGTCTGTGTTCGGGGTTGTGCGCCCACAGCCACATGGATGTCACATTGGAACCACTTGCTGTGCCTGTGTAGCCGCTGCATCCCAATTGACATGAATTGACATGAATAGAACCAAACACCTGTGCATCCCCATGTGGATAAAGACAACCCTCCACAGGCCTACACTTTAGTACATACCATGGGAACCAGACCTTAGTAGCAATTTAGCAGGAATTTTGTATGTTATGTTGTGTTTTGTGCGCACTAATAATGATTTCAGTGTATTTTTAGTGAAAATAGCGATTTGATGAACATTTGAAAAACTATTACGGGGCCTTAAAAATCTGTAGCATTTTTTTTTTATTCTGCAGGTCATGTGCTTTCAGAGAATGTATGGCTTGGGGGGTCTTTTACAAACTCTGGCAACCTTCAGATTTTGAGAGTTAATTTGTAATTTTTTTATTTACAGTTTTGAGCACCTTCCGTTTCCACCATTTCACAAAAATGCCACAAATTTATCATGTACAAATATTTGTTATTTATTAACACAATACAGTTTTAGCTTTTATATTTAGTAGGAATTTTGTAAACGTGTATGTGTCAACTAATAATTGCTTTAGTGTATTTTTAGTGAAAATACCGAATTGATAAACATTTGCACAAGGGCCTAAAAAATCAGTAGCTCATTTTTTCCTATTCTATGGGTCATGTACTTTCAGAAAATATATGGGTTGGAGCAGGGCTCGAGAAATCCCAGGGGCGAGGTCGCCATGGTGACTATAAATTGTTTCCTGGCTCCTGGGCTTTTGTCAGCCGTCCTTATCTGCCTGCCACTTGCCAACCGTGATATAGCCATAAGACAGCTACAGCCATACACTTCTGGGAGGACGTCTATTGATGACATCAATAGACGTCCTCCCAGAACCCCGTCCCCATCAGTGCAGCGGATCAGTGCCTATCAGTGCCCATCAATGCCGTCTTATCAGTGCCTCCTCATCAGTGCCCATCAGTGCAGCTTTTCAGTGCCCATCAGTGCAGCATATCAGTGGCCATCAATGTCGCCTTATCAATGCAGCCTCATCAGTGCCCATCAGTGCAGCATATCAGTGGCCATCAATGCCGCCTTATCAATGCAGCCTCATCAGTGCCCATCAGTTCAGCATATCAGTGACCATCAATGCTACCTTATCAGTGCAGCGTGGAAAGTGTGACAGTGTGACAGCGCTGAAATCTGAAAATTGGCCTGGGCAGGTAGGGGGTGAAAGTGCACGGTGAGTAAGTGGTTAAAAAAAATGGCTTATAACTTTTTGGCTGACTCCTAAATTCAGAGCAAATTTGTCAAGCCTTGTTTTTTTTTTTTGGGGGGGGGGGGGGGTAACGTGATGACGTTATTTCGTTACGACGGGACTACGTTCAGGCTAGTAGCCAATAGCTTTGGGCTAGGAATTTGATCTGAGCATGCGTGGCACTTTGTCCGATCGGAATTATCTACACACAATCGGACAAAGTCCGATCAGATCATGTTGTCGGAAAGTTTTATAGCCCAGCTCTAAAACTTTGTCTGTCGGATATTCTGACGGAAACAGTCCGATGGAGCCCACACACAGTCGGATTATCCGACCACACGGTTCGATCGGACATTTTCCGTCGGAACGTCTGACCGTGTGTACAAGGGCTAAGAGTAACCCCACCCCATGCAAATCTGTTAAGTGAGGAACTGATCAAGAAGCAGCTTCCAGTGTACAATTCATGAATTGCTTGGCCAGGCTCATGCTGGGTCTTTGCACCCTGTGTATGCCTTGAGCTTTTTCCTCTTCAGTTGCTGGGTGTGTAGTTATAGAGACCGTATCACCAACTACAAATAATAAGGTAAAAGCACTGGAAAATAAAGTATGTCAAATGCTCACTTCAATATTTTTTATTTCCATAAACCACTTTTTATTTCTTCTTCATGAAGCAGTATTTCCCTACCACGGCCCCATCCCTCCTTGAATGCCATAGCCCCCATTGCTTTTGGGAGTGTCTATATACTGACTGTGCTGGCCTAGCTCCTCTGCCCCTCCTTTCATAACCTACATAATGTAGCTGCTGAGTAGATTGGGATTAAGGGGAATACTTTGTCAATTAGAGAAATACTTCTGAGTTTGCTGGGTATCCTGATATAAGAGTCAAGATAGCAGCGCCCAGCAGCCTCAGGGCTTTTAAATATGTGAAAGGGGGGAGGATTTTACAGGTAATAACATGCAGAGTAAAAAAAAAATGAACTGGTTCCTGCCTGCGCTATAAAAGAGACAAAAGATGTCTACAACGCGGCTCTCCAGTTCTGGGAGGATGTCCATGGACGTCCTCCCACGTGCGCGCCTCAGGCGTGCTCTGTGACCTTTGGACACAGCTGATCACAGATCATGTTAAAGGGCCATTCACAATGGCCCTTTACCATGTGATCAGCTGTGTCCAATCAAATGTAAACAGACTTGTCAGTTATCGGTATTCATTTTCTCACACACTGTCCCTGTGTGAGGAAAGGAGAGCTGATAACTGCCAAGTCTGACGGGGCAATGCAAGTACAGTTTATACTGATAATCAGTGCCCTAAATATTAGTGCAGCCCCATCGGTGCACCTTATCAGTGCCCATCAGTGCAGCTTATCAGTGCCACATCCTCAGTGCAGCCTCGTCAATGCCCATCAGTGCAGCTTATCAGTGCAGCCTCATCAGTGCCTATCAGTGCCCATCAGTGCAGCCTCATCATTGCGGCCTCATTAGTGCCCATCAGTGCTGCCTCATCATTGCAGCCTCATCAGTGCTGCCTCAGTGCCCATCAGTGCTGCACCATCACTGCCCGTCAGGGCAACCTCATCAGTGCCCATCAGTGCAGCCTCATTAGTGCCCATCAGTGCACAGTGATGATTAAATATCACCAAAAAAAAAGGGTTGGCAGGGTCAACGCTGTATGGAACCAAAAACCGTGTTTTGCCCCATAATGCTATTCATTCTTAATGGCACCCCAACTCACCTTGCATTACAGTGCACCACAATATACAGTATGGTAACTCCCTACTGTGCGCTGTGGGGCACTGGGTTGCAAACAAAAAATTCCATTCATCTTTTCCGGTGGATTCAAATAGTCCCCTAAAATTACACCACTCAAAGCTTCCACCCTAAAGGGAAGCTAAAGAAATAAGGCACAGCTGACTACACATTATTTTGTTCTGGGCCAACCACAGAGACAACCAATAATCACAATCCTTGTGGCAACTTACCCAAGCCCTTGTTCTCGCTAATATATACCCTTACCCCCCAAGTGATCCCCTCCTAGTAGGGCAGGGCTGACACTTGACCCTACTGACTCTTCCCTAACCCCTGGACAACTGGGACATCTAGTGGCTGAAAGGGGAATTACATCAGGCCACCTCTGTGCTCCTACCCCACACTTACACTTTGATGAACATGTAAAAAAAAATACCATTACAATATTATTTTTGTATTATTATGTAATAATGATTATTATGAAATCTATTGTATATTTTAATAAGCGGCATTTTTGTGTATTGTTTTGTATTATTTTAATATAATTTGTCGCTTTAAATAGAAAATAGAAAAAAAAAAAAAAAACATACCTGTAGCAAACATATGTGCAGCATGACTGATGGCCCATTTAGATCTATGGCTGTGCTTAGAGTTTTTTTTTTGTAGTGATAGGAAGGTGCATTAAGTGTCATCATGCATTCTTTTGTATCTTGACATACGTTATTGATGTGTTTTAAAGCATTTTTACTTTAGGATTTGCAGTGACTAGAGTTAACAGCCCTTTTGGGCTGAAACACATTAACCTTCTGTGTATTGGGACTTTTCTGTACTCTGTATAAAGCTTTAATAAATGGAATTTTAGGAGAGGATCACACTAAGTGGTCAACCTTTTCATTCGGATATTTATCTTCAGTTTGTGTGGCTGTGGTTTGGGCACACGGGGAGCTCTGTTTAATAAATGTCGGATGGGTTGCAGCACCGCACCAGTATTGTGTACGTATGGCGTGATAATACTCTTTTTTTTCTCAAAAAATAGATGCAGGGACTCCCCCCTTCTTGTCTCTGCCCCCTACCCACCTCCGAGCACTTCTGTCCCACCCCCTGCGGGTACCGCCCCCTTTTAGAGAATACAAAACCAAGTATCATTTTTGTGGTGATTATTGTAATTTGTATGGAATTTGTTAATAACAACAAGAAAAGCAGTAAAGTAGATTCCCCGCAACCAGCAGAAATAGACCCTCCTCAGCAACAATAGATTCCTCTGGCAACAATGGACCCTGTCAGCAACAACAGATTTCCCAGCAGCCAACCCAGCACTGACAGCAACAATAAACCCCTCCCTCCACAGTAGATCCTTTCCAGGAACAATTGACCCCCCCCTGCAACATAAGCCCAACCAGCAACAATAGACCTCTGGAGCAGCAATAGAAAATAGAAAATTGGTGCCCTCCAGCAACAATAGAGCCCTCCATCAACAGTGGATCTCTTCCAGCAACAATTGACCCCCCCCCCAGCAACATAAGCAAACCCACCCCCCCAGAAACAATAGATCCACCACCAGCAACAATATTAGTATAGCTCCCAACTGTCCCTGATTTCGAGGGACTATCCCTGATTTGGAGCCATATCCCTCTGTCCCTCTTCCCTCCTCATTTGTCCCTCATTTTGGTCTGATCTATATAGTTGTATATAAAATGCACCTTTTTCCTTTCAAAAAGTGTTTCCCAGTGCTAAACCTTCAATTGCTGCCTTTGTAAAATTTAAAGACCAATACAAAGGAATAGTAGTGGTAAAAAAAAAATCCCTAGTGGATTTAATTAACCTTTTGTTTTTAGTTAATTCTCCTTTAAGGGGGTGTGGCAGGAGGCGTGTCCTATGCCTACATACGTTTGCTAGTAGGTGTCCCTCATTCCCATCTCAAAATGTTGGGAGGTATCATATTAGACTTCCCCAGCAAGAATAGGCTACCATGAAAAAAATAGATCTCCTTCAGGAACAATAGATCCCCCAGCAACCAGCATCAATGGACCCTTCGCCACACCTCAGCATACCTTGCCAGGGGGCATACCTTACCAGGGGGCATGTCCTATGCCTACATACGTTTGCTAGTAATTGTCCCTCATTCCCATCTCAAAATGTTGGGAGGTATGATATTAGACTTCCCCAGCAAATATAGGCTACCATGAAAAAAAATAGATCTCCTCCAGGAACAATAGATCCCCCAGCAGCCAGCATCAATGGACCCTTCGCCACACCTCAGCATACCTTGCCAGGGGGCGTGTCCTAGACCTACATACGTTTGCTAGTATGTGTCCCTCATTCCCATCTCAAAATGTTGGAAGGTATAATATTAGACTTTCTCAGGAAGAATAGACCACCATGGCAAAATAGATCTCCTCCAGAACAATAGAACCCCCAGCAGCCGGCATCAATGGACCCTTCGCCACACCTCAGCATACCTTGCCAGGGGGCGTGTCCTAGACCTACATACGTTTGCTAGTATGTGTCCCTCATTCCCATCTCAAAATGTTGGAAGGTATAATATTAGACTTTCCCAGCAAGAATAGACCACCATGGCAAAATAGATCTCCTCTAGGAACAATAGATCCCCCAGCAGCCGGCATCAATGGACCCTTCACCACACCTCAGCATACCTTGCCCTTACATACTGGAGGTGCTGGAAATGCTTTCCGGAAAAAAAAAAAAAAAGCCCCGACCTTTGCTAACGCATCAAAAAACATAGCATACATTTTTACACTTTGCTATTGTTTTTTATGGACCTCCCAATGCAATAAAAGGCAGAAAAAAATGGGCATGTCATATTTTTAAAAAATGCACTACAAGAGATTAGACACTAATTTTATTACGGAGAACCACGTTTTATTATAGCGCGTTGGAATATGTGCACTCATAATTAATGTAAACGGGCCCTTAAAGAAAATGTTCTCAAATTTGAAAATCCTAATTAGTTCTAAAATGTTAAACAATCAACGCATGTAGCTGACATTAGCTGTCATCGCAAGTCTCACAGAGACCGCACACGCTATATCTTCATAGAGAGCGCTGCATCGCACGTGTACGTGTCTGCAGCTCTGTTCTGTCATTGTCTACCTGGAGAATATCTTCCAGGAACAGAGCCTATTGTGGGTGTTCTCATTCCTCTAAGGCAATACCCCGGTGGCTGCTTATGCTCTGGTAATGTTAGAACTCTGCGTTTACATTGTTAGCGAGAGCAGAGTTTCTCTGGGATTGCTGCCAGAACTTCACAATGTGACATCAGACATTGAAGGGAAACACAAACTTTTTACTACTTTTTTACTTTTCATCTTTTATAAAGGGGATCATTTTAAAGTGAACCTGTGCTCTACTCATACCGGGCAAGGTTAAAGTGATTGTAAACGATCACCTTGTGGACAGTGGCGGCTGGTTCTCCATTTTTTGGGGGGGGGGGCGGCAAACAAACCATCTACTCCCCCCCGTTCCATAAGTCGGTCGCTCAGTCAAACCTCCCCCTGCCCATCGCTCTTCTGTCTGCCCACTAGTCCCGCAGTTTCCCCATCTAGGCCCACGATTATCTCTGGCTCCTTCCTTCATCTCGGCAGCTTCCTCCTCGGCGCCTTCACCCTGCGTCTCCTCCCCCTTTGCAGCCTCAAGGTGGCTTCACCCTGTGTATCCTCCTCCTCTGCAGCTTCAAGGCGGCTATACGCTGCGTCTCCTTCTACTTGGCGTCTTCACAGCGGCCATACTCTGTGTCTTCTCCAGGAGGAGACACATGGTAAAGCCGCTGTGAAGACACTGAGTAGGAGGAGACGCAGCGTGAAGCTGTCTTGAAGCTGCAGAGGAGGAGGAGACGCAGTGTGAAGTCGCAGAGGAGGAAGCTGCTGAGGAGGAGGAGACACAGGGTAAAGCCGCTGTGAAGATGCAGAGTAGGAGGAGACGCAGCGTGAAGCTGTCTTGAAGCTGCAGAGGAGGAGGAGACGCAGGGTGAAGCCGCTTTGAAGCTGCAGAGGAAGAAGGGACACAGGGTGAAGTTGCCGAGGAGGAGGAGTCCTCCTCCACTGCAATTTCCTCTTTGGCAACTTCACCCTGCGTCTCCTCCTCCTCTGCAGCTTCAAAGCAGCTTCACCCTGCGTCTCCTCCTCCTCTGCAGCTTCAAGACAGCTTCACCCTGCGTTTCCTCCTACTCTGCGTCTTCACAGCGGCTTTACCCTGTGTCTCCTCCTCCTCAGCAGCTTCCTCCTCTGCGACTTCACACTGCGTCTCCTCCTCCTCTGTGGCTTTAAGACAGTTTCACGCTGCAGAATAAGGAAATGGATGGTGGGCATTCAGCATGGCATCCAAAATGGTATTTCTTTATTAAATACATGTAGAAAGCTGTAAACCAGCCTATGCGTTTCAGACGTTAGTCCTTAGTCATGGCCCACACGGCCTCTCCTCCTCCTCAGTGGCTTCATGGCAGCTTTACCCTGCATCTCCTCCTCCTCTGCTGCTTCAAGGCGGCATCATGCTGCGTCTCCTCAGCGGGTTCACTGCGGCTTCACCCTGCATCTCCTCCTCTTCCTCTGCGGCTTCCTCCTCAGCGGCAAATACGATCACTTCTTCTCTCAGCCAATTGGGTCTTAAGACCCGCTACCTGATTTGCCGGGTGGAGAATCAGGAAGATAATAGTGAATATTAATTCACTATTGTCACACAACTGGGTGGGCTCAGGGCGCAGTGCTCTGCGCCACGAGCCCACCCTTTTTTTAAGTAGAGTATCAGTCTCTACTCATGTGCTTAAAAAAAAAAAACATTGAAATCCATGCATCCGGTGCCCTGCATGTAGATTAGGGCCCAGACATGGATTAGGGGGCTGAACACCTCTGTCCCTTATGGACAGGCCATTGCTGCTTGTAAAACAGCTAATTTAGTTTAAAATAGAAATGAAATCAAAAACATTTTTGTGTAGATATAAAAAACATTATAATTACCTTTTCCCCCCTTTTCATCCCATTCCCTCTGTTCTCAGCTGCATAAGAGCTGGGGGGAGGAGAAGCAGCAGCACACCCAGCTGCCAAGTGAATGGCTGTGCAATGGGGACGTGTCATGACAAGTCTAATCATTGGAGGCTAGCAGGCTAAGTTCTCAATATAGCTAGAGAACTGACCATGATGTGCTCTCCTGCTTAGTTTGGTCAGTTTTTAATAGTAAAAGCAGAGAGACTAGCAGGAACACCAGGGATTTCACATAAAGGAAGCAATACAAATAGAACAGGAGTCTTACATGGTACAGCAATCACATATCAGGAATATGAAGTGTTGGGGTAACAAGTGCTTTAACAGTTTCCCTCTACTTTACCTTCTATCCACTTCTCTGCCACTTCCCAATCCCTTGCAAGTACATTTGAAATTCTGTGTTAAATTCGAAATTACTGAGTAAGGGACTGTCCACATTTCCAAAGTGTATGCCTTGTGATTGGCTGCTCAAGCACAAAGCACTGCACAAGGCACATACAGTTTGGAAATCATGCTGGGCTTTCTAAAAAGAAAGTCTAGCACTACTTGCATACGTTGGCAGCTTACATATAAACAAGCCAGACAATCCTGCCCTATGAATGATTCAACAACTTCTGCAATCTGATCTCTCCTGCTATTCTGATCTGTTTCATAAAAGTTGTAGGCTTTAAATCCCCTAAGAGGCCACTTGAGAAACTGGGACGGTTGTAGATGGCCAATGCTTCTCGATATTAATTTTGGACCTGGGAAGGCCCGTAAGTATATGGTGAGGGTTACTGCAGGTCAAGCTGAATGGCTCTACAAAGGCAGGTCTCTGGTTCCTCCCCCTGGATCTAGAAGCTGGTAGAAGCTTTTAGAAGTTAGTGGAAGGAGGCCAGGAAGTTCTTATTTGCATACTTAAGGGAACGTGGCCAATCCCCAGACAGAATGTTCTGGCTGGGTGGTTATGTCAGCCCTTAAATATGGGGGAGCCAGGCCAGCAGAGGAGACAGGTGGAAGATGGAGTCGTGAGGAGGCTGTTGTCATTTCTGTCGTGGCCTAAGGGGGGACCCCTGGGTCTGGGGGGCTCTGCCTTCAGGTTGAGCTCAGGCTGGCTTGGGAAGATCCTATCAGCGTCACGGTTTGCAAAGGAATCTTGCCTAAGGAGCAGCAGGGAGCAAAGAGAACAGAGTGAGTACATCAGCACACCCGGGGAGTCACAAGGGGAGAGACTGCCACATGTAGCAAGATTTCTGAAGGACATCGCTGTGCTTAACCCTTTCTGTCCCTTGCCCTGGGAGATCTTTGGAGCGGCCAGGTGAGCTGGTAGTTTTTGCAGGCAGTGGATATGGGAGCAGTTCTTCAAAGGAGAAGAGATACTCCTGTATGCAGTTTACAACAGACTGTGCTTTTTTTCTAAAGGGGACTAAGAGCTCCTAGTCCTCAAAGGACTTTTTGATACTGGAGGTGTCTACAAGGGAGAGCAGTCTAGGATAATTACTTTGTATAAAGGAAAGAAGTTGTCCCCATTCATTGTTTTTGTCAAGTTGGGCATCCCATAACCCCTTGACCCCATCCAAGTTATTATCCCTAATGAAAATAACAAAATACAAGTCCAGAGACTGATTTCTTGTGTCCGGATCCCAGTGAAAAATGCTTGTTGCCTTGCTGTGCAGGAATAGGCCCTTGCAGGGGTAGTGCTACAGTAGAATAATAGGTACAATTGAAATTGGTGTCAGTGGCAGGAATAGTGCCACACCTTTGGTGTCAGTGGAAGGACTGGTGCCTCATCATTGGTGTTAGTGGGAGGAATAGTGCCACACCATTGGTGTCAATGGAAGGACTTGGGCCTCATCATTGGTGTTAGTGGGAGGAATAGTGCCACACTGTTGGTGTCAGTGCAAGGACTTGGGCCTCATCATTGGTGTCAGTGGGAGGAATAGTGCCCCATCATTGGTGTCAGTGGGAGTAATAGTTCACCACTATTTGTATCAGTGAAAGGCATGGCTCCTCATTGTTAGTATCAGTTAGAAGAATATCCACTATTTGTGTCAGTGGAAGGGATTGTGCCTTATCATTGGTGTCAGTGGAAGGAATAGTTCCCTACTGTTGGTGTCTATAGAAGGAATGGTGCCTCATCGATGGTGTCTGTGAAAGGGATAGTGCCCCCATTGTTTCTTGAGAATAGAAGGAATTGGTGCCAGTTGGTAGAATAGTGCCCCACTGTTTGTGTCAGTGGAAGGAATAGTGCCTAATCGTTGGTGTCAGTGGAAGGAATTATGCCTCATCTTTTGGTGTCAGTGGGGGGATAGTGCCTCACTGTTGGTTTCTGTGGATGGATTGGTTTCTCATCACTGGTGTCAATAGAGGGAATAGTCCTCTATTGTTTATGTGAATAGAAGGATATGTGCCTCATCATTGGTGTCTGTGGGAGGAATAGTGCCTTATCATTGGTGTCCGTGGGAGGAATAGTGCCTTATCATTGGTGTCAGTGGGAGGAATAGTGCCTTATCATTGGTATCAGTGAGAGGAATAGTGCCTTATCATTGGTGTCAGTGGGAGGAATAGTGCCCTAAGGGCCAGATACAGACAAGCAGAGGGCCCCATACTATTAAGGGGCCACATGCATGGCCCTTTAGACAGTAGAGAGTAATTGTTGGGTGAAAATGAACCTGGAGCGCTGTACGGTGAGATTGCTAAGTGGTCTTCAGCTAGCCCTTTATTACCTGTGATCTGACCTTCTACAGTATTTCTGCCTTCTCATATACGGTTGCCACCTTTTCTTCAAGCCAAACCCGAACACTTTAGCGGCTCACAGCTAATTCTTTTTAAGGGAGAATGCTGAGGATTATGGTGTAAAGGGGAACTCTGATGTAAGGGGGTTTCTTCTCACCAAACATCCCACTTACATCAGAGTTCCCAGCATTTCCCCTTAAATCAGGGTTCCCAAATACCCCTTAAATCAGAGTTCACCAGGCATCCCATACATCTAAATCCCTCTTACCTTAGTGTATTCACTTGCTCGGAGGCAAGAGAGAGAAGGGTGGGGTGGGGGAGACTTCAGTTACGACACTGGATGGTGCGCTCACTCACCCAAAGATGGAGGCTCTGGTATCGACACCTTTCATCCACGATGTATCTGCCGGTTGCTGAACTTGAGATTTCTAACCCACACATCCCTTTCCAGAGGACCACAACACCGGAGATTGGAGTGTGCGTGGGCAGACAGAGTTGTAGGGGTGGGAGAAGGAGGAGCAGATCAAGCCCTCTCTCCTCTCCTGTCTATGTATGGGAATGGGAGCTGTGCACACCCCTATGCACTCGGCGGCTGTGGTACTCGGTTACTTGGGGAGCCAGAGTCCATTATGAATATTGTGTCCGGGATTCCATTATGAATATTTTGTCTGGGTTTCAGGCCTCCTGAAACCCGGACACATGATTCAAAACCTGAACTGTCCGGGTGAATCCTGGAGAGGTGGCAACCCTATTCTCATATATGACCTGGCTTGCCTTGCAATCTGCTTTAGGACTTTCTGCCTATCTTTTGTGACCTTGGCATACCTCCTGGACTTCACTCACTGCTTTCCGCCTTGTACCTTCCCTACCCGGTTCTTACTGACTTTGGCTTGAATCTCCAACACTGTTTTTCGTTCTCCTGAATCAAGAGATTACTGCTCAGATCTGGAAGAAATACACAAAGCACACCAAGATTCAAGGAAGAATACACATGGTGAATGGATTTGGACAATTCTGGCTTATCACAGAGTTCAGATTTAAACTTACTGAGGCCTTTTTCACTGCTGTTGTTCCTTTATATTAGTATTGCAACAATCTGGGTGAATTGAAAGGAAAGTTTGGCACAATATAAACCACTATGACAGTCAAATGGTACATTTATTGATACAGATATCTTCACCTGAACAAAAAACTGTTGGGAGCTATGCCTTTATATGGGGTATGAAGGATCGCTCAGAGCCAATAAGACCCCAATATATAGCAAACTTCTTTTGGGTTTGTTGAGTGGACTTTAAACTTTCTTCTTGCCCTTTATATACCACCTTATTCAATAAACCTGCATGTATCTACATTTGTCTTTTTTCAGCTCTATGTGTAAAAAAAAAAAATCTTTATTTGCTTTAGGCATGACATGTACTGAACAAATATATGAAAAGAAAAAGAAAAAAATACCATGCCAATTAATTTGTAGAGAGAAGCCTGTAACTTCTTTATGTGGCCACATGATGGCGCATGTGAGCTAATTGTGGCACAGCAATTTTTTGCAGGCGGTAATTGTGTTCTATTTACTTGTAGTTTGCAATTTTTTAAAGGATTTTCAGTTCAAATGAAAACCTCTCTGAGATTTCCGAGTGCTTTGCATAGCAACACAGATAATCTAGTACACTGAATGTAAAATTCATTTGGGGACAGAGCTGAAGTAACAAAAAAAAAAAAAAAAAGCAATTAAAAAAAGCAAAAAAAAAGCTCATCTGCCAGTCAGGTTGACATTTTCCTAAGACATGTTAGAAAACAAATGCTAATATTTGACTAGCTGCATAGGAGAACGCCATTTTTTGTAGTTTATTTTTGAAATTTTTCATTGGAATCTCTAGTGAGGATTTCCACCAATAACGTGTCCGATGCAGAATAGCGTTTAGCATTTATTGCACACATCTTAAAATTTGCATTTCTGACCATTAAATCATGTTAAATCCCCCAAATATGATCTATTTTCTAAAAGCCCTGTAGAATAAAAAGACCTGTCAAATGTTAATGTAAGTGCCCAAAAACACAATATAATCCCCAATTTTATTTGTACAATTTATTAGATTAGGCTGTGCGTCCATAAATAGGAACCAAATATGCAAGTATCTAAACCAGTAGTTCTCAATCATTGAGCCATGGATCCTGCTGAGCTGCTGTCTCCCTCTTTCCAGGCCTCAAGCCAGCCGCAGATCCCATAACCTGCCACAGTGCCTTCCAGCTCCTGTAGTGGGCTGCATTGCACCTCAACCTCCCACAATGCCCCCAGGCCCCCTGAGAGCGTCAGCCTGTACAGGGCTACCCAACTTTCCACAGTGCCCCCATTGATAGCTGCAGAGCCTCCTCTTCCCCCATAGTGCCCCAACCTCCAGCAGTAACCCATAGTGCCACTTGCCTCCTATAGTGGCCACAGTTCCCCTCAACCACCTACAATGCCCCCAGGCCTTCTGAGAGCCCTCAGCCTGCACGGTGCTACCCATCTTCTCACAGTACCCCACAGCCTCCTGCAGTGATCTCATAGAGAGCAGCAGAGTCTCCAGTTTCCACATGGTGCCTCAACCTCCAAGAGAAGAGTGTCGTATAGGGCCATCCGGCCTCTCATAGTGGGCCACAGTGTCCCTCAACCTCCCACAATGTTCCCAGGCCCCCTGAGAGCCCTCAGTCTGCACTAGGCAACCCAACTTCCCACAGTGTCCCACAGCCTCCTAAAGTGCCCCCAAAGTGCCACAACCTCAAACAGTGTTACATAGGGCCATTCAGCCTCTCATAGTGGGCCATTGTGTTCCTCAACCCCCCACAATGTCCCCAGGTCCCCTAAGAGCCCTTAGCCTGAACAGGGCAACCCAACTTCCCACAGGGCCCCATAGCCCTCTACAGTTCCCCCATAGATAGTTGTAGAGCCTCCAGTTCCCCCATAGTGCTCTAACAGTATCCCATAGTGCATCCCAGTCCCCACAGGAGTGGCCTCCAGTGTCCAACAGTGCTCCCTACTCCTAGAGAGACCCCCAGCCCCTTTCAGAGACACATCCCTCAGCTCCCTCCAGAAACCCCATCCCGTATGGGGGCACCAAGTCTGCCAGAGAGCCCAAAGCCCCATCAACCCATCGTGAGACCCAGCCCCATCCAGAGCCTTCCAAAATGTCAATACATATTTTGTATTCCCACACTTTTATTGTATGAGTATGGACGGTTTTGAAAGAATTTACTGGGCCCTGGTCTCAATAAAGTTTGGAAGTGCTGCTCTAAACTACATACGCCCATAAAATGGAGACAGATTCCTTAACCTCAAACTGTCCTTATGGGTTGCTTTAAATGCCTTTACAGCCCATCAGTTTGGAGTTAACAGTAAATGAGGGACCTAGAACTATCTGTCTGACCCCAATATTAGGGATGTGCAGTCAGGGGAGGCAGGTGAGGCAGAGCCATGAAAAAACAAAACAAAAAAACGATCGACTTCGAGGGTTGTAGCCCAGTGATCTGGGGTCACAGAGACCCCACCACTGGTCAAAATTTCTACCCCACTACTGGTCAAAATCTGGGGCTCCTATGACCTCTGGTTCTGAAGATACAGAGCTCCTTGTGCAGCCTGTCAGAAGCTGCATACAGAGCAGCCAGTTTAAATACAATCTGGCACATTCTGTTTGCAGGAGGCTGAGGATGAGCTAACAGTGCCTCTCCTTACTTCTTGTCAGACGCACTGAGCTCAATGGACAGCTTGGAGTCTTGGACCAATGGTAAAGTACCATTAGCCCCACCTGTCCAATAAAAATGCTACAGTGGAAGCCTGCCTCTCACTGCAGCGTCATTGAAGGGGAATGTGTCTAAAAGACAAATGCTCCTTTCCAGCCCTGCCCTCTCAACTACAAGGAAAAACATGGGTTTATGTGTATAAGATTTACTCACAATCCCATTTTTTTTCTCACACAGTTAGGCTCGGTTCACACCAGACGCGGCACGACTTGCCGCGCCGCGACCTGCCGCGACCTCAGCGGCGACTTGCAAAACGACTTCTGTATAGAAGTCAATGCAAGTCGCCCGAGGTCGCCGCAAAAGTAGTACAGGAACCTTTTTTCTAAGTCGGAGCGACTCGAGTCGCTCCTATTAGAACGGTTCCGTAGTACAGAACGGGGGCGACTTGTCAGGTCGCGGCGCGGCAAGTCGTGCCGCGTCTGGTGTGAACCGAGCCTTAAGAGGGAGAATGAGAATCTGCTGCTGCTGAAAAGGTACAAGCTAAATCATATTTTATTATGCTATATGTTATAAGATATTAATATATTACTTATCTATTTACTGTGAAATTACTGGTTGGAAGTTATAACTTCAAACTTCAGTAATTTGTCCATTAAGGCACCTGCTTGAGTACAGTTTTGAAAAATATAGTAAAGTACCCTAAAATCAATATATAATAATTATTTGCATTTTACTTATGGTAATTAACCCCTTGCCACCCAGGTCAAGTCGGACACTTCTCTCCTACATGTAAAAATCATAATTTGTTTGCTAGAAAATTACTCAGAACCCCCAAACATTATATATATTGTTTTAGCAGACACCCTAGGGAATAAAATGGTGGTCATTGCAATTTTTTATGTTACACGGTATTTGCGCAGCAATTTTCAAAAGCATTTTTTATTTTTTTTGGCAAGAAACTGTTTCATGAATTAAAAAATTAAAAAAACACTAACGTTAGCTTGATTTTTTTGTATAATGTAAAAGATGTAAATAGATACCTAACATGTCATGCTTAAAAAAATTGCGCCCACTTATGGAATGGCACAAAACTTTAGTACTTTAGTACTTTTTTTTTTTTTTTTTTTTTACAGGTTATATGTTCAGAGTTACAGAGGAGGTCTAGTGCTAGAAGTATTGTTCTCGCTCTAACGTACGGGGCGTATGTAACCTGTGTGTATCTGGCTCTGATACTAGCCAGTGCCTCACCAGCCACTGACCTCACTGCACGTCCTTACCCAGTATGCATGGTATTTGTGTTGTGCAGCCATCATTTGTATAGAAATGTGCGCCCTAAGCAGTTGTTTGCTTTTTTTTTTTTTAAAGGTAACTTTATTGAGTACAAGATAGAGATACTGAGAGAAGAATGAACTTCACTCACACATATAAGCAAAATAAGAGTGTAAACAACAACAGCAAAAAAAAAAACAGTACAGAAAAATGTCCAAATTGCATACCGTCATCAATCAGGAAGCATATAAGTGCAGGATACATATGCAGTTGACCATACAAATGGGATCATAAAAAATACAGAAAAACTTCCAGATAATAGTAAATAGAAAGTAATAAACAAGGCAGCAAAAACAGTGTGCTTTTCCCATAGACACTGGAGTTGATTTACTACAGACCAAAAAAGACCAAATAAATTGTGCACTTTGCAACTGCAGCTGCTCCATAGCTTAGTAAATGTGATATAGCTTCACTTTGCAAAGAATACCTAATCACATGCAAGGGAAATTTGTTAGTTTTACTTTATGTCGAACATGTAAAAAAAAAAAATTAAAAGAAGTAATCATTCAGTAGTAGACAATCACAAAAAACCCACATTGAAACTATTCCACAGTTTCACTCAACAAATAGAAAAAAAAAACAGCATTTTTACCTGCACTTGAATGAATGATGGAAGTTAGCAGAGATTTCTCTTATTTACTAAGCTCTTCATACGTAGATTACAACTTCTTCTTTACATTTGCTTATAAGCACCGCTCCCTCCCTTTAGGGGTGCAACGGATCTAAAATCTCATGGATAGGATTCAGTGGCGTAACTAGAACCTTCAGGGCCCCGATGCAAGAAACCATGAAGGGCCCCCCTGAACCCCAGCCAGGGCCCTTCCCTTCCGAGTCCGGTGGTGGAATTCCAGGGCGTGGTCACAGGTATGACCTTTGTGAGCCCTGTAGTTCCACCACTGGTAGTTTTTTTTTATAATTTTTTTAAAATTTTTAGGTGCCCCATTGGGGGACTGTCCCTAGGCAGGATGGGGTCCCTGTCCCCAGAAGAGATGAGGTCCTATTCTCCAGGGCAGAAGAAGTTACTGCCCCCAGGTGAGAAGGGGTCCCTGTTTCCAGGGGAGGTGGGGGTCCCTGTCCCCACGTGAGAAGGGGTCCCTGTCCCCAGGGGGAGATGGAGAAGGTATGTAATGGTGTGTGGGGGATGGGGTTCTCTCACTCACCATGACCAAGCTGCAGGCCGCGCACTCATCCATGTTGGCCTGGGCTCCATCCAGTGTGCTGGACGGGTGATCAGCATATCTCCCAGAAAGACCTTTCATCATCTGTGTATGACGGGGAAGGAGGGGGGCTGGCAGACAAGCCTGCAGTGTCCTCCGGGGAGTCGGCTCTCATAGGGCTGAACTGCATCTGTGTGCTTAAAGTTTGTTTACCCGGGAGAAGTATGCAGTGCAGTGTGGTCCGGACTCGGGGGGTGGGACTCTGGCTGGGGAGAACAGACATCGGACTGAGCGGCAATGCATGGAGCAGGAGAGGGGTACTCTGAGGAGCCGGCTGAGGACACAGGTCATGCGGGGAATGCACAACTAAAGAGCAGCCAGTGCGATAGTCGAGCATGGAGCTCTGCTAGTCACCCCCCACCTCCAGCCACCCATGTGCATGGTGCACTGGTACCCCTAGCTGCCTATGCTGCTGCCGGCCATATGTAGAGGGGCTGCATGGGCCCCCTGCATCACAGGGCCCGGTTGCGGTCGCGACTGCTGCACCCCCTATAGTTACGCCCCTGATAGGATTGTTCCTCGGATCAGAGTGACGGATTGGATCATTTTTCGGATCAGCAAATAATAAGTGAATTTGCAAAAACCTGTGAAAATTCCACCACCATATAGTCCCCACTGTAATAGCCACAATCTCCCCCGCTGTAATATCCACGTCATCTCCCCCACTGTAATAATGGCTGAGCATGGCTTGATACGGCTGGGTATCGCCGACGCCGAGTATGGCTGGGTATTGCAGGGTATGGCTGGGTATGGCAGAGCATGGCTGGGTATTACAGGGTATGGTTGAGTATTGGCAGGGTATTGCAGAGTATTGGCAGGGTACTGCAGAGTATGGCTGAGTGTTGGCAGGGTATGGCAGAGTATTGCAGAGTATGGTGGAGTATTGGCTGGGTATTGCAGAGTATTGGCAGGGTATTGCAGAGTATTGGCAGGGTATGGCAGAATATTGGCAGGGTATGGCTGGGTATTGCAGTGTATTGGTAGGGTAAGGCAGAGTATTGGCAGGGTATTGGCTGGTTATTGCAGAGTATTGGCAGGGTATTGGCTGGTTATTGCAGAGTATTGGCAGGGTATGACAGAGTATTGGCAGGGTATAGCTGGGTATTGCAGAGTATTGGCAGAGTATTGCAAAGTATGGCAGAGTATTGCAGAGTATGGCAGGGTATTGCAGAGTATTGGTAGGGTATTAGCAGAATATTGGCAGGGTATTGGCAGAGTATTGGCAGGGTATTGACAGAGTATAGCAGGGTATTGGCAGAGTATGGAGGGATGGCTGAGCATGGATGGATGTGACTGCAATTGTCACAGAGCAGAGCTGTGGGCACTACAGATCCAGCCCACAGTGCTGCTTCCATCCGATCTCTCCCCTCCACTGTACAGATCAGTACACAGAGGGGAGAGAAGAACCAGTGTCATGACGCCGGTTTGTTTACAAGTGTTTGCTCCATCATTTGACGGAGTGATCACATTGTAAACGGCCGCTGAGTGTAGCAAGATGGCTGCCGCTCCAGAGCTAGGCCGAAGCCACGGCCTTTCCCAAGGCTGAGGCTGCGGAGCACTCTGCAGAACGCGGGGTGTGCCGTTCCAAACAGGTTGTGACGATCCGTTGCACCCCTACCTCCTTTCCAATAATGTCTGAGAGGACAATAAGGAGAGGCAGAAGTTCCCTTGGCACTGTAAGGGGACAAGCAACAAATGTGTCCAGAGGCAAAGGTGGAATTGATGGTCAGTCATCTGGCAGGATATCATTTCCTCTGTTTAGTGAGTTTGCCCATGCAATCCAGCCACAGCATGCAGAGGAGGTGGTGAACTGGCTTACTAAACCCTCCTCATCCATCTCATTTTCTGTCACACAAGCAGAGACAAGTATGCAGTCCCCTGCAGTTGCCAGAGTGGATAAATCTGCCTCCTTGTCCACATCTATTCCTGCCATAGCCCCAACATCAGCCATTGAGGAGTCAGCTGAGTTATATGACCACAGCATCAGCCACTTGTTCCTTGATGATGCCCAGCCATTACTGGATTCAGATGTTGGTTCTGAGGTTGAGGATGACAGGAACATAAGCCTAGAGAGAGGGAGGAACACTGGTAGACAAATTGGCATTCATGTTCCCCAAGCCGCAGCATATTGCCAAGTTGTCTCCAGTGGTAATGATGAAGATCGAGGAGATGGAGATGGAGATGATGATGAGGTCACTTATGCGACTTGGGTGCCAGATAGAGCGGGGGGGGAAACTGAAGGTGATGAGGCAGCACAAGCCCAAGGAGGCCGACATTAAGAAAGAGTAGAGAGCAGCCACCCTATTCCATCACATTCTGCAGCTGTTATCTCCCAGCCCACTCCCCAAAGCTCAGCTGTCTGGGCCTTTTTCAGCACATCTGCAGCAGATCACACTGTTGCTATCTGAAAACTGTGTCTCAGGCACATCAAAAGTGGCAAAAACACCAACCATTTGGGTACCACATCCAACCACTCAGCCCGTTGGCAAGAGCACCTAAAAGCCACACAAAAGCAGCACAAATCTGTCCTCCTTACCCACTTCAGTCTGCCCCGCTGTACTGAGTCATTGCCTTTCAGCTGCCTCCACTGACAGGGATGATGGTATTACACAGGGTGTCCCAGGTCCTAGCAGCACATCTGCCAGCAGCACACCACCAGCTGTAGAATGTAGCCAGCAAATTTCTCTGTCCCATCTGTTGCAGCGGAAAAAAAAAATACAGTCCCTGCCACCCACACGCCCAGCATGTAAATGAAAGCTGTTGGCTCTCCAACTTCTGCCTTTCAGCCTGGTGGATTCTTCCTGCTTCCGTGAATCCGCACAATGTGCTGTACCACAATGGCAGGTTCCCAGTCGCTACCACTTTTCACGTAAGACTGTTCCATCTCTCTACCATCACGTGGCAGGGAATGTTCTGGCATTGTTTGGCAAGGCAGTCAGCCATAAAATCCACCTTACTGCTGACATGTGGTCCAGCAAGCATGGACAGGGACGATATATTTTGTTCACAGCACACTGGGTAACGCTGCTTGAAGCTCAAAAGGATGCAGGACAGGGCTCGTTGCTGCAGCTTGTTGTGCCCCCAAGTCTCCATACAGCTGGTGGTGATAATGCCAGACGTGTGAGCTCTACCCCCTCCTCCTCCGCCACCTCCATGGCCTCTTCTGCAGAATTGTCCTATGAACATCAGGTACCCCCTAAGCGTTTAAAAGGCTATTCCCAGAGTTAGGCTAAAAGGTGCCATGCGCTGCTTCAGCTGGTATGTTTATGGGACAGGAACCACACCGGAGCAGAGATTCTTGCAGCTCTGCAGGGACAGGCCCAGAGGTGGTTCACATCACGCCAGCTGGAGCCAGGAATGGTGGTGTGAGATAATGGCTCAAACCTCCTGTCCGCTCTTAGACAGGGAAAGTTTACACATATGCCATGCCTGGCACATGTCCTCAATTCGGTGGTGCAGCATTTCCTAAATATGTACCCAGGGTTGAAAGATGTACTAAAACAGGCCAGAAGAGTCTGTAGCCATTTCAAGCGGTCATACACAGCCAGTGCTCGGTTGGCTAAAATTCAGCGGGAAATCCACCTGCTCCCTGCTTGTAAACCTCCTGATTTGTGACATGCCCACCAAGTGGAACTCGACTTTGTCAATGTTGCAGCAGCTATACATGCAGGGGAGGGCCGTCAACGAGTATCTGTGCGAATACAGCATGATGACAGGCTCAGGCCACCTCAACTTTTTTCCCCCACGCCAATGGCTGATAATTAAGGATGCATGCACTATATTGTCACCATTTGAGGAGGCCACAAGGATGGTTGGGCCGTGACAGTGTATACATCATTGACACAATCCTTGTGTTCCTGCTGGAGCAGACTCTGCGTGGCATTATGGAGAGGGCACTGGAGGCAGAGCAGCAGGAGGAAGTTGAGGACTTCCTTTCCTCTCAAGGCCCACTTTATCCAGACACCATCATACCTATGTCACAGAACACACAGGAGGAGAGAGAGGGGAGGAGGATGAGGAGGAGGATTCTGGCACTTTCATAGGCTTTGAAGAAGAGGAAGACATGCGTCAATCTGTAAGCGATGGCTTTTCAACCCCAGGACCCTTGGGCTGGGAGGAGGAAGTTCCAGATGCTGTCATCCTGAGTGACCCCGAGGAGTCTGCTTCTCAAGCCTCTGCAAATTTGAGATGCATGGGCAACCTCATGCTTCAAAGCCTGCAAAAGGACCCACGAATACGTGGCATGAAGGAGAAAGAGGATTACTGCTTGGCAACCCTCCTTGACCACCGTTATAAGAAGGGGAAGGTCTCAGAACTCATTCCGTCCCCACAGAGAGTGCTAAAGATAAAATCTCCTGAGGACACGCTAAAGAGGATTTTGTTGAACGTTTTTCCTGACTCCAGTAGGTTACAGTGTCGTGGAAAACGTCATTTTGAGTCTTATGTTGGTCAAGAGAGGAACGTTGGAGAAGGCGCCTGCCTAAGGGAGGCATTTTCTTAATTTATTTTATTCCTCGCTGCCCAGGGCTGTCAGCTTTCACATCCCATCAGCAGTGTTTGCATCACATGGTGGACAATTACCTTGGGGCCAAGCTGACTATCCAGTGATTTACTGGGTCATGAAAATAGACCACTGGCCAGAACTTGCGCAGTATGCTATTGAGTTGTTGGGCTGCCCTGCATCCAGCGTGCTTTCATAACGGACATTCAGTGCTGCAGGAGGTTTCGTTAGTGATCATAGAACGTGTCTGTCCACAGACTCCGTGGACCGTTTGACTTTTATAAAAATTAATCAGTAATGGATTACCAGCTATGAAGCCCTTGATGCCGATGTCACTGATTGAGTCTTTTTGGGATGTGGAATCTCTGCAGGACTTCGATGCTGCCTAGCTTTGAGGGTGTTCAATCATTTCATCTGGAGGAATGTTTTTGGTATAGGTTTCATGGGCGCAATTAACACCCAAAGATCAATTTTGTGCAGGTGCATATCATTGCAATTTTTTTTGCCTCCATCAAGAGCACCTCTATGGGGTTACGGTGGGAAGGTACCCCTGACACCCAAAGAGTAATTTATCTGCACCTGTTTGACAGGTGCATATTATTGCAATTTTTTACAGCAAGGCCAATTCTTGCTTTCATCAAGAGTACCTCTATAGGGTTACGATGGGAAGGCGCCACCGACACCCAAAGACCAATTTTTATGCATGCATTACTTCTATACAAAGTCAAAGTGACACCAGAATGTATCCAAAAAATCTCTAATCTTGTTCCCAGTGCAGTACATTGTGGCCTCATCATACACACTGGCTCCCCAGCTGTTTATAAGCAAAATAAAGGCAGCTTGCATGGAAAATGTCATTTTTTTTGGCTTTATAAATGCAATTATTGCTGCAGCAGATTCTAGACATGGTACAGATCTGCCACTTTACAGGTAGACTAAGGGGGCCCCCAGGCACGATATTGGAAGGAATTTTTAATTTTTAGGCTTTCACTTTAAAAATAAAAAAAATCACTGCTCTTTTTAAAATGAAGTTTTTCACAAACTTTTTTTTTTTTATTGATACAGGGCAGGACTCGGTGCCCTATAACCATTGTATGCCCAATTACTTGCATAAAAGCCTTCAAAATGGACACTTTTGATTTTTGATGTTCGGAAATTCTGGTGCTAACCGAACCAGGGTCCGTTCGGCCCTAATGGTAAGAAGGATGCTTTGATTTACATTTGGGTAATGCCTGAACATACTTTTTAAAAGATGAATATTAAAGTTAGAATATTAAATACAGTCTTGTTGAGATAAATACATATAAAATAAAAATGTTGCTGAAATAATTACTTTTTCTTAACGGCATATTCCTCCTTTGGGACCATATTTTATGTTATGTGGGGCTGATTTACTAAAACTGGAGAGTGCAAAATCTGGTGCAGTTCTGCATAGAAACCAATCAGCTTCCAGGTTTTTTTTGGTAAGCTTAAAGTGGTTGTAAACCCTTACAGACCACTTTGACCTACAGGTAAGCCTAGATTAAGGCTTACCTGTAGGTCCAAGAAATATCTCCTAAACCTACACGGTTTAGGAGATATTTGCAAAAAGACAGGCACTGCTGTCTATGGTGCTTGCACCGTAGACAGCGGCATGCAGGCGCACTGAGCATGCCACTGCTAACGGCGATATGCCGTTAGTGGCGGCTCCCGTGCGCATGCGCGTGAGTGACGTCATCATGGCTCCGGCCTATAACAGCACCAGAGCCACGATACCCGGAAAGAAGATGAACGCCCAGTGGAAGAGGTGACATCGCTGGCTCCTATGTCAGGTAAGTGATACATAATGGGCTACTATGCATGCTTTACCTTTGCATGGAAACAAAGAGGAAGTAAACCCATCAGGGTTTACTTCCTCTTTAATTGAACAAGCTGAAGGTAGAAGCTGTTTGGCTATCGTGCACAGCTGCTTCAGATTTTTCACTCTCCGGTATTAGTAAATCAACCCCATGGGGTGTAAATGGTTTAGTTAACCAAACACCCCCCCCCCCCCCAAACCCCTCTAGTTATGTGCCCTGGAGCATTCTGTATTTTTTATGAATTGAGCACTGGTGTGCATGGCTCTACTTGTTGTATTACCCATTGGCAGGTCTTACCCATCTTCCACTGGGGAAGAAAGGCTCACAGTTCACAATGGAGCACAGAAGATCTACAGGAAACCCATGAAGCAGCGGTTGTGGTTGCACAGCTCTTCAGGCTTCAATGCAAACTTTTAATAAATGCATTCATTTTATTTTATTAATGTGGGTGCATTTATTACATTATTGCAAAAAGTGCAGTATGCCTTTAAATTTCCTCCATTGCTGATGAGATGTACAAACGCTAAAGGTTTTGGTCATGTGATTTTTGCTGAATATTAAGATTTGATTTTACAATGACTCAACCTTCCCTAGGGCAAAAATCATTAGACTAGATACCTAGCACGAGCAGAGCTGAAGGGAGCCTCAAGCAGCACTTTCCCCAGAAAAGGTAGGTGTTATTTCTCATTATCTATCTCATTAAAACTGCTGGCAGTCAAAATGCAATATCATGACATCATACATATGACCGATGTGACTCTATTTTTCTGCCGCTGACAAGCTTTACCTGTTTTGCTCGCTTCTGTCTGACAAAGGTTTTTATCATCAGCTGGTATTTTGACTTTTTTGTGTGTGTTTTCCAGGTTTTTTGCACCTGTGGTCGGTGATAAGTAAATCATCTTGAAAAGCAGGCAAGCCAGCGATTTGCACATTTTTTGATTCCCCGGAATATATGCATGCAGGATCATACAGTTCATGAATCACGATTGCCCGGAGGCCGTGTATCCATGTTTCCCTCTTCTCTAGTATTGCTGTCACTGTCACCGCTGATTCTGTCACCGAGCATGAACACACCGATAGTCACTGAAAACGCATGTTTCACTACATAAAATGAATCTGTTATGTTAACTACTGTAGCAGACTAAAACTGGCCAGACAGAAGTAGATGTTTCAACAAACATTCGTATAAACATTCTCAGTACATTTCATAGTTTCATAGTTAGTAAGGTTGAATAAAGACACCAGTCCATCCAGTTCAACCTGAGTGAGTGTCTACAATTGTCCCTATCCCTGTACATTGCACACTCACATCAGTCCCTACCCTCAAGGAGCCCACTATCCTAGGTCCCAATTCATACACTAGGGCCAATTTTGGACAGAAGCCAATTAACCTACCTGCATGTCTTTGGATTGTGGGAGGAAACCAGAGTACCCGGAGGAAACCCACGCAGGCACAGGGAGAACATGCAAACTCCAGGCAGGTAGTGTCCTGGTTGGGATTTGAACCAGGGACCCTTCTTACTGCTAGGTGAGAGTGCTAACCACTACACCACTGTGCTGACTTAACAAGTATCATTTGAAAGAATTTTTACATTTTGTTGGCTTCTAACTTTCGATTTTGGAGTGACTGGAATTACTCAACCGAAACCCACATACACTGATCGAAATTTGTTCATTCAAGTAAAATTTTCCATCCTGGTTCTTCCATATTTCCTCGCAACTGCGGTCAAAAGCAAATGTCGATTTGGTCCTGTTGGAAGGCAACATGGTTTAATATCATATTTCTGGAGTTTCTTTCTGGATGATATAGCCAATTTGGAATGCAACAAGTTGCACATGAAAGCTTTGTAGAACAAAAGCTTGGCTCCTGTCCAACTGGTGTGATAAGATGGAAATCCTTGATTAGCACTTTGCAAGCAAGCTTCAAAAAGGACCATGGCTGACAAGATGATTGATGAATGTCCTGCTACAGAAGATCAAAGTGCCAGCTAAGACTGAAGGACCCAGGTCACATAGCAATGATACATGGACAAATGCTGCCCCTAGAGGCCAATTCAGCAGGACGGACAGAAATATAATTGAGAAGGACTGCCCCGTAACAACTTTCATTGTTAGAAACCTAAATGGGCTGGCAATAGAGTTGGGTCTGGATGGTGTATGGATGAAGTTTAAAAAGTGCACACAGAAGGGAAGTCGTCCCTCACTTTTCTGCTCTTGGCTTGCTTGCCTGATGGCTCTCGTGCCACATGGCTCTCTGTTACCATTTTGAGCCCAGCTGAGGAGACAATATCTAGGGGACAGCCTTGCAATAAGTATCTTTTATGTTCTTTTGTTATATGCTCTGTAATATTTTCCTTTAGTGTTTTTATGTTAGCATTTTACTATTTTCTTGGGAAATAAATAAGACCTTGTTTTACTAAGCAGTGTGTCTGTTTTCGTAGCTAACCTTAAATCATTGTGCTATCAACAGTAACATTATCAGAGTTTTCATAGACTAGCTAACTATAGGAATAGGCAAGTTAATACATATATGCAATAAATAGAGGGATTCCATAACCATCCTCCAATATTTTTTTATTGCAGCATTTATTTCAGGCCTCACTAACGATTAAAAGTTTGAACAAACATTCTTAAAATTAAAACTTTTAAACAAAAATTCTACTAGTGTATGGCCAGCTTTAGGGTCCTTAGACCTGGTCAAACAAGCCCCCTCCCCTTCTCTGCAATACAGGTTTGGATGTGAACACTTTTGCTGAGAGGTATGGCTGTTGCTCAGCTATGCCAGCACAGAGCACTGCAGTATGAGAGCAGGAAACAGCATTTTTTACTGAGAAAAAAATATATTTTAAAGAGGAGTTCCGCCCCCCCATGAAAAAAATGTAAAGTCAGCAGCTACAAATACTGTAGCTGCTGACTTTTAATATTGGGAAACTTACCTGTCCAGGGATCCCGCGATGTCAGCATCCCAGTTGATTTACAGATCTGCTCTCGGGTACTGCCATTTATGGTAAGGGAAACCAGCAGGGAAGCCTTTTGCTTCAAAGCCAGTTCCCTACTGTGCATGCGCTAAGCGCGCTGCACTTTCTAACTGCCCTGGCCGCGTAGAAGGAGGAAGGAGGAGGGCACCACAACGCAGTCTCCCGGAAGTGGGGAAGGGTGCCTGTCAAAAACAGGTACCCCCCCCAAAAGGTGTCAAATATGTAACCGGGGGGGCGGGGTGGGGGTGCAGAGGAAGCACATAAGTGGGGGTTCCACTTTTGGGTGGAACTCCACTTAAAGTTAGACCCAGTTCTCTTAGTAATTAGTGCTTAGTAGCAGACCTGGTCAGACATGCACCCTCTCCTTTGCAATACAAGTCTGATGGGCTTACTTCCTCTTTTGCCGCGTACACATGATCAAACAAGCCGGTGGAAAAGTCCGGCAAACTCAAGTCCGCCGGACAATCCCCCCGTGTGTAGCCTCCGGCATACTTTTTTGACCCGAAAGTACTGCGGACTTAGAAAGTAGTTTTGCACTCCAATCTTCCCGCCGGACTCGCATTTTGGCGGACAATCCGGCCGTGTGTGTGCCAGTCCGCCGTACTTTTGAAATGAGCGGACTTTTCCCACCCAGAGAAAAGTCCGCTCATTTGGAGCGGGTCTCCAGGTAGGCGGGGCCCGCGAAGGAGACGTCGATGCTGAGGATGCTGGGACTGTGACATCATAATAGGCGGGGACATCATTCGGTGAGGTCCCTATATAAGTCGCCGCGTGCCCGGTCAGAGCCATTGTGAGCGGAGGACTCGACGAGGCAACATCTGAAGACGAAGAAGAGAAGAACAGAACAGAAGGTGGTGGCGGCGACAGCGGCGACAGAAGACCGGGCCACCGCCTGTAAAAGAGCTATAAGAAGGCGCGGTGGCCCGGCAGAAGAACCGAAGAGGGGGGACAAGACCCCCGAAGTCGGAAGAAGAGGCCGCGGCGAGGAAGAAAGCCGGACTCCTCCGCTAGTAAAAGAGCTACAAGAAGATAGCGGAGGAGTCCGGCGAGAAGACCCCTGAAGACAGAAGACCCCCAGAGCTGTGCAATAAACTATTTTATCTTGTGTGTTGTGTTTTTTTTGGACTTTATTTTACAGGTGAATGGGTAGGGGTACATTGTACCCTATACTCATTCACATAGGGTGGGGGGCCGGTATCCAGGGGCCCCCTTATTAAAGGGGGCTCCCGGATTCCGATAAGCCCCTCGCCCGCAGACCCCGACAACCAATGGCCAGGGTTGTCGGGAAGAGGCCCTTGTCCTCATCAACATGGGGACAAGGTGCTTTGGGGTGGGGGGACGCGCGCCCCCCCCTTCCCCAAGGCACCCCCCATGTTGAGGGCACGTGGCCTGGTACGGCTCAGAAGGGGGGGTGCTCGCTCGTGCTGGGAGGTGTGGCTGTTACTCAGCTCTGGCAGCACAGAGCACTGCAGTATGAGAGCAGGAAGCAGCATTTTACCTGAGAAAAAAATTATTTTAAGATGTTTCCAAGCAAAAACACACCATACCATGAAGGAATGCAGAGCTAAAAGTAGATAAAAAAGATGTAAAACTTAAATTGCGCTTTAACCTCGTAACCAAGTAATGTATATGTGTAGCGGCAAAGAGGGTGGGCTTTAGTGCCCACATTCCAGACTTATGTGTCCATGGATGGCGAGGTCCCCTGTACACTCCCAGTACAATAATCAAGCTTTCATAGACAGCGCTCAGGCTCCTAAATATGCAATCACTGTAACCAGGGCTGGGACAAGGAAGGGATGGGCAGGAGGGGAAGCTGCCCTGGGCACTGTGGTTTTGTGTGAGATGGGGGGTAATGTCACAATGAGATTGGAGGGAGTGAATTTGTGATGGAAGGAGAAAATTGAAGGGGGGGTGGCAGGGAGGGGGATAAGTGTTGTTTTAGGAGGGGAAATTTGGGGTGGGGGGAGTGCTAAGAGTGGGGATTTAGGGGGATTTGTGTTGGGAGGGGGGGGGGGGGTATTTGGACTAGAATGGGGTTTGGGGGGAAATTTGTGCTGGGGGGGTGCTAAAATTGGTGATTTAGGGGGATTTGTGTTGGGGGTGGGATATTTGGGCTAGAAGGGTGGTTTGGGGGGAATTTGTCCTGGGGGGTGCTAAAAGTGGTGATTTAGTAGGATTTGAGTTGGAAGGGGGAGATTTGTGCTAGGATGGGGTTTTTTGGGGTCAAATTTGTGCTAGTAGGAGGTAGATTTGAAGTGAGGGGGAGAAGATGTGTACTAGGAGGGGACATTTCAGGAATAGAGGATTCGTTCTAGGAGGAGTACATTTTGGGGGGGGGGGCAAGATTTGTGTTGAGAAGGGGATTTCAGCAGGGGACAGATTTGTACTGGGAAGAGGGGGGGGGGGTTTGCATAGGGGGTAAGCATGCAGATTAGTGCTCAATGTTTTTGTGGGGGGGGGGGGGGGGGTTTTGCTGAAACATAATGCTCGTGGGGGAGGGGAAGGGGCACGTTTGTCCTGGGCTCTAGATGACCTTGTCCTGGCACTGACTGTAACAACCAATCACAGCGGCCACATGAACAGGAAATCCATCCCACTCCTCACTTTAAGACCCACTTAAAGGGACTCCATGGCTGGGCGGGAAGGAATTATTGTAAATTTGTTCTCTAATGCCCCATACACACGGTCGGACATTCTGACAACAAAATCCATCGGATTTTGTGCCAAACTTGTCTTGCATAAACACGGTCGGACAAAGAAAATCCGATCGTTCTTAGCGAGGTGACGTACAACACGTACGTCAGGACTATAAACGGGCCAGTAGCCAATAGCTGTGGTCTCTTAATTTTTTCTGAGCATGCGTGGCACTTTGTCCGTCGGAATTGTCTACACACAATCGGAATTTAAACGATCGTATTTTGTTGTCGGAAAATTTTAGATCCGGCTCTCAAACTTTGTGTGCCGGAAATTCAGACGGAAAAAGTCAGATGGAGGCCACATACGATCGGATTTTCCGACAACGCGATCCGATCGCACATTTTCGTCTGAAATTTCCGACTGTGTGTACAGGGCATGACTCTACCAGCCAGTGTCAAATTCCAAACAACAGACCACCTGCAGTCTCTAATGATGTGAAACACCCACAATGCGGCCAAAGACCATGTGATCATTGCCTAGGCTTTCAGGGAGCTTAAGGAAAGATGTGACTCAGGATAATAAGGCGGCTCGGTGATGCTGACACGTGCGGCAATGCAAATTTTCTACTGTTTTTTAGGCAGTGTTCTCCTTTAAAGTTCTCAGCAGAGGCTTTGAAATCCGCCGGCAGATCTTGGTGCATAAGCCGTTCGGACTGCAGGGGTCTCTTTATCATAAACTCTACTACCTGCTGTAATATTATGAATGACTGCAGTGTTGTGCACGCTTGGCCGGTCTCACCAGCTGCCGCTATTCCTTTCCTTCCTCCAATGTCTCCCCGCATGCATGACCGCGTGAACGTTCCATGTATAGCAGAGACGGGATGCAGCCTTTAAATGGTCTTTTTTTTTTTCCCACCCTGCAATTTTGTTGCAGTGATCTTTTTTTTTTTTTTTTTTTTACCCCATCAGCCTCTTTGTTTCTATATCAATGAAACACCTAATTACATTGAAAGGGAAATCTATACTATTCCATACAAATCGATGGCTGCTTCAGATCACAGGGGAGGTATGCAGAAAGCTGTGCATTAAAGCCGCTGACGGCGAGCCAAAGTCTCCCCGGTGACAGGTCTAAATTGTGCAAGTTACACCAATGTACTTGTTTATAGTGTATCGGAGAAAATTACTGCACTGAATTGATGTCACGTCATTCTTCCACTTCCCTGTCTGGTGTAAACGTCGCGCTACGGGCGCAAGGAATTGAATTAAAATCTATTCCTCAATAGCCACAAACGATGTCAATCTACTTTGTGTGCAGCAAATGGGTTTGCAAACCCAGATGTTACTTTGTAAAGTAGCGGTGACATCATCACTGTGCCTGTGCAGAGAGCAGAGCTGTGGGAGGAGTCCAGAAGACTGCACTGACTGAAGGCTACCAGCAGGGGGCGGATAGAAGACAGGGCCGTTATGTAGAGAGAGTAGAGCTGTGGGAGGGGCCCAGCAGAGAGTGCACTGACTATAAGCTACCAGCAGGGGGGCGGATAGAAGACAAGGCCTTTATGTAGAGAGCAGAGCTGTGGGAGGGGCCCAGCAGAGAGTGCACTGACTATAAGCTACCAGTAGGGGGCGGATAGAAGACAAGGCCTTTATGTAGAGAGCAGAGCTGAGGGAGGGGCCCAGCAGATTGCACTGACTATAAGCTGCCAGCAGGGGGCAGATACAAGACAAGGCTTTTATATAGAGAACAGAGCTGTGGGAGGGGCCCAACATGGTGCACTGACTATAAGCTACCAGCAGGGAGGGATAGAAGACAAGGCCTTTATGTAAAGAGCAGAGCTGTGGGAGGGGCCCAGCAGATTGCACTGACTATAAGCTACCAGCAGGGGCAGATACAAGGCAAGGCCTTTATGTAGGGAGTAGAGCTGTGGGAAGGGCCCAACAGGCTGCACTGACTATAAGCTACCAACAGGGGGTGGATAGAATACAAGACCTTTATGTAGTGAGCAAAGCTGTGGGAGGGTCCCAGAAGACTGCACTGACTGCAGGCTACCAGCAGGGGGCGGATAGAAGACAGGGCCATTATATAGAGAGCAGAGCTGTGGGAGGGGCCCAGCAGAGACTGCACTGACTATAAGCTACCAGCAGGGGGGCGGATAGAAGACAAGGCCTTTATGTAGAGAGCAGAGCTGTGGGAGGGGCCCAGCAGATTGCACTGACTATAAGCTACCAGCAGGGGGCGGATAGAAGACATGGCCTTTATGTAGAGAGCAGAGCTGTGGGAGGGGCCCAGCAGATTGCACTGACTATAAGCTACCAGCAGGGGGGCGAATAGAAGACAAGGCCTTTATGTAGAGAGCAGAGCTGTGGGAGGGGCCCAGCAGATTGCACTGACTATAAGCTACCAGCAGGGGGCAGATACAAGACAAGGCCCTTATATAGAGAGCAGAGCTGTGGGAGGGGCCCAACATGGTGCACTGACTATAAGCTACCAGCAGGGAGGGATAGAAGACAAGGCCTTTATGTAGAGAGCAGAGCTGTGGGAGGGGCCCAGCAGACTGCACTGACTATAAGCTACCAGCAGGGGGCTGATAGAAGACAAGGCCTTTATGTAGGGAGTAGAGCTGTGGGAGGGGCACAGCAGATTGCATTGACTATAATCTACCATCAGGGGGCAGATACAAGACAAGGCCTTTATGTAGACAGCAGAGCTGTGGGAGGGGCCCAACAGGGTGCACTGACTATAAGCTACCAACAGGGGGTGGATAAAATACAAGGCCTTTATGTAGAGAGCAAAGCTGTGGGAGGGTCCCAGAAGACTGCACTGACTGCAGGCTACCAGCAGGGGGCGGATAGAAGACAAGGCCTTTATGTAGAGAGCAGAGCTGTGGAGGAGCCCAGCAGACTGCACTGACTACAAGATACCAGCAGGGGGCGGATAGAAGACAAGGCCTTTAGGTCTTTAGGAAGCTCAGTGCAGTGTACACTCCAATCCATTCATGGCATTTATAGGAAGAAGGGAGCCAAGTGATGGGATGATATAACTAGGAATTTCTTCATAAATTTTCTTCATAAATCTCCATCTTGTGTCTCTGCCTGAAGATCGAAGGGTGCCGGAGGAGATCCAGCGCCCGGCACTAACAGATCAGCTTCTGCTGTTAGTAATCACAGCAAAAGTGCCCCGCCGGTTGCCCGGATGTCGCCCTCTAGGCAGAAGTGCAGAATCACTTATATATATGTGATTCTGTGCAGGACAAACACCCTGTAGCAGTAAATCTGCTATAAGGTAGTCCTTAACTGGTTAAAATAATTAAATAATTTAATTTCTGGACATTTCTTCAGTCTTGCACAGTTGTACACAGTACTGGAACAGACACATCCAGTGCTCAGGGCAGTGATGTGGAACTACGCCTCCACCCCCACTGCTAATGCATGTTATAGAAAGGGTGTACCACCATGCCTTCATTTGCTCTGCTGAGCTCGGGGCAGCCTCCCCTCCTGCCCCCCCTTTTCTCAGCTCCTCTCCTAGACTGAAATTGTATACCCTGATTTCACTGCACACTGTGAGCTTCTCGTAGTGTGCAGCAGATCAGACAGAGACTGCCTCATTTCCTGGTTGGAAGACATCCAGCATCATCTAGACCCCCCCCCCCCCCCCAGCCTGACTGCTCCTGGCCTGCTTCCTGCAATCACTGGATTTAAAGCGGGAGTCCGGCGTTTTTTTTTTTATAAGCCAGCAGCTACAAATACTGCAGCTGCTGACTTTTAAAATAGTGACACTTACCCGCCCAGCGCGCCCGCGATGTCGTCACCCGAAGCCGATCTCTCGATCGTCTCTTGGGTGCTGCCGCCGCCATCTTGGGTATGGGAATCAGGAAGTGGAGCCTTTCGGCTTCATTTCCCGGTTCCCTACTGCGCATGCGCAAGTCGCGCTGCGCAATAAGGATGGTCCCCGCTGTCTCTGGGATCTGTGTGTTTCCCAGCAGGCAGCGGGGGACTTTCGGAAAGGGGCGTACCTTCTGCAGAATCTATGCCGGAAGTGGGTGCAGATACCTGTACTGTACAGGTACCTGCACCCCCCTCCCCCCTGAAAGGTGCCAATTGTGGCGCCGGAGGGGGGGAGGATTCCAATGAGCGGAAGGTCCACTTTAGGGTGGACCTCCGCTTTAAGTTCTTTCAATCATGGAGGCTCAGCATCACACATGGGCGTTGCCTAGGGCAGTCTGCATGTGAACACAGCTTTTAATAAAATCATTATCATGCAGACTGCCTTAGGTAACGCCCATGTGTGATGCTGAGCCTCCATGATTGAAAGATCTAGCATAGATATCTGAATTTAACTTGGCAATAGCCCCTTATAATTCTCTATACAGCAGCTCTCAGACTGGGAGAGGAAGGGGCAAGACTAGAAATCATTAGAGTCTCTTTACAATCTCCAATGATATGAAACACCCACAATGCTCATGATAGCCAGAGACCATATTAACTTTTGTCTAGGCCAGTGGTTTACAAACTGTGGCCCAGGGGCTGAATGTGGCCCTTTGCTTGTCTTTATCTGGCCCTTGAGGCATTATTCTTGCCACCAACAATGGGGCATAATTCCTGGCACTGACATGGATGATGGGGCACTGTTCCTTCCACTGACACCAAAGACAGGGTACTATTCCTCCCACTGACACCAATGATGAGGCACTATTTAGCCCACTGACACCAACAATGAGGGGAATATGGCCCTTTGCTTGTCTTTATCTGGCCCTTGAGGCACCTTGCCACCAACAATGGGGCATAACTTCTGGCACCATTGATGGGACACTATACCTACCACCAACACCAATGATGGGGCACTATTGCACCCACTGACACCAACGATGAAGCACTATTCCTCCTACTGACACCAATAATAGGACACTATTCCTCCCACTGACACTAATGATTGGTTACTATTCTTCTCACTGACACCTATGATAGGGCACAATTCCTTCCAGTGACACCAATAATTGGTTACTCTTCCACTGACACCAGTGATTGGTTACTATTCCTTCTACTGACACCAGTGATTGGTTACTATTCCTTCCACTGACACCAATAATTGGGCGCTATTTCTCCCACTGACACCAATGACAGAGCACAATTCCTTCCATTGACACCAATGATTGGTTACTATTCCTCCCACTGACACCAATGATTGGTTACTATTCCTTCCACTGACACCAATGATTGGTTACTATTCCTCCCACTGACACCAATGACTGGGCGCTATTTCTCCCACTGACACCAATGATAGAGCACAATTCCTTCCACTGACACCAATGATTGGTTACTATTCCTCCCACTGACCCCAGTGATTGGGCGCTATTTCTCCCACTGACACCAATGACAGGGCACAATTCCTTCCACTGACACCAATGATAGGGCACAATTCCTTCCACTGACACCAATGATTGGTTACTATTCCTCCCACTGACACCAGTGATTGGTTACTATTCCTTCCACTGACACCAATGACAGGGCACAATTCCTTCCATTGACACCAATGATTGGTTACTATTCCTTCCACTGACACCAATGATTGGTTACTATTCCTCCCACTGACACCAATGACTGGGCGCTATTTCTCCCACTGACACCAATGATAGAGCACAATTCCTTCCACTGACACCAATGATTGGTTACTATTCCTCCCACTGACCCCAGTGATTGGGCGCTATTTCTCCCACTGACACCAATGACAGGGCACAATTCCTTCCACTGACACCAATGATAGGGCACAATTCCTTCCACTGACACCAATGATTGGTTACTATTCCTCCCACTGACACCAGTGATTGGTTACTATTCCTTCCACTGACACCAATGATAGGGCACAATTCCTTCCACTGACACCAATGATAGGGCTCAATTCCTCCCACTGACATTGGGGTACTATTTCTACCCCAATACCAAAGAATGCATTGTTTACTGCCACGGGGCACAGTCCGGCCCCCCTAGTGTCTGAAGGACAGTAAACTGGCCCTTTATTTAGAAAGTTTGAAGACCCCTGGTCTAGACAAAGAGTCGTATTTGGGAGCTCAAGAGCATTAGTCATTTTATGGCAAATAATGAGGAACGTTTTACTCCAAACTATAATGTGGTTTGAATAGCGTGGCTTGGCATCGCTGTATTGATTCTTATAAAGAGTGAATGTTAATAACACAACCTCTGCAGGGAACAGATTAAACCTGACCTATTTCTGGAAATTTGAATGCACGATCCATAGTTATTTACTGAATTTAACAGACTGGATAATGATGAAACATAAACTGTGGCATGTTCAAACACTCGGGCACCTTGCCACTAGGGTAACCATATTTCCAAACTGCCATTTAGGGACACCCCCCCCCCCTTCCTAAAAATCCGCTTGTGCTGTAACGAATCACATCACAGCTGGGGCGGCGGGTGCGCGCTTTACCCAGAGCAATGATCACGCCCCTCAAAAAAGGCCACCGCATCGCCACTTTATTCACTGACAGTACTTGTCCTGCCCGCCTGAGGCCCGTTATACCTTGTTCCAACGCTGCCTCTACAGTGATTACACGCAAGAGGTGGGATTTATGATTTCTCCAATCACAAGCAGGGGGTGGGGATTGTGCCTCTCTAGACATTCCCGGCCAGGACAAGTACTGTCAGTGAGTAAAGCGGCGATGTGGTGGCCTTTTTTGGGGGCATCAGATCAGCCCTGGGGGTGGGTGGCAGTGTCAGTTTCATTCCAGGACACTGTATTGTCCTGGAATGAATGTGCCCCGGGACAGACCTGCAAAATGCGGGACTGTCCCGGGCAATCCGGGACGCCTGGTCACCCTACTTGCCACCCCCTAGTAGCCCCCACTATAAGGACACGTTCACACTATGGCACCCCAGTTCACCTCGCCAGCGTTGTCTGGTGCTGTCAGAAATGACACATGCACCTTTTTTGGTGAGTTCTGGTGCATTGAAGAGGAAGTAAACCCATCCATAAAACTGTTTCATTTCTGGCACATGCCCCATTCCCCCACTCCCATTGGCTGTGTTCTCAACATAACTGTCAAACTATCCAATGGCTGGTGTCATAACTGATCACATGTGCAGCATCATGGCAGTTGTAGGTTAAACAGAGGCCAAGATGGCAGCTTCCTTGGCTGAAAACGATAGAAGGGTTTACTTACTCTTTAAGCCAATAAATGGACTTCCTAATGCAATGCATGGTAACCTGCAGCATAATGTGCATCAATGTGTGTGCAATAACATACTGCAACAGTGTGAACATCTTTATGTCCCAAAAGATGGGAAAGTGGTAACAACAGAGGCCCCCGAATATGAAGGAGAAGCTGAGAAGTGGATTCTTCATAAATTGGATATTTATTGACCACAGAATATTATAAAAACGCTGTTGACGCGTTTCGTGGCACTATACTGTATTGGCCACTTCCTCAGGATGGTGCAAAAAGCACTTTCAACAGCTGTGATCTGTTTCTCTAACTGTATGTAATGCCCCGTAGACACGATCGGACTTTCCGACAACAAAAACGTGGATTTTTGTTCGAAGGCTGTTGGCTCCAACTTCCCTTAGCAGTCGCCACTTCCATAGGCACCTCCATTTTGAGGGATTTCACTTTTGCGCAACATTCTACATTTACCTATTTTTCTTTTGTTGTTATTGTGAACCCTTTCATTTTGCAGCTCTTGTGAATACACCCACACTTGTTTCCACGCATACAGTTCTTTCTTATTTACTCCCAGTAGCGCAAAGGCCTCCACTACCTTTACACGGTCACACAAATGTTGGTGGGAGCGCGGTGACGTACATGACGTATGACGAGCCGAGAAAAAAGAAGTTCAATAGCCAGTGTGGGTCCTTCTGCTTGATTCCGAGGATGCGTGAACTTTTGTGTGTGGGACTTGTGTACACACGATCAAGAATTCGTTGGCGGAAAATTTGAGAACTTGCTAGTCAACATTTGTTGGCAGAAAGTCCAACAACTAATTTTGGATAGAGCGTACACACGATGGGACTTTCAGCCAACAAGCTCACATCCAACATTTTTTGGCGGAAAATCCGATCGTGTGTACGGGGCATTAGTGTGCTGCTTCAGCGGAGACCGATCACTCCTGTTTTAAGCGTTCCATGCACATCCTGAGGAAGTGGCCAGTATATTGCCACGAAATGCATTGGCTGTGCTTTTATAATATTCCATGGTTATAAATATGCAGTTCCTGAAGAATCCACTTCTCTGCTTCTTCTTTACATGTGGGCACCTCTGCGGAGACCACTTTCCCTTCCTTTGGGGCCCAAAGATTTCATACTTTGAATTCACCATAATCCAGAGACTGCAGTGCGTAGGATTGTCCAGATCACCCCACCGAGCATTGAGTGCAGTTATATTCCCTGCAACCTTTGGCCCCAGGTTGTCTAATCCTCCATATGGGGGCTCAGCACCCTCAGAGATGTGAGTTGTGATCGTTGTATTTTACCTTCTCATCATACATTGCATTGCATACACACATTTGTCCATTTTGGCTTGATGGAAGTATCAATATCTGATATCTGATCCAGAGGGCCACTGAGGATGCTGAATATCACTGTACTAGTCTGTGCTACATACAGGGATAGACGTGGTCTTTGGGGGCGTGGCTCCAGCAGCTTCCCTTCTGCACACTAACCACAGGGGGCGCTCACTTGGCTCCACTGTCAGTTAGAGACCTCCTTGTAGTTTCTTCAATGAATACAAGGCAGTTTCTGAATGGAAGAGGTGGAGATCATGATATCAGCCACCCCTTTTTTCCCCATCTCATCCAATCAGAGATCAATTTGTATTCATTAAAAAAAGAATCTACAAGGAGTTCTCTGAATGGGAGTGGTGCTGATTGAGGGACTCCCCTGTGGTCAGTGTGCAGAGGGGAAGGTGCTGGAGCAGCATCTGGAAGTTTAACCACTGCACCCCTTGGAAAGGTTTCATGACCAGGCCATTTTTCCGATGCGGCACTGCGTTATTTTAACTGACGATTGCGCAGCCGTGCGACGCTGTACCCAAATAAAATTGATGTAATTTTTTTCCCACAGATACAGCTTTCTTTTGGTGGTATTTGATCCCCTCTGTGGTTTTTATTTTTTGCGCTATAAACAAAAAAAAGAGCAACAATTTTGACTTGTATGCTGTACAACATACCAATTTAGGCCAATGTGTATTCCACTACACATTTTTGGTAAAAAAAAAATCCCAATAAGTGTATATTGATTGGTTTGCGGAAAAGTTATAGTGTCTAAAAACTATGGGATATTTTTATGGAATATTTATCGATTTATTTATTTTTACTAGTAATGGCGGTGATCAGCAACTTATAGCGGAACTGTGACATGGCGGCGGACAAATCAGACACTTTGTGATACTTTTTGGGGACCAGTGACACCAATACAGTGATCAGTGAGAAAAAAAATATGCACTGTCACTGTACTAATGACACTGGCAGGAAAGTTAACATCAGCGGCAATTAAAGGGTTAAATGTGTCCCCTAGGGGGTGTTTTCTAACTGTGGGGGAGGTGATTGTACTGTGAGAAGACAGAGATCCGTGTTCCTGCTTAGCAAAAACACAAGATCTCTATCTTCCCTTGTCACAGAACGGCGATCTGCCTTGTTTACATAGGCAGACCGCCGTTCTGTCTGCCTTGGGAACGATTGGCGGACATCGGGTCCGACGGACCTGCTGATTGGCTTCCGCTGTGTCCAATCACAGCGGGTTGCCGTGGGCACACATGTGCGCCCCAGACCCAGAAGAAAACGAATCACGTACAGGTACCTGATTTTGCACTAAAGGGACACCCCGCTGCAGTAAATGTATGTTGGGTGGTCCTTAAGCGGTGAAAGGATAAGTTCACCTTTCAAGAAAAAAATAATAAATACGCTTATTTTTGTAGAAAAAAAAATGTGCATTTATTATTTTTTCCTGCAGGAGCCTGGAAAGCATTACACCCGTGATCAGAGGGTTGGTGGTGCAATGTCAGACCTCTGCAGACAAGTCCTGCAGCTTTCTCCTATATCTGCATACAGGCTGTCTGTTGAAACCTGCAGGGCTGGTGAATGAACAAGGAGAGCGCTCTTCAGCTCTCACACAGTTCATTCAGAACTACAAGCCGTCAGCCGTGGTGGCTGGTGGTAGTTGTAGTTCATTTATTCACAGGAAACTGTGATTAAGTGATGAGACTGTGTAGGTGAATGAACCCCAGCACAGAGCCGCGCTGTTTTGAAATTGTGACAGCGAGTGTGGAAAGAAGATCCTTCGCTTGCTGTGCTGTCACACCGAGGGGGGGGGGGGGGGGGGATCAGGGGACTTCCTAAACCTACCTAAAAGTGGAGGGCCACCCAAAAAAAAAGGAATTAATAAAAAAATAAAAACTTTTTTTTCACTTACCTGAAACGCTGTTGCTAGGCAGTCTTCCTAATCTGCTTCTTCCTATTCCGCGGCGCTTCCTCCTCTTCGGCGAGCGGCCCCGTTGCCTTCTGGGACATGAGTGTGTCCCGGAAAACAATGGGACCATTTAAAGCGCCACACGACTCACGCATGCGCAAGTAGGTAACGGGCAGTGAGGCCGCAAAGGGTCCACTGCCTGTTTCCCTTCGTTAGGATGGAGGCGCCGGCAGCCGATCCGATGGACGGATCGGCCTCGGGGCGGCCAACTTCGTGGGATTGTTGGACAGGTAAGTGTCCTTATTAAAAGTCAGCAGCTACAGTGTTTGTAGCTGCTGACTTTTATAAAAAATAATAGCGGCCGGAACACCCCTTTAATATGGAGGGAAGATGTAAAGTGTTCCAAAAAGGGAACTGAGGCTATTACTGTATATAACACATACTGCTATATTGCTTTAAAGCATCCTGAGTGGCGCTCCAGATATCAGATATGGATACCTACAGCGAGCCAAGCTGGCCCGATGCAAGAAAATATCATTCCTGGAGTTCCCCTTTAAGCTTTGTCCTTGTTGCATTATAAGTAGCCGTGCGGAAAAGGACTTCACTGATAGTTATTAGAAATCAATAGACTTTGCATGATCAGAGTAGCAGATAAAACCTGCAGATTGAAATGTGTGGAAAATACATAAGGCTGCTTTATTGAGATGGGGAAGACTAATATTAAATAGATTTTCCCTTCAAAGAACTCCAGGATCAAACAGAGGGAGGACATGGAAATGAAAACATTGATATTACACATTTCATAAAGAGAGTATTTTAAAACCCAACTTCTAGTTTGGAGTCCCCCCAAGGACAGGAAGTATTTGCAGAATTACCGAGCGAAGATAAAAGAATAAAAAAAAGCCTAAAAAGAAATGAGTGAAGCCCCCACATATTAGGATTTGTAAGCTGCAATATATTACATTTTGGTTTTGGATTTTTAACCCAAACCCTATCTTGGCAATTCAGGTTTTCTTTATACTTGTGAGTGCAAGGCACAACCGTCCATGGTTCCACATTCCAGCCAAACCCATTAACATACAGGGGTTCTCCCTCCAAAATCATGCACATTACACAAGGCTAAGGGACCCTTCCATTCACAACATCAATTGGCCAGGAGACAACGTAGCTCGCCCCTTTCTGAACCTTTTCAACATGGATTAACCCTTGAAAATACTTTCTGGACTCAGGGAACCCCTGCTAAAAGTTACTATATCTACAACTTATGATACATTCGCGTGATGGTCACTGGGGAGCATGCTCCTTACACTTGTGGTCAATGAGAAGAATTACCCTCGTACAGAAAGCTAAATAGAGAAATGGTGTCAGTGGGAACTTATCTCAGATGCAGAAACTGCTTATAGTTTAAAGTGGTTGTAAACCCTTGCAGACCACTTTGACCTAGAGGTAAGCCTAGATTAAGGCTTACCTGTAGGTCCAAGAAATATTTCCTAAACCTACACGGTTCTTTAAGGAACCCCTAGCAATCTCTAGAGGAACCCTAGCGTTCAATGGAACCCCTAACAACCTCTGGAGGAACCCCAGAGCTCCATGGAACCCCTAACAACCTCTGGAGGAACCCTAGAGCTCCAAAGACATGCTGGTAGGTTAATTAGACCCTCTCGAAAAAAATTGGCCATAATATGTGTATGTGTATGTCAATGTTGTAAGTGTGTCGGGACTCTACAGGTTAAAGGACCGTATAAATAGCTGCAGATGGACACCGGTGGCAAGAAAAGTGCCCTGAGGCGATTCAGTTCGTATAGGTAGCGCTATACAAGTCATTCATTCATTCATGGAACCCCTAACAACCTCTGGAGGAACCCTAGAGTTTCATGGAACCCCTAACAACCTCTGGAAGAACCACAGAGTTCAGTGGAACCCCTAACAACCTCTGGAGGAACCTTAGAGTTCCATGGAACCCCTAACAACCTCTGGAGGAACCCTAGAGCTCCATGGAACCCCTAACAACCTCTGGAGGAACCCTAGAGCTCCAAAGACATGCTGGTAGGTTAATTAGACCCTCTCGAAAAAAATTGGCCATAATATGTGTATGTGTATGTCAATGTTGTAAGTGTGTCGGGACTCTACAGGTTAAAGGACCGTATAAATAGCTGCAGATGGACACCGGTGGCAAGAAAAGCGCCCTGAGGCGATTCAGTTCGTATAGGTAGCGCTATACAAGTCATTCATTCATTCATGGAACCCCCTAACAAGCTCTGGAGGAACCTTAGAGTTTCATGGAACCCCTAACAACCTCTGGAAGAACCACAGAGTTCCGTGGAACCCCTAACAACCTCTGAAGGAACCTTTGAGTTCAATGGAACCCCTAACAACATCTGGACAAACCTTAGAGTTCCATGGAACCCTAGTTCAGGGACCCTACCTTAGGTGGTAATTGGTTGACTGATGACAGGTTGTCCTTTCAACCAATATGCTGCGTAGGTGCCACTGGATTTCATGTGTTGTCCACCCTTTGGCGACTGGTGGTGACATTTCTGGCCACATCGATGGTCAGTCATTAGGTCTTCCCCAATGTGTTTTAGACACATTTCCTTCAGTGCTGCTCAGTCAATCCTCCAGTAGACAGGTTGCTCTTGCCAGAGGACTTCATATAGCAGCATTCTACAAAAGTGGCCAAAACAATAGAAGTCTGCATCTTTGGATTTGAATCCAAATTCGGTGGAAAATTAGCTTCAACAATACCTTCTTACCCAAAAGTGCCAGATGTTTCTCCAGCGATGGTGGGCCATTGGAGGAGCGAGTGGGTCCTAAGTAGGAACACATTGGTTTCCCTCTTTTAAAGTGGTTGTAAACCTCAGACATGAAATATGAACAAAGCATATCCCTCTATAGTATGTACTTGTCTCAATGAAGAGCACATATCTGCCTGCTGCTTTCATAGTTTCATAGTTAGTAAGGTTGAATAAAGACACCAGTCCAACCAGTTAAAAATTAGTGAGTGTCTACAATTGTCCCTATCCCTGTACATTGCACACTCTCATTGGTCCCTACCCTCAGGGAGCCCACAATCCAAGGTCCCTATTCATATACTAGGGCCAATTTTGGACAGAAGCCAACTAACCTACCTGCATGTCTTTGGATTGTGGGAGGAAACCAGAGAAAACCCATGCAGGCAAAGGGAGAACACGCAAACTCCAGGCAGGTAGTGTCCTGGTTGGGATTTGAACCAGTGACCCTTCTTACTGCTAGGTGAGAATCCTTACTACACCACTGGGCCGCTTTGTTCTGCTGCTATCTGCATGAATCACTTCTGACAAGATTTCCGGACACCAAGAAAAAAAAAGGTGACAGGGAAGGGACTTGCAGCTGATTGAGAGCCTCAGCTCTGTTCTTGTGTGCTATGTGAAAAGGGGGTCACAGGGGTGTTCCTTCTCTCCAATCAGCTTTCAGAGCTCTCCTCACTGAGCTCTGCAGTGTGTAACTTCAGCTTACCAACCCCTTTTCTGACAGCTCAGACAAGCTTTGCAAGATCTGGATTTTGAATAGATATAGAGAGGAGAAGACTGCAGATAACTAGGTTTGGGGCTGCTCTGTGCAAAACTATTACACAGAACAGGTAAGTACAACATGTTTGTTATTTTAATAAAAAAATTAGAACCTTTATTATCAGCAGAAATATTTGGGGAAAAAAAAGTTCACCACTTAGTACATCTGCCCCTTTAGAATAATCTGAAAAAAAAACTGAGGTTCTTCCGCAGCGTTTGTCCCTTTTTCTGACATAGAACTCAACTGTCATGTCTAGAAACCCGAAGATGACAAAGTGACGTGGTTTATTAAATTGGATGTGTTCTTCTGCGACACTGAGTCTCTAAACAGAGATTTCCGCCTCCAGGTTACGAAAGATTGTTATTCGGAAAGCCGTATACTAGCGTGTGAAATATACGGCGAGGACGCTTTAGATCAGCCAGTTTCTGCATTTCATTATAATGACATCTTCTATATAATTTTTACAACACGAAGACAACCAAAAAAAGAACACACTACTGGAAAATATATTCATTTTTATTATTGTTCAATATGCATAAATTAAAAACAATCCTAACATATAAGTTTCAACTCAGAAAGTTGGCTAAAAAAATAAAAATTCATAATGTGCTAGTATGCATTGCATGCTAGCACATTATGAGAAACTTACCTTAGAATGAAGCCCTCCAGCGCCGCAATGTCGCCGCTGAGACGGCTGACATCTTCCCCAGGTCTTCCTTCCTGGTTTGTGGCCTCCAGCTACATGAGTGGCCGGGGCGCCATGACGTCACTCCCGTGCATGCGCGCGGGAACCGCCGTTTACAGCACAGCCTCTGAAGGTCCAGCACTGTAAGTTAGACCTTCAAAGGGCCTGCCCCAGTGATGTCATCGGCTGCATGCACTCTGAATATCTCCTAAACTTGCCCGGGTACAGCGCCTTGAAAAAGTATTCATACCCCTTGACATTTTCCACATTTTGTCATGTCACAACCAAAAACCTAAATGTGTACTATTGGGATTTTATGTGATAGACCAACACAATGTGGCACATAATTGTGAAGTGGAAGGAAAATTATATATTGTTTTCAATTTTTTTTTTTTACAAAGAAATATATGAAAAGTTTGTCGTGCATTTGTATGGCGCCCCCCTGAGTCAATACTTTGTAGAACCACCTTTCACTGCAATTGCAGCTGCAAGTCTTTTTGGGGATGTCTCTACCAGCTCTCCACATCCAGAGTGAATTTTTTGCTCATTCTTCTTTGAAAAATAGCTCAAGCTCTGTCAGATTGGATGGAGAGGGTCTGTGAACAGCAATTTTCAAGTCTTGCCACAGAGCCTTAATGGGATTTAGGTCTGTACTTTGACTGGGCCTTTCTAAAAAATGAATATGCTTTGAACTAAACCATTCCATTGTAGCTCTGGCTGTATGTTTAGGGTTGTTGTCCTGCTTGAAGGTGAGCCTCCGCCCCAGTTTCAAGTGTTTTGCAGACTCTTAGTCCTTGTACACACGGGCGGACATTCTGACAACAAAATCGTATTTTGTCCGAAACTTGTGTTGCATACACAGGGTCGGACAAAGTTGTTGGAATATCCGATCGTACGTAACGTGACAACGTTATTTCGTTACGATGGGACTACGTTCAGGCTAGTAGCCAATAGCTTTGGTCTAGGAATTTGATCTGAGCATGCATGGCAGGAATTCTCTACACACAATCGGACAAAGTCCGATCGGATCATGTTGTCAGAAAGTTTTATATCCCAGCTCTAAAACTTTGTCCGTTGGATATTCAGACGGAAACAGTCCGATGCAGACCACACACAGTCGGATTATCCGACAACACGGTCCGATAGGACATTTTCCGTCGGAATGTCCGACCGTGTGTACAAGGGCTAACAGGTTTTCTTCTAAGATTGCCCTGTATTTGGCTCCATGCATCTTCCCATCAACTCTGACCAGCTTCCCTGTCCCTGTTGAAGCAAGGAAGCATCCCCACAACATGATGCTGCCACCACCATGTTTCACAGTGGGGCTGGTGTGTTCAGGGTGATGTGCAGTGTTAGTTTTCCGCCACACATAGCGTTTTGGTTTTAGGCCAAAAAGTAAAATTTTAGTCTCATCTGATCAGAGCACCTTCTTCCACATGTTTGCTGTGTCCTCCACATGGCTTCTCGCAAACTGCAAACGTGACTTCTTATGTCTTTCTTTCAACAACGTCTTTCTTCTTGCCACTCTTCCATAAAGGGCAGATTTGTGGAGAGCACGACTAATAGTTGCCCTGTGGACAGATTCTCCCACCTGAGCTCTGGATCTCTGCAGCTCCTCCAGGGTTTCCATGGACCTCTTAGTTGCTTCTCTGCCCGGCCTGTCATTTAGGTGGACGGCCATGTCTTGGTAGGTTTGCAGTTGTGCCATACTCTTTCCATTTTCAGATGATGGGTTGAACAGAACTCCGTGAGATGTTCAAAGCTTGGGATATTTTTTTATAACCTAACCCTGCTTTATACTTCTCCACAACTTTATCCCTGACCTGTCTGTTGCGTTCCTTAGCCTTCATGATGTGGTTTGTTCACCAAGGTTCCCTAACAAACCAATGAGTTATGGCAATTATGCCATGTGCCTAAAAACACAGATCCATATCCTTGTCTTAACCACTTCAATACTGGGCCAATTCTGACTTTTCTCACATTCATGTTAAAATCTGCATTTTTTTTTTCGAGATGTTATAGAACCCCCAAATGTTATTTATTTTTTGAATAAAGGAGAATAAAATGGTGGTTGTTGCAATTGTTTATGTTGCACAACACAATATTTTGTGCAGCCATTTAAAAAAAAAAAACGAATTTTCACGAAACGTTCATTTTAATGAATTGTATTGCACACAAACAAAATATAATAACACATTTTTTTGGTAAAATATAAAAGATGATGTTATTTTGAGTAAATGGATACCTAACATGTCGCATTGTGGATACCTAACTGTGCATGCCCGTGGAATGATGACAAACTACAGTATCTAAAAATCTCCACAGTACAGTTAAGTAATCCGTACACGCTACCTCTCAATGATGGTATTATTAATTACCGTATTTATCGGCGTATAACACGCACTTTTTCCCCCTTAAAATCAGGGGAAAATCATGGGTGCGTGTTATACGCCGATCCCCCGCCGATTGCGAGCTCTTCTGCCTTTTCTGCCGGTCTCGGCAGCTTTCGGGTATTTTCGGCCACTCTCGGCTATTTTCAGCCGCACTCGGCCACTCTCGGCTATTTTCAGCCGCACTCGGCCGTTCTCGGCTATTTTCGGCCAAAAATAGCCGAGAATGGCCGAATGCGGCCGAAAATAGCCAAGAACGGCAGAGAGCTACCGAGCACCGCCGAGATACACAGGACATCCGCTCTGTATCTCGGCGGTGCCATTTTTAACCACTTGCTTACTGGGCACTTAAACCCCCCTCAGTCCCAGACCAATTTTCAGCTTTCAGCGCTGATGCACTTTGAATGACAATTGCGCGGTCATACAACACTGTACCCAAATGAAATTTTTATCATTTTTTCCCCACAAATAGAGCTTTCTTTTGGTGGTATTTAGTTACAGCTCGGAGTTTTATTTTTTGCTAAACAAACAAAAAAAGATGCAAAAAAATAAAAATAAATAAATCATGTTTTAATAGTTTGTTATAAAATTTTGCAAACGGGTCATTTTTCTCCTTCATTGAAGTGCGCTGATTAGGCGGCACTGATGGCTGCATTGGTGGGCACTGATGGGCTGCATTGGTGGGCACTGATGGGCTGCATTGGTGGGCACTGATAGGCTGCACTGGTGGGCACTGATAGGCATAGTTAAGGCGGCACTAATAGGCACAGATAAGGCGGCACCGATGGGCACAGATAAGGCGGCACTGATGGGCAAAGATGGGCACAGATAAGATGGCATGGATGGGTGGCACGGATAAGTGGCACGGATGGGTGGCACGGATGGGCACTGATAGGTACCACTGATAGATGGGACTGATGGGCACTGATAGGTGGCACTGATAGGTGGCTCTGATAGGTGGCACTGCTGGGCACTGATGGGCGGCACTGCTGGGCACTGATGGGCGGCACTGCTGGGCACTGATGGGCGGCACTGGGTCGCAGCACCTTTGAGGCAGATTGTGGGCACTGTGGGTGGCACTGTTGGTGGCACTGCTGGATGGCACTGTGGGTGGCATTGTGGGTGGCACTGTAGGTGGCACTGTGGGCACTATGGGCACTGATGGGGGGCACTTACTTTTATTCAGGATGGCACGGCGGTGGGCAGGTGGGCACTGGCAGGGGGCAGGTGGTCAGCTGTATTGCTGGCCGTGATCGGGACTGATGTCCCGATCACGGCCGCCGGTGATCGGCTTTTTTTTTCTCTCCTCGCGCTGTCAGCGCGAGGAGGAATAATAGCCGATTACCGGCTCCGTTCTATCACATGATCAGCTGTCATTGGCTGACAGCTGATCACGTGATAAGGGGTCGGGATCGACCCCTTGCACGGATCGGTGATCAGGCGAGTCTCACGGACTCGCCGATCACAGAGCGCGCCGCGTGCGCCCCTCAGGGGGCGCGCAGGCCGCTCGTATCCGGGACGACGTCAATAGACGTCGTCCCGGAAATGTAGGTCCGCGCTAATGCCGTCATTTGGCAATAGCGCGGATCTGTAGTGGTTAAATGGAAAGCTGCAAATGACTGACAAGGCTGCAATGGAAGGCTGCTAATGACATGGAAGGCTGCAATGGAAGGCTGCAAATGACTGATAAGGCTGCATTGATGGGCATTTAAATGTAAGTTTTTTTTCCTTAAACTTCCTTTTTTTTCTTTAAAATTCCCTCCTAAACTTGGGGTGCGTGTCATACGCCGGCGCGTGTTATACGCCGATAAATACGGTAGATGTGTCCAGTAGCAGCTCACATCGACACTTTTTTTTCCCACAAATAGAGCTTTCTTTTTTTTGTAAATTCTTTTTATTAAATAAAGCTTTCTTTCGGTGGTATTTGATCACCTCTGGGATTTTTATTTTTTGCGCTTTAAACAAAACAAGAGCGACAATTTTAAAAACAAATCACATTTTTTTTTACTTTCTGCTATAAAACATTTTCCCCCAAAAATGTAAAAAACTAATTTATTCATCAGTTTAGGCCAATAAGTATTCTGCTTTTTTTGCAATAAGCGTATATTGATTCGTTTGCGCAAAAGTTATCGCATCTGCAAAATAGGGGATAGGTTTATGGCATTTTTATTATTTATTTATTTTTGTTTGCTAGTATTGGCGGCGATCAGTGATTTTTTAGCAGGAGTGCGACATTGCAGCAGACAGATCAGACACCTAACTGACACTTTTTTTGGAAGCTGTGACATTATTAACCACTTCCGGACCGCCGCACGCCGATGTATGTCCCTAATTTGGGGACGGATATCGTTGTTATGGCAGAAGCTAGCTGCCATAACCCCGCTATCCCCGTGTTTCGGTCAGCGGTCAGGTACAAGATAAAAGTGGTCTCTGTAGTAGATTCGCCGCAAGATCACTTTTATCTATGGCGGGAGAGGGGGCCCCCCTCCCGCTGTGATCCAGTGCCCTTCGCCACTTACTGGAGCCGCCAGCAGTTGCGGAGGCGATCGCGTCTGTCCCCTGGGCTGACATGGAGATGAGTGAGGGGAAGATGGCCTCCACCTGTCTCCATGACACTGCAGGGCGGAAGCGACGTCATAACGTCACTTCCGCCCATAGCTCTTAAAAGGGCATTTTATTTTTTTACATTTTTTTAAAATTACAATTTATTTTAATTTTATTGCATTTTAGTATAAATATGAGATCTAAGGTCTTTTTGACCCCACATCTCATATTTAAGAGGTCCTGTCATGCTTTTTTCTATTACAAGGGATGCTTACATTCCTTGTAAAAAGAATAAAAGTGACAATTTTTTTTTTTAAACAGTGTCAGAATAAAAAGTACCGTATATACTCGAGTATAAGCCGAGATTTTCAGCCTCTTTTTTGAGGCTGAAAGTGCCCCCCTCGGCTTATACTCGAGTCATCGCTGTCTGCCCGCTCGATCAGCGTGTCGAGCAGACAGACAGCGGACATTCTACCCTTCAAACGCCGCGCCTCCGCCTCCGCCTGTGATAGGCGGAACACTGAATTTCCCAGCAGCCTGTGTTCCGCCTATCACGGACATCGTCTCATCCTCGTACTACGGACGAGGATGAGACGATGTCCGTGATAGGCGGAACACAGGCTGCTGGGAAATTCAGTGTTCCGCCTATCACAGGCGAAGGCGGAGGCGCGGCTTTTGAATTTTAGAATGGCCGCCGAGAAGCCGACGAAGAGCGGCGATCCTGGCAAGGCACGGGACGGAGGCAAGGCAAGGCACGGCACGGGACGGGACGGAGGCAAGGCACGACACGGGACGGAGGCAAGGCACGGGACGGAGGCAAGGAGGCAAGGCACGGGACGGAGGCTCGGGAAACAGGCTCGGGACACAGGTAGGCTGGACACACACACACACACACACACACACACACACACACACACACACATGGACACACACACACAGGGATGGATGGATGGATGGAGACACACACACACACATTGATGGATGGATGGAGACACACACACACAGGGATGGATGGATGGATGGAGACACACACACACAGGGATGGATGGATGGATGGACACACACACACACAGGGATGGATGGATGGATGGACACACACACACACAGGGATGGATGGATGGATGGACACACACACACACAGGGATGGATGGACGGACACACAGGGATGGACGGACACACAGGGATGGACGGACACACAGGGATGGACGGACACACACACAGGGATGCACAGGCATGTCTCACCCTCGGCTTATACACGAGTCAATAAGTTTGCCAGTTTTTTTGGGGGTAAATTGGGGGCCTCGGCTTATATTCGGGTCGGCCTATACTCGAGTATATACGGTAATAGGTAAAAAAATAAGGAAAGAAAAATGTAAACATGCCCGTCCCGCCGAACTCGCGTGCAGAAGCGAACGCATATGTGAATAGTGCCCGCATATGAAAAACAACACATGTGAGGTATTGCCGCGATCGGTAGAGTGAGAGCAATAATTCTAGCCCTAGACCTCCTCTGTAACACAAAACATGCAACCGGTAGAATTTTTTAAATGTCACCTGTGGAGATTTTTAAGGGTAAAAGTTTGTCTCCATTCCACGAGCGGGTGCATTTTTGAAGCGTGACGTGTTGAGTATCAATTTACTTAGCATAACGTTATCTTTTACAATATAAAAAAAAAACTATTGGGCTAACTTTACTGTTGTCTTATTTTTTAATTAAAAAAAGTGTATTTAAAAAAAAAAAAGTGTGCTTGTAAGACCACTGTGCAAATACGGTGTGACAGAAAGTATTGCAATGACCGCCATTTTATTCTCTACGATGTTAGAAAAAAAAATGTATAATGTTTGAGGGTTCGAAGTAATTTTCTAGCAAAAATTTACTGTTTTTAACTTGTAAACACCACATCTAAAAAAGAGTCTTAAAGTGGTTAAAGTCATCAGTGATAAAAAATATGAACTGTTATTGTACTAATGACACTGGCAGGGAAGGGGTTAACATTGGGGGGGGGGATCAAGGGGTTAAATATGTTCCCTGCAGGTGTCTTCTAACTGTATGGGGGACTGTGTGACTAGAGAAACACACAGATCCGTCTTCCTACTTAGCAAAAAGACAGGATCTGTGTGATCTCCCCTGTGAGAATGGAGATCTGCCTTGTTTACACAGGCAGATCCCCGTTCTGTCCCTGCGAGGAACAAGCGTGGGTGGCCTGCAGACATCAAGTCCGTCGGACCCGCTCATTAGCTCCCCTCCACTGGCCAATGGGAGCAGCACTAGTTACTGAGCCAATGCCCAAAAGCTAGTTCCGATGGCGATTTGCGGGATTGTGACACCTTGCCGCAGTATAATGATGGTGGCGGGTCAGCAAGTGGTTAAATAGTCAATTCTTTATTATAAAAATCTCCATAGGCAATGTTTTACAAGCCTTTACCGGATACCAGTTTAGCTTTACACAGGGGGTCTGGAGGTAGAATTATTGCTCTCACTCTGACATTGGTGGTGATACCTCACATGTGTGGTGTGATCTTGGTTTACATAGGCGTGCAGGTCCTACGTATGCTCTCTCATTTGCGCATGAGCATGGGGGGACGGTGGTGCTTTAAAATGTAAAAAAAAATATTTATTAGAAATATTTTTAAATCTGCAGCTTTCAGTGAAAAAAAAAATACCCGGTGAGCCTCCCATCTGTCCCTCCATCCTCCTCATTTTTCTATAGCCCTCTATGAAGTGATCTACTACACTAAACCTTTCATCCAATCTCTTATACACACCACCAGACTTTTCGACAGCAAAGGTCCGACGGAACGAATCCGTCAGACAATTCGATCGTGTGTGGGGCTCCATCGGACCTTTGTTGCCCAGAATCTGACGGACTATAGAAATAGAACATGTTTCAAATTTTTCGGCCGGAACTCCGCCGGACCCAGTTCCTATTGAGAAATCAGCTTGTCTGTATGCTAGTCCAACGGACGAAAACCAATGCTAGGGCAGCTATTGGCTACTGGCTATGAACTTCCTTATTCTAGTCCAGTCGTAAGTCAACGCGTTCGAATCCGTCGGACTTTGGTGTGATAGTGTGTGTCCAAGTCCGTTCATTCGGAAAGTTTGTCGGAACTCCGCCGAAAGTCCGTCTGGAAGACCTAGTCTTCCCGGAAAGTCCGGTCGTGTGTACGTGGCATAAAGGCCCATTCACATATTCCATGTGCTTTAACGAATGCACATGATCCCACGCCGTTAGGCAGGATGCGCATTTATGTGGCCCATAGCAGTATGTTAACTTGCATTGCAATAAGGCAGCCCATTAATTATGAATGGGCAGCCAGAGCACAACAATGGACCGAAAAACGCACCAATGAGACCTATGGGTTAGGGGTTGCATTATAAGTCTTCAGTTTTAGCATATTAAACATTAATAAAAATGTATTTATTCTCCAGCAGTGTTGACGTTGGGTGTCATAGGGTCACTCAATATCTGACAATATGGAAGCTTTATTAAAGCCAATCGAGGAGGAAAGGATGGATGGGGGGTAGACAAGAGAACTGAGACATTATTATTTGTGTGCTGTCACTTATTTTTGTTTATTCATTTATTATTATTATTTTTTTTTTTTAGGTATCACCCTGGGGGGGGGGGGGGGGGGTTATTTACGAAAAGGCAAATCCACTTGCTATTTCACTCTCCACCTGCTCTAAGCCCTTGTACACACGGTCGGAAATTCCGACGGAAAATGTCCGATCGGACCGCGTTGTCGGATAACCCGACCGTGTGTGGGCTCCATCGCATTTTTTTCCGTCGGAATGTCCGACCAACAAAGTTTGAGAGCTGGATATAAAATTTTCCGACAACATGATCCGATTGGACTTTGTCAGATCGCTTGTAGAGAATTCCGATCGGACAAAGTGCCACGCATGCTCAGATCAAATTACGAGACCAAAGCTATTGGCTACTAGCCTGAACGTAGTCCCGTCTTGAGGAACGAACGTCATCACGTTCCCAACTATCGGATTTTCCAACAACTTTGTCTGACCGTGTGTATGCAGCACCAGTTTAGGACAAAATCCATCTGAGAAAAATGTCCAACCGTGTGTACAAGGGCTAAGACATACAATAAATAGCTGCTAGACTCAAAATCAGTTTACTGACTCAAATCAGGCAGCGATTGTGATTGGTTGCCAGAGGTTACAGTATATCATTACCGTTTACTTACTGGTTGCTAGAGGGTACAGCACACATTATGACTCACTGGTTAGTTGCTAGAGGTTATAGCACATGATTTCTGCTTGTTGATTGGTTGCTAGAGATTACTGTACATCGATGCTGCTCATTGATTGGTTGCTAGAGGTTATAGCACATCATTACTGTTTACTAATTGGTTGCTAGAGGTTACAGCACATCATCTCCTCACTGCCTGCACACCATGCAGTGGGGTGATGAGGGGACCCATCAATAGACATCTAGGATCCTAGAACTCCTGAGATCAATGGCAGTGCTGGGGGGAGGGGAGGGTATGATCAATGGCAATGCTGATTGACTATCAATATAAAGAAGAGTTTCAACACTGACCACCAATGTAATAGGGGTTTACACTGGCCATCAATGTAATAGGGGTTTACACTGGCCATCAATGTAATAGGGGTTTACACTGGCCACCAATGTAATAGGGGTTTACACTGGCCACCAATCTAATAGGGGTTTACACTGGCCACCAATGTAATAGGGGTTTACACTGGCCACCAATGTAATAGGGGTTTACACTAGCCACCAATGTAATAGGGGTTTACACTGACCACTAATGTAATAGAAGCATTCACAGTAATCACCAATGTAAGGGGAACCTTCACACCGGCCACTAGTTGCGAATGAAAGGATTCTACACCAAGCCCCAATATAATGAGAAGATTTACACTGACCACCAATGTGACTGAGATTTTTAGCCTGCTTTCACATTTGTGTGTGTCAGGAACGCATTCAAAATCTCTTTCCTGACACCACAGAAACGTGTTGCCCTTTAGCAGATACACAACAGTGCCATTCATTTTTGACACCCTCATGCATCTGCTGACATGTGCTGTGGAACCGCGTGATTTTGAAGAAGCATTAGCGACTTTCTTCCCCATTTCCAGTGCATAGAGCAGCCCATTGAAATGAATGGGCTGCCTTACACGTGACCTACATGTTTATCCACCCTGTCAGTACACCTTTGCATCCTAAAACTCCTGCTAACCTCTGCACCCAAAACTTCCCTCCTTTACACCTACACCCCACATTACCCCCCCCCCCCCCCCCACCAATTTGCTTATCTTTGCAGAAAAGGCTGATGTTAGGCTTAATGACCACAGTTACAGGCAGGACTTTCAAGCATGCCCCTTTTATCTACCCAATGGGCAACATTCAGTATAGGTGAAGGTGGATATGACCTCAGGGGTGCATGATATACATATGAATGCTGCCTTTATTTACATATCAATGCTGCCATTCCGTGGCTATTTACATCTGAATGCCACCACTATTTAAATATTATTTATATGTAAACACAGGGTCTGCAGGTGAGTCATCTATACACAACAATAGGGCAGAGCTGGGAAGCATTAGTAGCATCATGTCACGCTGACATATCGGAACACGGGACTAAAATTTCAAGGGAGAAGGGAATTTAAACTGGGATAGTTGGCAAGTATGAGGCAGTTGCTTTGGGCCCCACAACAATGATGGGGCCCAGGGCAGCTGCCCCTTTTGCCCTGCCTTAAACACAGCCCTGCAGCCCATTAACCTCTTGGCGCTGGGGCCTCCTGGCCCTTTAAGATGCCAGGAGGTGGGGTACAACTTAAGATCACGTGACCGCCATGATTGGCTATTACAGTGGTCACGTAGTCTGAAAACTCCCGATCGCAAGGAGCGATCATGAGCTTTTGGTAAAGTGATGGTAACTGTGTCAGGAGCGCGCAGCAGTACAGTTGGATTGGGCGGCAATTAACGCAAATATACGTGGCATATTCTCGTACGGCCAGTGCCAAGGGGTTAAAATAAATGGGCTACCTTATATGCAACATGCAGAAATGCGTGGAAATGTGTACATACTCCATCGCACCTGCAAATGTGGGTGGACCTTAATTCTGGTCCATTACCTTTTGTACTGCATTATTGATTAACCACTTGCCGACCAGCCACCGCAGTTGCACTGCAGCAACATGGCTCAGCTGCGCAAATCACTGTCATGTTACGTCACTTCTTTATGTGGCTCCTAGGGGCGTGGGTGCGATGCTCGCCCCCTGGAGCCGATGCTGTCATTATCGCCAGCGTCCCGTGATTGCTCGTGACACGGTGAGAACCGAGATCTCTGTGTGTAAACACAGAGATCCCGGTTCTCTGAGGGGAGAAGAGACAGATCGTGTGTTCATACAAAGTATGAACACCGATCTATCTCTTCCCCTAGCAAGTCCCATCCTCCCTTCAGTTAGAACACATAGCAGGGAACACAATTAACCCCTTGAGCGCCCCCTAGTGTTAACCCCTTCACTGCCAGTGACATTTTTACAGTAATCAATGCATTTTTATAGCACTAATCGCTGTATAAATGCCAATGTTCCCAAAAATGTGTCAAAATTGTCCGCCATAATGTCGCAGTCTTGATAAAAAACGCAGATCGCTGCCATTACTAGTAAAAAAAATAATAAAAATGCTATAAATCTATCCCCTATTTTGTAGACGCTAACCAATCGATATACACTCATTGTGATTTTTATTACCAAAAATATGTAGGAGAATACATGTTGGCCTAAACTGAGAAAAAAAAAATGTGCTTTTGTTGTTTTTTTTTTAATTGTTGCTCTTTTTTTTTTTATAGCGCAAAAAATTTAAACCACAGAGTTGATCAAATACCACCAAAAGAAAGTTCTATTTGTGGGAAAAAAAGGATGTAAATTTTGTTTGGGCACAACGTCGCACAGCCACGCAATTGTCAGTTAAAGCGACGCAGTGGCGAATCGCAAAAAATGGTCGGTCATTCAGCAGCCAAATCTTCCGGGGCTGAAGCCTTTAAACCTACCCAGATGCTCCACCCAACAATAAATAAAATGTTTCTTCTTCACTAGACTCCATTGGATAGGAGCTAAAGGATGACTTTATAATAATAATGATGGACCACCTACCGCACTTATACTGTGGCAGGGTGTCCCTGCTGTGCTGAATCACGCACATAAACGTGAGTCTGTACTTATAGGTAGGGGGGTGCGCAAGTGCATGCCCGTCGTCCTGGCTGTGTTGCCATTCACTTCAGCACAATCCGATCAGCAGGCCCCGGCCAATGATTTATGGCCGAAATCTGCTGATTGGCTGAGCGAATGACAGAAGAGAGTCCTGTGTAGGAAAACAACACAGGGCTCTCCACTGTCAGCAGATGCCGTTTTTGTACCTGTAAAAACCAGGACATTGCTTAGTAAAAACACCACGCAGTAAACAGTGTTAAACACACATTTAACCCCTTGATTGCCCTAGATCAGGGATATGCAATTAGCGGACCTCCAGCTGTTGCAAAACTACAAGTCCCATCATGCTTCTGCCTCTGGGTGTCATGCTTGTGGCTGTCAGAATCTTGCTATGCCTCATGGGATTTGTAGTTCTGCAACAGCTGGAGGTCCACTAATTGCATATCTCTGCCCTAGATGTTAACCCCTTCTCAGCCCGTGTATTAGTACAGTGACAGTGTATAGTATTATAGGTGATCACTGTATTAGTGTCACTGGTGATGTCAGTGGCGGTCAGTCAGTTCCCCCCCCACCGTCAGTTAGTGTCAGATTGTCTGCCGCACTATAAGCCCTTGTACACAAGGTCGGACATACCAACAACAAAAATCCGTCAGATTTTTTCAGATGGATTTTGTCTGAAACTGGTGTTGCATACACACGGTGGGACAAATTTCCCGGAAAAACCTCTCGTTCAGAACATGATGACGTTCATTCGTTGCGACGGGACTACGTTCAGGCTAGTAGCCAATAGCTTTGATCTCGTAATTTGATCTGAGCATGCGTGGCACTTTGTCCGATCGGAATTCTCTACAAACGATCGGACAAAGTCCGATCGGAACATGTTGTCGGAAAATTTTATATCCAGCTCTCAAACTTTATTGGTCGGACATTCCGACAGAAAAAGTCCGATGTAGCCCACACATGGTTGGATTATCCGACAACATGGTCCGATTGGATATTTTCCATCGGAATTTCCGACCGTGTGTACAGGGGCTAACAGGCCCATTATAAGTTGCCGATCATTGCCATTAGTAGTATGAAAAGAAAAAGATAAATAAAAGTTCCAATATACTTCCATATATACTATAGTTTGTAACCGCTATAACTTTCACGCAAACCAATATACTCTTATTTGGATTTTTTTTTTATACCAAAGACATGTAGCAGAATACATTTTGGCCAAAATTTAAGAAGAAATTAGATGTTCTTTTTAAATTGGATATGTTTATAGCAGAAAATAAAAAACTTATTTTTTTTTGTCCAATTTAATTTTTTTTGTTTTATATTGTATTATATTTTGTATTATATAATATATATTGTTTTATATTGCAAAAAAAAAACAGTGGTGGTCAAATAACACCAAAAGAAAGCTCTAATTGTGTGAATAAAATTTATGTACAGGGTTGCATGACCGCGCAATTACCAGGTAGAATTAATGAATTGCTAAATAGCAAAAAAATGGCCTGGTCATGAAGGGGGTCAAATTCTCCAGCGCTCAAGTGGTTAAAAAAAAATTAATTTTTATTTTAAATACCCAACATTTGGATGCTGCTATATCCAAAACCTCACTGATAGTACAAGCTACTAATAATTATTTGATGAAATTCCAGTCTTGCCAGTTGAGTAGTCATAGTGAATAGCACAAGGCTATGGAATGTTATTGTGAAGAGGGGATGGCGGTGACAGGTGATCAGATCTTCCACAATGAATCCTCTGAACTTTTTCCCCCTCTCGTCTTAGCATGCTTCAGCAATCCATTAGTCTGCTCTTCTGCCCTCAATAGACAAGCTATAGCCATTTCCACAGTCTACTGCATTTGCAGATGTGTTCTGTAATGGAATGTATGCTGTAATCAATGAAGGTAAATCAAGCCCAAATAAGGAGAGCTTAACAAAACGTGACGTCTAAAGTGACTGTACACAAGGGCAGGAGGACAGCCTCACCTCTGATGTCCTAAGAAGCATCAAGACCCACCAAGGTCTTTCCACTGGATGGATGCACATGAGGCAAAGAATAGGGAACAATATGTACAATATGTTACACAATCTATAAATGCTGCAACAAACAATTCTGGCCACTGTTTTGTTAAAACTGAACTCAGGGATCAGCAAATCTGGTCTAAATCCATTTGTCACATGTATTCTTCCTTGAATCTTGGTGTACTTTGTGTATTTCGTCCAGATCTGTGCAGTAATCCAGTGAGAGACTTCCTGTAATAAAGACCGCTCACTGCTGATCTCTGTATTTATGCAGGATGACTGGTCTTGTCCCCGCCCCCTCCTGTGGAGCCCGCTGGGTCCCTCCCACAGCTCTGAAATGTGGATGTAGGTCCTTTGTGGCTATAACCGCTTTAGGACCAGACCTTTTTCTGACATTTGTTGTTTACAAGTAAAAATCTGTATTTTTTGCTAGAAAATTACTCAGAACCCCAAACATTTTATATATATATATATATATATATATATATATATATATATATATATATATATATATATATATATGTTGTGACAGTAAGAGATGATGTCACTTTAAAATTGGTAGTTTGGGGGACACAGGGTGTGCACATTTCCTTGGTGCAAGACTGCAGAGCATAGGTGTGGACTGGAGAAGACTGCTTTCACAGCTTTCTCCAGGTTTTGGTATTCCGTCATGGGGCTCTGTAGTTTGGAGATTCCACGGTGTCTTGGGTGGGACGGGATCTCCAACCCTGTGTCCAGATTTTTTAGATGGCCAGTGAGCCCTTATAATGAGTTTATGGGAATACCTCATGCAGAGGTGTAGCTTGAAGCTTGTAGGCCCCGATGCAAAAGGTGGCCTGCCCCCCCCCCCACTTCTTCTAACGTGCAAGCAGATACATCCACTGCATGCCAAGATACTCAAAGTGGCTTAAGGGTTTTGAGTTCCCAGAGTTCCTCTTTACACCATAGGACAGGGATTACCGCTGGAGAATTAGAGGACAGGGATCACCTCTGGAGAATCAGAGGACAGGGATCACCGCTGGAAAATCAGAGGACAGGGACCCCTAGCGCTCTCCTCCTCTTGCCTCGCTGAGCTCGGTTACCATTCCATGTTGCCAGCACACAGCACAGACACTTCCCCCATCCTGGAATGTTCTCACCCCATGCTCCTCTCCATTCAGGAAATGGCTCATGGCTTCTCCCCAGCCAATGAGAACAGAGGGGTGTGGACTGTGGAAGGCAAAGTGGAAGCCCAATATTGGAGCGTGGCTGTGGGGCCCTAGGGCAGATCAGAGCTGGACTTTGTGGAGGATATGATAATATGACAGGGAGGCAGCAGGGACCCCCTGGAGCTAGGGGCGGGGTTGCGATTATGACCCCTGCAACCCCTTATGCTACGCCCATGACCTCAGGGCTCCCAGTTGGAGACTGGTCCACACCAAGAGACAGGAGGTCGCCAGGGGGCAGCCAGAACATGTGTGAAACAGCCTGAGGACTAAAGGCCAGAGCGGAGCTGTGGGCGCTAAAGTAAAGCCGTTGTGAAGGATCTAGTGGTCTATGTGACCAGGATAAAGAGAGGAAGTACTGCTACAGAGAGCCAGGTGGGCTAGAATTTTCTGTTCTGTGTATTTGCTGGAGAAGAATCCCTGCATGGGAAACCGTTATGTTACAAACTTTTTATTTGGACTTTTATTTTTTTCACTCTCTCCCAGGGGATTTTCGAGATACCATCATATGTCTATTTGTTTGGGATGGCAGCAGAGTGGATTTGGTTCCATTATACCTTATAGACAGTCAGGCTTCTGTGTTGTGGCTTAAGAATCTCTTCATGTTCCGTGACTGGTAGCTGGTCTCCCATCTAGTATCCCCTGTTTGATAATACCATACCGAGACGTCTATGATGATTGGCTCATAGGTGGCTTCAATAAGTCTTGCTTTTTTTGATCTGATCTGTCCTTGAGCTATCCCGTATTTTTTCCTCTATTGGAAATCATTTGTTTTGGTTTGATTACTGACTGACTAATACGTATTTACGTGACCCTCCTGCAAGATAGTGAGACCCCTTTCTCTTCCTTCCTTGGAACTACTGAACCCCAAATGTGTCCTGAAGAAGTGTACAACGAAACGCGTAGATGCATTAGGGCTCACATCATATAAACTGCTGTCTGTATATATGATTTTTATTTATATTTCTTTCATGTCTCTGGTCTTTGTATTGTATTTTATGTATTTTTCAATAAATGTTAAAATGTTTGTATACTCCCCTGACTTTAAAGTCCGACCATAGGTTCCTTCTGGAACCTTTTTTTCTTTTACCATTTTCCCAATATCCACAGATGAAGCAATGTGAGTGCTTTTTCTCTTCTTATTCTGACTTTTATTTGTCTTTTTAATACAAATGGGCTACCATGCCCTAAAATACAGTCCCTGACTAGTTTGAATCACTGGCAAAAGCATCTACTACGAGAGCTAAACAACTCCTATCTTTACAATATTATATATTATATTATATATATATATATATATATATATATATATATATATATATATATTAGCAGAGACCCTAGAGAATAAAATGGCGGTCATTAGAATATTTTATGTCACACTGTATTTGTGCAGTGGTCTTTCAAACGCAATTTTATTTGGAAAAAATACACTTTAATGAATAAAAAAAAAAAAACTGTAGTTAGCCCAATTTTTTTGTATAATGTTAAAGATGTTATGCCAAGTAAATAGATATCTAACATGTCATGCTTTAAAATTGCACACGCTCGTGGAATGGTGCCAAACTACTGTACTTAAAAATCTCCATAGACGACAATTAAATTTTTACAGGTTACCTGTTTAGAGTTACAGAGGAGGTCTTGCATTACAATTATTTCTCTAACTCTAAAAATCACGGCGATACCTCACATGTGTGCTTTGAACACTGTTTACATATGCAGGAGCGACTTGCCTATGCTTTCACTTCTGCTCACGAGCTCTGAGGGTGGGGGGGGGGGGGGGGGGGTTTAAAATCTTTTTATTATTATTATTTATTTTACTTTTTATTTTTTATTTTAACACTGTCCCTTAATTTTTTTTTTTTTTTATCGCTTTTTTTTCCTATTACAGGGAATGTTTACATTCCTTGTAATAGGAAAAAAAATAAAAAATAAGCATGACAGGTCCTCTTTATTGCGCAATCTGGGGTCCAAAATACCCCAGATCTCTCATTTACCTTTAAAAGCAATAAATAAATAAATAAATAAATAAATAAATAAAAGGAAATGTCATTATGACTTTAAAGTGATTGTAAAGTCTTATTTAAAAAAAATAAAAATAATAAACATGTTATACTTTATATACTTATAATTTGCACAGGGCATCCCTGGATCCTCCTTTTCTCAGGTCCCTCTTCGCTGCTTCTGGCCCCTCCCTCCTGTCGAGTTCCCCCACAGCAACCAGCCTACTATGGGGGCACCTGAGCCAAGCTGCAGCCCCGCCCTCTTTCTCTCCTGATTGGCTAACTGACTTTGATTGACAGCAGCAGGAGACAAAGGGGCTGCTGATGTGTGTCAGCCAGTCAAGGGGAGAGTCCTGGATGGCTGAGGGACTCATGGACATCACTGGATAGAGATGGGGTTCAGGTAAGTATTAGGGGGGCTGAGGGGGACTACTGCACACAGAAGGCTTTTTATCTTAATGCATAGAATGTATCAAAGGGTTTGTAAACACTAGTTTTTAATTTTTTTTTTTTTATAAAAAACATATCATACTTGTCTATACTGTGCAGTTTGTTTTGCACAGTGTCGCCCCGGCCATTGCCTTCTGGGGTCCCCCCAGCGGCGCTCGCGGCTCCTCCTTGCATTGGTAAACCCCCTAGGAGAAGCGCTCTCCCGGGGGGCTACCTTGCGGGCGCACTCCTGAGTCCAGCATTTGCGTCTATAGACACAGAATGCCCGGCTCGGTCTCGCCCCCCGGCGCCCGTGTCATTGGATTTGATTGACAGCAGTGGGAGCCAATGGCTGCGCTGCTATCAATCTAGCAGAGAACCCCAGGCAGAGAGGTAGAGCACGTCTCCGCTGAGGGAACGAATGGGCGGTGAGTAAAACTGGGGGGCTAGGGGGCCGGGTCACTGTCAGAAGTTTTTTCACCTTAATGCATAGGATCTGGAAGGTTTACAACCCCTTTAAGATGAAAAACCTTCTGACTTTACAACTACTTTAAGAAGAAAAAATACTCTTGTCGATCTGCCCGAGGACCAGAAGTGATGTCGGAGGTTTATTCTGCTGTCTCTCTCCTCATTGGACTGATTGATATCATCAGGAGCCATTGGCTCTGGCTCCTGTCAATCAAAAGCTGTGACGCGGGAGGCGGGCCTGAGTCCCTCCGTCTGTGTTAATGGATGCAGCAGTGGTACTCGGGAGCATGCATGCATGGGTGCCCCAGGGAAAGCAGCTATGTGCCAAAGAGGAGGGGCCTGGAGCGCTGACGGGGGACCCCAGAAGAAGAGGATCAAGGCTGCTCTGTGTAAAAAACATTGCACAGAGCAGGTAAGTATAGGTAGGTTTGCTATTTTAATTGAAAAAAACAAGGGTTTAATATTACTTTAAGGCCGGGTTCACACCGCTGCGATGCGGGAACGCCGCGAATCCGCGGCGTTTTCCCGCATCGCATTACTCCCGCCGGCAGTTCACACTGCCCTATGCGGACGGCTGGGAGTGTCAATGATATGTTAATGACACCCCCAGATCCGTCCGCATATCGCAGTGCGATCTGCCGACTCGCACAGGAATCGGATCGCATGGTGTGAACACCCATGCGATCCGATTCTGTTGCGGACCAAAAAAAGGGTCCCGTGCGAGTTTGCTGCGGGACCGATGCGAATTCAGCCATACTATCTGTATGGCTGAACTCGCATCGCTACGGAGATCGGATGTGATTTGCGGTGCGAATCACATCCGGATCTCCCCCCCGCAGCAGTGTGAACCCAGCCTAAAGAAACTCTGTCATCCTACCGACGCAGAGCAAAATGAAAGTGAATGTGAAAAAGGGCATCCTCCATCACCCTTCTACACACTTTACCTACCCTCCCGCAATGCCCCTCCCTCCTCCACAGGAAAAATACGTCTTTGCATTGTTCTTTTACAGGTTCGCCTTGTTCCAAACGTTTACAATAGCCACAGCAGAACTCCAGTCAAAGAACACAAGCTAAAAAAAAAGCTTTTGCTGATTTCACCTTCAATTCAAAGATATCCCCTGCAAATACTTTTATATGCCACTAGATGACCTCAGTCTGATGGCCAACATCCTTTAACCCATTTTCCTCTTTGCCCAGATTGTCCTGGACCCACCCCCGGCTTTTGACTGGACTTTGATGGGCACTAGATGGAGCTAACGACCACAGAAAATACACATATTAGACACATTGCAGGGATTATTCATGATGGCTATGCGTGTAATCTGTCCAGTATGTTTATTTCCTCTGATCCTCAGCTCCACCTACTGGCCATAATGCAGTATTTTCCTGAAATACCTTCAATCATGAAAATATTGCATTAAGGCCACCGGATGGAGCTGACGATCATAGAAAATGCACATATTAGGCCGCGTACACACGCGCGGACTGTTCGCCCAACTTTGTCCGTCCAACAGTTTCGGCAAACAGTCCGCTCAAACTTAGCATGGACGGACATGGCCACACACGACGGACGAACAGTTTGCTGAAACCGTGCGCGATGACGTGAACGGCACGTACGACGGGACGAAAAATACGACGTCCTATACACTGCATTATAGCTTTCGGCGTGAAAATCCTTTCTGAGCATGCGCGAGACTTAGTTGGCCGAACAAGCCTACACACGAGCGAACAGTCCGCTGAAACCTTGTTTCAGCGGACAGTTTTTCGGAATTTCCGTAAGACCTTGTTCGTCCAACTGTCCGCTGAAACTGTCCGCTGAAGCCCCACACACGAGCGGACTGTCCGCCCAAACACTGTTCAGCGGACAAGGTTGGGCGAACAGTCCGCGCGTGTGTACGCGGCCTTAGACACATTGCGGGGGATCATTCATAATGGCTGTGCAATATATGCGTAATCTGTCCAATATGTTTATTTCTTCTGATCATCAGCTCCATCTACTGGCCCTAATGCAGTATTTTCCTGAAATACCTCAATCAGGAAAATATTGCATTACGGCAAATAGATGGAGCTGACGATCATAGAAAATACACATATTAAATCATAGAAAAGACACATATTATCTAATAGAAAAGACACATATTAGATCATAGAAAAGACACATATTAGATTATAGAATAGACACATATTAGACACATATTATACACATTGCGGGGGATCATTCATAATGGCTGTGCAATATATGCGTAATCTGTCCAATATGTTTATTTATTCTGATCATCAGCTCCATCTACTGGCCCTAATGCAGTATTTTCCTGAAATACCTCAATCAGGAAAATATTGCATTACGGCTAATAGATGGAGCTGACGACCATAGAAAAGACTCATATTAGATCATAGAAAAGACGCATATTAGACACATTGTGGGTGATCATTTATGATGGCTGTGCAATATGTGCATAATCTGTCTAATACTGTGGAACCTTGGTTAACGGGTAACGCAGTTAAAGAGCGATTTGAAAGACGAGCAACTTTTTTTTTAATTCTGACTCGGTTTGCAAAACTAGCAGAATTCAAGTTAATGTGATGTGCAGTACCGCATTTGGCCAGAGGTGCAGGGGCACCGGTGACACTCGGAATGGTTCGGAAACACTCGGAAATTGTCAGAAACAATGAACCAGACCGAGACAGATGTACAATTAAATCACACTTGTTTATTAATAAAAAATTAAAATGGTAAATAGATAGGTAAATAGCTGGGTAACTGTGGAGAGAGATGTGAGCTGGCAATTAACTGACAGCTGAGCAGCCAGCCCAGAGAAGGAAGGGCTAAGCCAACCCTGACATAAATACTCCTTTCCCAAGTGTGTCCGAGTCTTTCCGAGGGTTTCTGTGTTCAGCCGAGCTGTCCCTGAGTATTTCCGAGGCTCTTTGTTGCCCCCCCCCCACCTCTGGTCAAATGTGGTATTGCATGCAATATAAGTCAATGCAGAACAAATTATCTTAGTTTCCATTGGTTTCTATGGGGAAACTCGCTTTGATATGTGATGCTTTGGATTACAAGCATTCTCCTGTAATGGATTATGCTCACAATCCAAGGTTCCACTGTATGTTTACTTTCTTCTGATTGTCAGCTCCATCTACTGGCCGTAATGCGGTATTTTTCTGAAATACCGCAATCACAAAAATATTGCATTGTGACCAATAGATGGAGCTGACAATCATAGAAAATATACACATAGTAGACACATTGCAGGGATTATTGGTAATGACTGTGTTCTGTAAATGCTGACACATTCATACAGCAAATTTTTTTCTTAATAGATCCCTTAGTCACATGGTAATGATTACAAAGCTGTGTTTATTTCTGTCTGCCTAGAGACCAGTTTTAAATGCGCAGGGTATTTAGTGTCAGAATATACATACCTTGCTGCACACTAAGCTTTAATTTACTTAAAAAAAAAAAAACAGTTGAAGACACAGACTACAATAACTGCAAATAAATACAGCAGTGATGCGGAGTAGGAGAAAGCTGCCCTTTAACACGCATTGTATGATAGATTCCAATGTTGAACGCACAATTAGATTTTAAATGATCTCCTGGAAAGTGGAAAAAGAATGGGAGGAGGAGGCTGAGCAGAGAGGAAAATGCACTATTTATAAGTATCATTTATTTTACATTAAACGGAGAGTAACACGATTTTATTTTTCTGCTCCGTTTTAATGTTTCTTTTTTTTCTGTATTTAATCTGAGCTCACGCTGATACTTAAAAGTCTGTGACATTGTAGACTTAACGCTGTCAGCATTAGAAAAGAGAGGTACGTGATAGTACATTGTATCTTTTTCATTCTGCAGAGGTAAATCTTGTAAGCTTGGTTTTCTTTAAAGCTGCACTCCGGCAAAACAGAGAGCTACCCCCGTAGGAGCCGTTGGATAGGATGGGTCCTCTGTTTTTGAACCTCAGCCCCTCTGACACACCAAGTTGAGCATAAAAACATACAATATCACAGAAAACCACTGAAAGTAATACTTTGTACCCAATAGTATTGCTATGTTAAAGAAAACAGGCACCAAAACAGGTAGTAAAAGCAAACTTAATGTATTGTTACCCAATATGGTTGGTAACTAGAAAATCATAAAATGGATTGGCAATGGTGAAGTAATTGGTACAATAAATATTATTCAAGGGTGGTTACGGATTTCCGCTATCTATTGCACCTATGTTACTTTGTCTATTCCTATAGTTAGCTATTCTATCAAAACTCTGATCACATGTTACTGTTGGTATCACTATAATACAAGGTTAGCTATGAAACCAAGCACACTGCTTAATAAAACAAAGTCTTATTTATTTCCCAAGAAAATAGGAAAATGCTAACATGAAAATACTAAAGAAAGATATTACAAAGCATATAACACCAGAACATATAATACAAGAATATCAAAGATACTTATCACAATGCTTTCCTCGAGATTTTGTTTCGTCAGCTGGGCCACCAGCGAAAGGGGTAGAGATGGAGCTCTCTGACTCGTTCGGTCCTTTTATACTTCAATCATACACCATCCAGACCCAACCCCATTGCCATCCCATCTAGACTTTTGACGAATCACATATTTATGGGGCAGTCCTCCTCAATATATTATATTACTGTCCGTCCGTCTGTATTGGCCTCTAGAGGCAGCATTGTCCATGTCTATGTATCCTTGTCAATCTTCCATGCCTTTGATCTTTTGATCTTCTGTAGCAGGACATTCATCAATCATCCTGTCAGCTATGGTCCCTTTCAAGCCTGATTGCATATCGATATAAAAACAGACGATCCGGAGCCAAGTTGTCCAGCCTTGATGGAGGTCTGATATGCTAGAAAAGCTTTGATGTGCAACCTGTTAGAATTCCAGACCGCTCCCAAGAAAGCAAAAGCTTGATTGGGTCAACCAGAAAGAAACTCCAGAAATATGGTATTAAATCATGTTGCCTTCCAACAAATGGTAATGACACAATTTAGCATAAAAAGTGATTAACAGTAAGGACTAGGCAAAGGATGACATTTGGCGTCCGGATCAGCATAAACAGTGGCAAGGCCTCCTCTAGTGCAGCAGTGAGTAGTAGTAAAGTTAAATCTATTAACTGCTGGAACTATACTACCAGAATGCTAGTCCTAGACTGACTGGGTATGCACTGTCAGGAGACAGGGGACATGCAGAATAATTATTACAGGAGGGACAAATGTTCCTTTGCCGGCTAACGTTGTGGCCCTTAGGAACATTGGTGCATCTAATGACAGTCCCAGTTAACCAGTTAACCTGAAAGCAGTATAGGTACAGTAAAGGCCAGTATAGTTTTGGCACAAGTGCAAGGAAGATGTGGTTCAGATGTGGTAAAAGTTTGGCAAAATTCGGCATAGGGTTGGTATAGGTGCAGTCTGGGTTTGGAATAAGTGTGGTATAGAGTGCAGTATGGGTGTGGTGTGGCTCAAGTACACATGGTGTCTTGCTCTCAGTGGCTCAATCCCTGCTAGCAATAGCCCTCTCACCAATCTCTGGGATGCTGCAGTGGCCCCTCTTTGTACAAGGTCAGGACTCTGTGCAGATCAGTCAAGTTCCTCACCCCAAACTTGCTCATCCATGTCTTTGTGGACCTTGCTTTGTGCACTGGTGTGCAGTCATGTTGGAACAGGAAGGGACCATCCCCAAACTGTTCCCACAAAGTTGGGAGCATGAAATTGTCCAAAATGTCTTGGTATGCTGACACCTTAAGAGTTCCCTTCACTGGATCTAAGGGGCCAAGTCCAACCCCTGAAAAACAACCCCATACCATAATCCCACCTTCACTAAATGATTAGCTGCAAAGGGTTGGGGCAACTAAATATTGAATAAATAATAAAGGAAAGCCACAGGTTTTGATGGGCGATTCACCTGTGGAGTCTCTTTTTACTATTTAAGATGTTTGCGTGAATTTTCTAATAAAGTTTACAATTTTTTCATTTATTATATTCTTGAGCTTTATTGTCCCGATGTGAGCATTCGTGAGTCCGCTATGCTCTCACATCCTCCCTCATTGTTTGCAACTAAATATTGAACCCCACAGATTAAGACTGGGATGCCATTAACCACTTCCCACCCGGCCAATGCATATAGATGGCCGGGTGGGAGCCATCTACTTCTGATAGGATGTTCAGGAACGTCCTTCAGAAGGAGCGGGATCGTGCGCGCGCGTGCCCGCGCAGCGGCGCGATCCCGATGTGCTCGTGTCACCCAGACACGGCACATCTCAGATCGGCAGGAGGGCTCTGTGATTAGCCCTCCTGATCACATGACGGCCGTGTCCAATCACAGCCGTCATGTGATGTAAACAAACAGCCGGTTGCTAGGCAATCGGCTCCTCCTCTCCTCACACAGAAGTCATCGCTGAGGAGAGGAGAGCAGATCGCTGCAGCCGGCTGATGATCAGTGAGTATGAGCTGTTTTTTATAGCTTTTTACTCACTGATCATCAGTCTAGTGTAAACACACAACACATCACACAGTGTAAACACAGTCCCCACATATGTCCCCATAACACACATGTCCCCAAAACATACATGTCCCCAAATAATAAAAACACATGTCCCTAATAATAAAAACATGTCCCCCACATATGTCCCACTAAAATCACATGTCCCAATGATTATGTGCACACATATGTACATGATCATTTGCGTACATATGTCCCTCATCACACAAACCAATTATTATACACTTAACGGAATTTTTTTTACCAGCAGAATACATTTTGGCTTAAATTTATGACAAAATTTGATTTTATTGGATTTCTTTTAAAATAGGAAAAAGAAAATATTGTTTTTTTTTCCAAATTTCCGCTTTTTTGCACGTATATCGCAAAAAATAAAAAACGGAGTCGTGCATAAATACCACCAAAATAAAGCTCTATTTGTGCGAACAAAATGATAATAATTTCATTTGGGTACAGTGTAGCATGACCGCACAATTGTCACTGAAAGCGCTAGAGCGATGAAAGCTGAAAATTGGGCTGGGAAGGAAGGGGGCGAAAGTGCCCTGTATTGAAGTGGTTAAAGTTCATGTGCATGTAAAGGCAGGTGTCCCAATACTTTTGCTAATATAGTATCTATACCATAGTTTGTAGATGCTATAACTTTCACACAAACCAATTAATATACACACTTATTGGGATTTTTTTTTTTTTTTTTTTTTTTTTACCAAAGACTTGTAGCAGAATACACTTTGGCCTAAATGTATGAAAAATTTTTATTTTCTTACATTTTTTTTAATAGTAAAAAAAACATATTTTTTTCAAAATGTTTTTTTTTTTAATTTTATAAACCCAGTGTTGATCAACTACCACCAAAAGAAAGCTCTAATTGTGTGAAAAAAATATATACATTTCAATTGAGTACAGTGTTGCTTGACCGCGCAATTGCCAGTTAAAGTGGCGCAGTGCTGAATAGCAAAAAATGGCCTGGTCATGCAGGGGGTAAAACCTTCTGGAGATGAAGTGGTTAAACTGTGGGTTCATTTGGGCTTAGAAAAAATAAATAAAAAATGGTGTTGGGCTTTAGATTAGCCAATGGCTTATTGGCAGCAGCTGTAAGCGGTTTTCCGCCAGAATAATGATTGGAATAATTATAATAATAAAATAACAATATGATAAGGTTAAGTGCTCCCTCTGCAGAATGCACCAATGCTGTATAAATCATTTGCAACAAAGGCACAAAAAAAAAAAATCGAAATTTTGCCAAATGATTCCAAATTTCCCATGCAGCGCGCGGAATAATGCGGCGATGAGACGGGCATTACATTGTAATCTCTCCTCACGATTATGCCATTATATTAAGAATGTGAGGACATTAAACATGCAGCAGCCGCTCATGTCTCCATGTTCTGATATTCCATAAATCTGATTGTGAACAGAGCTCGTTAGAACTGATATTTATGAAATCTCTTAATTTACACAATTCAGTTTGTCATCCTTTAATCCAGGCTGCTTTGCCGAACCCGTAGCAGCATCATCAGTCAGCCATCTTAAGTAACAGATGATATCGCTTTATCTTTGATAGTGACTTTTACAGGCTGTGGAGTCACCATATTAAGCACTGAGATGGGACACTTTACATAAAAAAAGTTTTGGGTAAAACTTCCTAATTTGGTCCCCCCTGACCCCCTTCCTTATCTATGCCCCTGACTTTGAAAAATAAATTATTAGTATGAAAAAGCACACTCTTTTTTTTTTCTTGTAACAACTTTCATAGGTTAAAAAAAAAGTCCATTGAGTTTACCCAATACATAATAAATAAATAAATAGAAAAAAAAAAAAAAAGCAGTAAAGTTGCTTTCAAGCAGAACTCCTACCAAAAATAAGTTTAAAGTTAAAATGAATAGGCAGCTAAAAGATAAAATAACAAATACAGCTTTTTCAGCAATATTCACTCTTGAGAAAAATCCCCTGCAGTACTTTTTTTCTGCCACTAGCTGTCCTCAGTCTGATGGCTGGCATTATTCAACCCACTTACTTTGAGCCCAGGTCATCCTGGACCCGCCCCCTAGCCTGTGATTGGACTGTGAAAGGAAAAAACGTATATTGTCACTTTGCTTCCTCCTCCTATCGGCATTCCGCTTGCCAGCAAATTAACTGATCATCTCCGTGTGCTGCTTCTTCATCCCATACTCCAGCTCTTCTGCACAGGAAATAGACTACCAGGTACTTACAGCGCTGGAATTTAAAAACATATTTAATGATGTTTTTATGATTACAGATCTGCATTAAATTGTGTCTTTTATATCTACCAATAAATCAGCTTTAAAGGCAGATGTAAACAGAGTCACTACATTTTCGCAAAAGCTATAACAAGTTTATGTCATTCCAAAAGGGTTTACTTCCTCTTTAAGGTGCTTCCTATTATAGGGTGACAACACTCTGTTCCTGTCCCTTTCTATGTTGTCACTCTGTCCTACTGGCTGCTAGTTGAGACCCTACCAACATGCGCACAGGGTGTGCGGGGTATGCCTGGGCACATCCTAATCACATTTTGAGCATTAGCATAATCACTCTGTTTGCAGGCAGGGAGATGGGAAAGATCTCCCTCTTACTGGCTCTGCCATTAGAGAAGTGCTTATGCACTTCCTTTCAATGTGCTGGCAGAGAGATCAATGTGCTGGGGTCATATACAGTATCTCACAAAAGTGAGTACACCCCTCACATTTTTGTAAATATTTAATTCTATCATTTCATGTGAAAAAACTGAAGAAGTGACACTTTGCTACAATGTAATGTAATGAGTGTACAGCTTGTATAACAGTGTACATTTACTGTCCCCTCAAAATAACTCAACACACAGCCATTAATGTCTAAACCGCTGGCAACAAAAGTGAGTACAGCCCTTAGTGAGAAATGTACAAATTTGCCCCAATTAGCCATTTTCCCTCTCTGGTGTCATGTGACTCGTTATTGTGTTACAAGGTGTGAATGGGGAGCAGGTGTGTTAAATTTGTTGTTATCGCTCTCACTCTCTCATACTGGTCACTGGAAGTTCAACATGGCACCTCATGGCAAAGAACTCTGAGGATCTGAAAAAAACATTTGTTGCTCTACATAAAGATGGCCTAGGCTATAAGAACATCGCCAAGACCCCAAAACGGAGCTGCAGCACAGTAGCCAAGACCATACAGCGGTTTAACAGGACAGGTTCCACTCAGAACGGGCCTCGCCATGGTCGACCAAAGAAGTTGAGTGCACATGCTCAGCGTCATATCCAGAGGTTGTCTTTGGGAAATAGACGTATGAGTGCTGCCAGCATTTCTGCAGAGGTTGAAGGGGTGGGAGGTCAGCGTGTCAGTGCTCAGACCATACACCGCACACTGCATCAAATTGGTCTGCATGGCTGCATGGCTGCCGTCCCAGAAGGAAGACTCTTCTAAAGAAAGCCGCAAACAGTTTGCTGACGACAAGCAGTCTAAGGACATGGATTACTGGAACCATGTCCAACAAAAAACTTAGTACACAGATGGTGTCAAACGTGTGTGGCGGCAACCAGGTGAGGAGTACAAAGACAAGTGTGTCTCGCCTACAGCCAAGCATGGTGGTGGGAGTGTCATGGTCTGGGGCTGCATGAGTGCTGCCAGCACTGGGGAGCTACAGATCATTGAGGAAACCATGAATGCCAACATGTACTGAAGCAGAGTGTGATCCCCTCCCTTCGGAGACTGGGCTGAAGGGCAGTATTCCAACTTGATAACGACCCCAAACACACCTCCAAGATGACCACTGCCTTGCATGAATGGCTGTGTGTTGAGTTATTTTGAGGGGACAGCAAATTGACACTGTTATACAAGCTGTACACTCACTACTTTACATTGTAGCAAAGTGTCATTTCTTCAGTGTTGTCACATGAAAAGATATATAATAAAATATTTACAAAAATGTGAGCGGTCTATTTATTCTGTATATGTAGACATACTCACATGCAGGTATGTTTGAGCTTTGGGGTGCACACTTTAATGCAAATAGGCTGCACACACCTATGCCTACCAATTTAGGGCAGTGACAAGGGTTGGCAGGAGGCGAAGGCTGCCCTGGGTGCAGTGGGGATTTTGGAGGGTTGTGCTAGAATGGATGATTTGGAGGGGGTGAATTTCCATTAGAAAGGAGGATTGGTGGGGAGGGGGGATTTGTGCTAGTAGAGGTGATTGAAGGGGTGCTAGGAGGGAACATTTGGGGGGTGGGGGTGCTAGGAGAGGTGATTTGGGGGGATTTGTTCTGAAAGAAGGAGATTTTGGAGGTGGGGGGGTGGGGGATTTATGCTTAGAAGGGAAATTTGAGGGGGAGTGGATTTCTGTAAGGAAGGGGATGTGGTGGGGGGGGGTTGTGCTAGTATTTGTTCTGGGAGGAGATTTTGGAGAGGGAGGGTTATGCTCAGAAGGGAAATTTGAGGGGGAGTGGATTTCTGTAAAGAATATGATTTGGTGGGGGGGGGGGATTTGTGCTAGTAGGGATGTGTGAAGGGAAGCTAGTAGGGGAAATTTGGGGGAGGGGGGTGCTAGGAGAGGGGATTTGGGGGGATTTGTTCTGGGAGAAGGAGATTTTGGAGGGGAGGAGGTTATGCACAGAAGGGAAATTTGAGAGGAGTGGATTTCTGTAAGCAAGGGGATTTGGTGGGGGGGGGGGGGGGGGGTTGTGCTAGTGGGGATGATTGAAGGGATCCTAGGAGGGGAAATGTGGGCGGGGGGGTGCTAGGAGAGGAGATTGGGGGGATTTGTTCTAGGAGAAGGAGATTTTGGAGAGGGGGGGGGTTATGCTCAGAAGGGAAATTTGAGGGGGAGTGGATTTCTGTAAGGAAGGGGATTTGGTGGGGGGGGGGGTTGTGCAAGTAGGGTTGATTGAAGGGATGCTAGGAGGGGAAATTTGGGGGGGCGGTGCTAGGAGAGGGGGGATTTGTTCTAGGAGAAGGAGATTTTGGAGAGGGGGGGGTTATGCTCAGAAGGGAAAAGAAGGGAAATTTGAGGGGGAGTGAATTTCTGTAAGGAAGGGGATTTGGTGGGGGGGGGGGGGGGTTTGTGCCAGTAGAGATGATTGAAGGGAAGCTAGGAGGGGAAATTGGGGGGGGGGGGTGCTAGGAGAGGGGATTTGGGGGGATTTGTTCTGGGAGAAGGAGATTTTGGAGGGGGGAGGTTATGCTCAGAAGAGAAATTTGAGGGGGAGTGGATTTCTGTAAGGAATGGGATTTGGTGGAGGGGGGGGGGTTGTGCTAGTGGGGATGATTGAAGGGATCCTAGGAGGGGAAATGTGGGGGGGGGTGCTAGGAGAGGGGATTTGGGGGGATTTGTTCTAGGAGAAGGAGATATTGGGGGGGGGGGTTATGCTCAGAAGGGAAATTTGAGGGGGAGTGGATTTCTGTAAGGAAGGGGATTTGGTGAGGGGGGGTGTTGTTCTAGTAGGGGTGATTGAAGGGATCTTAGGTGGCGAAATTTGGGGGGCCGTGCTAGGAGAGGTGATTTTTGGGGATTTGTTCTGGGAGAAGGAGATTTTGGAGGGGGGTATGCTCAGAAGGGAAATTTGAGGGGGAGTGGATTTCTGTAAGGAAGGGGATTTGGTGGGGGGGGGGTGTTGTTCTAGTAGGGGTGATTGAAGGGATCATAGGTGGCGAAATTTGGGGGGCCGTGCTAGGAGAGGTGATTTTTGGGGATTTGTTCTGGGAGAAGGAGATTTTGGAGGGGGGTATGCTCAGAAGGGAAATTTGAGAGGGAGGGGCTTTCTGTAAAGAATGGTATTTGGTGGGTGGGGCAGGGGGGATTTGTGCTAGTAGGGATGATTGAAGGGATGCTAGGAGGGGAAATTTGGGGGGTGGGGGTGCTAGGAGAGGGGATTTGGGGGGATTTGTTCTAGGAGATATTGGAGGGGGGGGTTATGCTCAGAAGGGAAATTTGAGGGGGAGTGGATTTCTGTAAGGAAGGGGATTTGGGGGGGGTGTTATGCTAGTAGGGGTGATTGAAGGGATTGAAGGGATCATAGGTGGCGAAATTTTGGGGGCCGTGCTAAGAGGGGTGATTTTTGGGGATTTGTTCAGGGAGAAGGAGATTTTGGAGGGGGGTATGCTCAGAAGGGAAATTTGAGAGGGAGTGGCTTTCTGTAAAGAATGGTATTTGGTGGGTGGGGCAGGGGGGATTTGTGCTAGTAGGGATGATTGAAGGGATGCTAGGAGGGGAAATTTGGGGGGTGGGGGTGCTAGGAGAGGGGATTTGGGGGGATTTGTTCTGGGAGATGGAGATTTTGGAGAGGAGAGGTTATGCTCAGAAGGGAAATTTGGGGGGGAGTGGATTTCTGTAAGGAAGGGGATTTGATTGAGGGGAGGGATTGTGCTAGTAGGGATGATTGAAGGGATGCTAGGAGGGGAAATTTGGGGTGGCGGGTGCTAGGAGAGGGGATTTGGGGGGATTTGTTCTAGGAGAAGGAGATATTGGAGGGGGGGGTTATGCTCAGAAGGGAAATTTGAGGGGGAGTGGATTTCTGTAAGGAAGGGGATTTGGTGGGGGGGGGGGGTGTTATGCTAGTAGGGGTAATTGAAGGGATCATAGGTGGCGAAATTTGGGGGGCCGTGCTAAGAGAGGTGATTTTTGGGGATTTGTTCAGGGAGAAGGAGATTTTGGAGGGGGGGTATGCTCAGAAGGGAAATTTGAGAGGGAGTGGCTTTCTGTAAAGAATGGTATTTGGTGGGTGGGGGGGATTTGTGCTAGTAGGGATGATTGAAGGGATGCTAGGTGGGGAAATTTGGGGGGGGGGGTGCGCTAGGAGAGGTGATTTGGGGGGATTTGTTCTGGGAGATGGAGATTTTAGAGAGGGGGGGTTGTGCTCAGAAGGGAAATTTGAATGGGGAGTGGATTTCTGTAAAGAATAGGATTTGGTGTGGGGGGGGGGGGGTGGATTTGTGCTAGTAGGGAAGGGAAGCTAGGAGGGGAAATTTGGGGGAGGGGGGTGCTAGGAGAGGGGATTTGGGGGGATTTGTTCTGGAAGAAGGAGATTTTGGAGGGGGGATTTATTCTCAGAAGGGAAATTTGAGGGGGGGGGGTGGATTTCTCTAAGGAATGGGATTTGGTGGGGGGTTGTGCTAGTAGGGATGATTGTAGGGATCCTAGGAGGGGAAATTTGGGGGAGGGGGCTAGGAGAGGGGATTGGGGGGTTTGTTTTGGGAGAAGGAGATTTTGGAAGGGGGGGGTTATGCTCAGAAGGGAAATTTTGAAGGGGAGTGGATTTCTCTAAGGAAGGGGATTGGAGGTGGTGGTGGGGGGGGGGGGGTGCTATGAGGATATGTACTGGAAGAGTGGTAACTATTTTGGGGGGGGGGGGAGAATTTTGGCTTGCAGAGGGAATTTATGCTTAGGAGGTAGGTGTAAAGCTCAGTGCTCAAATTTTCTTTTTGCTGACACATAATGCTCTTGCATTTTGGGGGGGGGGGGGGGGGCGTTTGGCATCTTCACCCTGGGCGCTAGATGACCTTGTCCCGGTACTGCTACCAATGCACATTGCATGTCATATTCCACTATTATCACCACCAAGGAGAAATGCCATGCAGCCATTGCTAGAGTACATGTAAGGGACCGCAAAGAGGCTGCAGGAGATCAGCGCATGGAGGACTCTCACGGAACCCCCCCCCCCCCAAAAGGCATTTGTCTAACTCTAGAGGAGAAGCCAGTTGCAGTGTAATAAGCTACACACAGATGATGAGCTTCTGCTCACTCTCTCCGGAGACCCTCTCAGTGGACGGAAGGGAGACCCTAGAAAACAGGCCATGACGCATAGCCTATACGTGACACTGCTGCTCAATGAGGTGAGTCACTTCCCTGGCTGAGATAAAAAAAAAAAAAAAATCATCGAGTAGGCAGGGGGGGGCAACACGTAGAGGCGAGGAGGACACATCATTGGGGTTCTACAGAGGAATCTTCATCTGGTTGGGGGGGGGGCCCTCGGAGTTCTTCTCCCTCTCCCCGATAATCCCCTTTAGTCATTGTTTTATTAGGACCTCATCTGCCTGTATCTTCTGACCGTTCTCTCCATCTCCCACCTCCTCTCCCACTGCCTCCCTCCTCTCCCGCTGCCTCCCTCCTCTCCTGCTCTCCCCATTGATGCTGTTAGCTGTTGTGCGAATGGAATATTGAAAGCTACTATCTGCATTCAGAACACGGAAAGGATGGAAGAAGAGAGAGAGAGGGAGAGAAGGAGAGACAGACTGAGGAGAATTGGATGAGACCTACGCTTGACGTGAGAGATGGATGAGACGGGAAACATTGAAGACTGTGTAATATTGGAAGTTACAGAGTTCACCATTTGATGTAGTGTGCTGTACACTGTATCATAGCTCCTTACTGTCCTTCTACAAGACCCAAGTCCTCCTTCTACAAGACCCAAGTCCTCCTTCTACAAGACCCAAGTCCTCCTTCTACAACACCCAAGTCCTCCTTCTACAAGACCCAAGTCCTCCTTCTACAACACCCAAGTCCTCCTTCTACAACACCCAAGTCCTCCTTCTACAAGACCCAAGTCCTCCTTCTACAACACCCAAGTCCTCCTTCTACAAGACCCAAGTCCTCCTTCTACAAGACCCAAGTCCTCCTTCTACAACACCCAAGTCCTCCTTCTACAAGACCCAAGTCCTCCTTCTACAACACCCAAGTTCTCCTTCTACAAGACCCAAGTCCTCCTTCTACAAGACCCAAGTCCTCCTTCTACAAGACCCAAGTCCTCCTTCTACAAGACCCAAGTCCTTCTTCTACAACACCCAAGTCCTCCTTCTACAAGACCCAAGTCCTCCTTCTACAACACCCAAGTCCTCCTTCTACAAGACCCAAGTCCTCCTTCTACAAGACCCAAGTCCTCCTTCTACAACACCCAAGTCCTCCTTCTACAAGACCCAAGTCCTTCTTCTACAACACCCAAGTCCTCCTTCTACAAGACCCAAGTCCTCCTTCTACAACACCCAAGTCCTCCTTCTACAAGACCCAAGTCCTCCTTCTACAACACCCAAGTCCTCCTTCTACAAGACCCAAGTCCTCCTTCTACAAGACCCAAGTCCTCCTTCTACAACACCCAAGTCCTCCTTCTACAACACCCAAGTCCTCCTTCTACAACACCCAAGTCCTCCTTCTACAACACCCAAGTCCTTCTTTTTTTTTTTTTTGCTGTTAGCTACAATGTATGGGTACAAGCCTTTATTTAATCAGTATACTAGATGGCTATCGAGCGGTTTAGATTACCGGTAAAAACCCCTTGGAAATAAAAAGCGTTGCTTGTTTAAAGAAAATAAAACTTGATAAAAAAATCTCACAATTGCATTGCATTAACCGCTTCAGCCCCGGGAAGGATTTGCCCCCTTCCTGACCAGAGCACTTTTTGCGATTCGGCACTGCGCCGCTTTAACTGACAATTGCGCGGTCGTGCGATGTGGCTCCCAAACAATTGACATCCTTTTTTTCCCCCCCCGCAAATAGAGCTTTCTTTTGGTGGTATTTGATAACCTCTGTGGTTTTAAATTTTTTGCGCTATAAACCAAAAAAGAGGGACAATTTTGAAAAAATATATATTTTTTTTTAATTTTTGCCATAATAAATATCTCCAAAAATGTTTTTTAAAACAAATTTCTTCATCAGTTTAGGCCAATATATATTCTTCTACTTATTTCTGGTAAAAAAAAAAAATCACAATAAGCGTATATTGAACCAAAAAAGAGCGTCAATTTAGGGAAAAAAGCAATATTTTTTACTTTTTGCTATAATAAATATCCCCCAAAAATATATATAAATTTTTTTTTTCCCTCAGTTTAGGCCGATATGTATTCTTCTACATATTTTTGGTAAAAAAAAAAAAAAAAAAAAAAAGAAAATCCCAATAAGCGTATATTGATTGGTTTGCACAAAATTTATAGCATCTACAAAATCGGGCATAATTTTATGGCATTGATTGGTTTGATCAAAATTTATAGAGTCTACACAAAAGGAGATAGTTTATGGCATTTTTTATTATTCTTTTTTTTATGAGTGTAGTGCCGGCTCCTGGCGAGCACGCGCTATATGTTTTTTTCAATTTAATATTTCCTAAAACAACAGTTGGGTTTTAGGGTTGATTATGCCAAATTATGGTTTCAGTACCAGTCTGGTTGGATTGCACTGGGTTCTCCTTGGCCACAGGTCTCACTGTCACCGCTGGCAAGTGTGAGAGCGCAGTCTGGCTGGATGTATTGAATGCCATTTTTTCTCGGAACCAACCCAGTGGGAGTGTTCATCCTGCTGTGCATTCTGGGAGAGGGTATTTAAGGTACTGACATCACATGCTTCAGGTGTTCCGGTCCAGAAGATCTTTTCGGTCTGTTTGGTCATGGTCCTCCTTACCAGCCCTCATGGCCTGGGGTGCGGATCCACCCAATTCTGGGTCTCGGGGCTGGATAGCCTGAGGCAAAGTAACTGAGAGGAGGATTCAAAAGTGGTCCAGTGCCGTCTCATCTGAGGAGAGGCCCAGCAACTGGAGAAGCACCCAGGGGAGGACTCTTCTGGAGAAGGCCATGCATAAGGCTGGCTTCTCAGAAGGAGCCTGGAGGCTTAGTTGAAGGACACCAAATGGATCTACACTCATACGGTATCGCCGGACTGGCTGTGAGATACTGGTACCGTATGATAGGTCCTTAAATTTACCTACGTCCCTCAGTTACATTCAAGTCTGTGAGAGAGACTTTGTTCAAGTGTTCTACATCCAAGTCTGTGGCAGAGACTTTGCTTTACTTAAACACCCTATCGACTGTTAGGCTTGGTGAGAGAAGGCCTATCCGGTAGTTGTGAGAATCCAGTTGTGAATCAGCAATTCTGTGGATTTCTATATAGAGAGACTTCCTATTTTTTGCTCTCTATCCAGGGCCTTTTTTAAGGCAGGGCAAAAGGGGCAGCTGCCCTGGGCCCTGTCATTGTTGTGGGGCCCATAGCAGCTGCCTCATACTTGCCAACCATTCCAATTTAAATTCCCTTGTCCTTTGAAGTTTTAGTCCTGTGCTGTGTCCCGATATCTCAGGCCGCGTACACACGGGCGGACTGTTCGTCCAACTTTGTCCGCTGAACAGTGTTTCAGCGGACAGTCCGCTCGTGTGTGGGCGTTCAGCGGACAGTTTCAGCGGACAGTTTGACAAACAAGGTTTTTCGGAAATTCCGTAAAACTGTCCGCTGAAACCTTGTTTGAGCGAACAGTCCGCCCGTGTGTAGGCTTGTTCGTCAAACTAAGTTCCGCGCATGCTCAGAAAGGATTTACACGCCGAAAGTTATAATGCAGTGTATAGGACGTCGTATTTTTCGTCCCGTCGTACGTGCCGTTCAACGTCATCGCGCACGGTTTCAGCAAACTGTTCGTTCGTCGTGTGTGGCCATGTCCGTCCATGCTAATTTTGAGCGGACTGTTTGCCGAAACTGTTTGACGGACAAAGTTGGGCGAACAGTCCGCCCGTGTGTACGCGGCCTCAGTGTGAGGTGCTGCTACTAATGCTGCCCAGCTCTGCCCTATTGTTGTGTACGGGTGAAATAACCTTCATTCATATGTAAACAGCAGCTGCATTCATATGTAAATAGCTGAGGCCGGTGGCATTGATATGTAAATAAAGGTGACATTCATATATATCATGCCCCCTTGCAGTGAGGAGAAGACGTGCTGTAACCTATAGGAACCAGTGAGCAGTATTACTGTACAGCAATCTCTAGCAACCAATCAAGCAGAACTCATGCGCTGTAACCTCTAGCAACTAATCAGTGAGCCATAATGTGTGCTGTAACCTCTAGCAACCAGTCAGTAAGCAGTAAAGATATGCTGTAACCTCTGGCAACCAATCACAATCGCTGCCCGATTTGATACAGTAAACTGATTTTAAGTCTAGCTGCTATTTATTATATGTCTCAGAGAAGGTGGAGAACAAAATTGCATGAGGGAGGGGGGCCCCAAGAAAAATTTTGCCACGGGTCCAGTCAATGTTAAAGACGACCCTGCCTCTACCCTTCATTGAGAGACTGTGTTATCTTTTCAATAAATAAAAGAGGATCCAGTGTCAGTTTCTACAATTCTTTGGGCCATCTACCACGGGAAACCCCTAGACACGCACGAGGTCAAGAAGGTAACGGTAAGCCCAAATCAAACCAGCAGCTCCTTCGGGGGTCAGTGCTACATGAGTAATGGCGGCGATCTGCGATTTTTATCATGACTGCGACATTGCGGCGGACACATCGGACACTTTTCTTTTCCAATAGTTTATTTTTGCAAAAGGAGAAAGACACACGGTTTCGTACAGAGAGGAAACCCACACAGTGGGAACAGAGCACTTACAGAATGATGCAACAGAGTTTATCATTATAACAAAGTTAATATGCATATAATCTTAATTTTTCAAGATGAAAACGTTTGCTGTCTGAGTCAAGGAGTCTCTACGCCCCGCATGTCGCATCTCCCCCCTCTTTTTTTTTCCCTATGGAAGTCTGCATTATACAACATTCAGAAAAAGCTCAAAGAAGTCAGGAAGAGAAGGAAAAAAGACAAAAACAAGACGAAACAAAAGAAAACAAAAAAAATTTAAATAAAAGGGGGGGGGGGGGGTGGTGTGTGGGATGTCCAGCCATCTGACATAGACATCGGACACTTTTGACAATATTTTGGGAACATTGTCATTTATACAGAGGTCAGTGCTATAAAACTGCACTGATTACTGTGTAAATGATACTGGCAGGGAAGGGGTTAACCACTAGGAGGCAATGAAGGCATTAAGTGTGTCCTAGGGAGTGCTTCTAACTGTGGGGGGGCTTCAATACACATGACAACAATCACCGCTTCCGATGACAGGGAGCAGTCATCTTCGTCATGACACAAGGCAGAACGGGAAAATGCTTTGTTTACAAAGGCATCTCCCCATTCTACCTCTCCGTGACACGATCGCGGGCACCCGGCAGACATCAAGTCCACGGGACCCGTGGTCATGAAGAAGGCAGTGGGCGTGTGCACCCGCAGTGCCGCTTCTTAAAGGGGACGTACCTTTACACCCTTTTGCCCACTGGTGCCATTCTACCGACATATATCGTCGTGCAGGGGTCGGGAAGCGGTTAAGGGAAAAAAAAAATAAAAGCAAAGATCTATGTGATGACTCAAAAGAAAATTGTTTACAATTTTAAAATGTACAAAAAGAAACAATAAAGTATAATAATAATATTAAAATAAAAATAAAAAGAAGATAAAGATAATGCTGATGACGATGATAATAATAATAATAGTACTACTACTACTAAAAAAGGTAATGGCCAGCTAGAGTTCTTTCTCTTTTCCATTGAGCGCAGCCAAGACATCATCTTGAAGACAACTATACGTAAAGTATCATCAATGTTTTTGTGTTTTATATGCTCTGTATTATTATTTTAGTGTTTTTTATGTTCGTTTTCTACTTTCTTTGTAAATGAAATGAGATCCTTGCTAGTGCCGGTTCACACATGAGCGACCTGTCAGGTTACCGCCTGACGAGTCGCACTCCATGCATTGCAATGGATCCGTTTTAATATGAGCGACTCAAGTCGCTCCAACTTAGAAAACGGTTCCTGTACTACTTCGGGGCGACATTGGAGCGGCTTGCATTGACTTCTATATATAAGTTGTTTTGCAAGCCGTGCTGAAGCCGCGCTGTACTGGGCGGCTTCCGAGTCGGGCGACTTTGAAGCCGCTCCTGTGTTAAAGCAGTGTGTTTATTTTTATAGCTAACATTGTTTTTGTATCATCACCATTAATATTATCAGAGTTTTGATAGACTAGCTAAGTATAGGAATAGACAAGATAATACATATTTATAATAAATAGGGGAAACCCAAAACCACCCCATATTTATTTTAATATATATATATTTAATATATATTTATTATATAATATTACTAATGCTACTACTAAAAATAATATTTAAAATTACAATAATTATTATAAATAAAACATAATAATTATAAATAATAAATTACTACTACCACGATTATTATTATTTTTATTATACATAGTTACATTCGGTAGTTCGTCTGGTTGAAAAAAAGGCACAAGTCTATCTAGTTCAACCAATAAAAGGGAAAAAATCCAAATAATAACGAGAAACTAATAATAATTATAATTAATATACAGTTCCTTGAAAAAGTATTCACACCTCTTGCAATTTTCCACATTTTGTCATGTTACAACCAAAAATGTATATGTATTTTATTGGCACATAATTGTGAAGTGGAAGACAAATAATAAATGGTTTTCAATTTTTTTTTTTACAAATAAATATCTGGAATGTGTGGCGTGCATTTGTATTCAGCCCCCTTTACTCTGATACCCCTAACTAAAATCTAGTGGAACCAATTGCCTATAGAAGACACATAATTAGTAAACAGAGTGCACCTGTGTGTAATTTAATCTCAGTATATATACAGCTGTTCTGTGAAGCCCTCAGAGGCTTTTTAGAGAACCTTAGTGAACAAACAGCATCATAAAGGCCAAGGAACACACCGGACAGGTCAGGGATAAAGTTGAGAAGTTTGAAGCAGGGTTAGGTTATAAATAAATATCCCAACCTTTGAACATCTCACGGAGCACTGTTCAACCCATCGGCCGAAAATCGAAAGAGTATGGCACAACTGCAAACCTACCAAGAAATGGCCGTCCACCTAAACTAACAGGCCAGGCAAGGAGAGCATTCATCAGAGAAGCAGCCAAGACATCCATGGTAACTCGGGAGGAGCTGCAGAGATCCACAGCTCAGGTGGGAGAATCTGCCCACAGGACAACTACCCTGTTTCCCCTAAAATAAGACCTAGCGTGAGTGTCGGTGATGGCTGCAATATAAGCCCTACCCCCCAAATAAGCCACACCCTCTTTCCCCGAAAATAAGCCCTACCCTGAGAATAAGACATAGAAGGACTTTAACTAGGGCTTATTTGGGGGGTAGGGCTTATATTGCAGCCATCGTCGACAATCACGCTAGGTCTTATTTTAGGGGAAACAGGGTATTAGTCACACAAATCTGGTCTTTATGGAAGAGTGGCAAGAAGAAAGCCATTGTTGAAAGAAAGCCATAAGAAGTCCTGTTTGCATTTTGCAAGAAGCCATGTGGGGACCCAGCAAATGTGGAGAAAGGTGCTCTGGGTAGATGAGACCAGAATTGATCTTTTTGGCCTAAAAGCAAAACGCTACATGCGGCAGAAAACTAACACTGCACATCACCCTAAACACACCATCCCCACCGTGAAACATGGTGGTGGCAGCAACATGTTGTGTGAATGCTTTTCTTCAGCAGTGGGAAGCTAGTTAGAGTTGATGGGAAGATGGATGGGGCCAAATACAGGGCAATCTTAGAAGAAAATCTGTTTGAAAGTCTGCAAAAGACTTAAGACTGGAGCGGAGGTTCACCTTCCAGCAGGACCCTAAACATACAGCCAGAGCTACAAAGGAATGGTTTATATCAAAGCATAAAAACAGCAAATTCTCCTGCGCTCTGGTTTCTTGGTCTTTAAATGTGATATAAACAGTTTGAACTGGTGTAGTCACTACGTCTTGCAGCCCTCCTTTAGAACATTGGGTGTTCAAATACTAAAAAGAGAGAATACAAAGAAGGGGAAGGCGCACTGACCTAGCGCATCACCATAAAACAGCTTTATTTAAAATTGAATCAAATAGCAAAATGGCTACTCACAAACGAGTATTGATCACAGGCAAAATCAATACAAATAAATCCATCGCACCAAGCGTTTGGCGACTCCAGACCAGATGTCCATACAGGACCATAGCCCTCTTTGGCTCTGAAGAAAGGGGGTCACTCCCGAAACGCGTTAGCCATTTCTGTAGAGGTACTCATCAAATTCCTCGGATATCTGGTCTGGAGTCGCCAAACGCTTGGTGCGATGGATTTATTTGTATTGATTTTGTCTGTGATCAATACTCGTTTGTGAGTAGCCATTTTGCTATTTGATTCAATTTTAAATAAAGCTGTTTTATGGTGATGCGCTAGGTCAGTGCGCCTTCCCCTTCTTTGTATTATATCAAAGCATATCCATGTGTTAGAATGGCCAAGTCAAAGTCCAGACCTAAATCCAATTGAGAATCTGTGGCAAGACTTGAAAATTGCTGTTCACAGAAGCTCTCCACCCAATCTGACAGAGCTTGAGCTATTTTGCAAAGAAGAATGGGCAAAAATGTCCCTCTCTAGATGTGCAAAACTGGTAGAGACATCCCCAAAAAGACTTGCAGATTGAATTGCAGTGAAAGGTGGTTCTACAAAGTATTGACTCAGGGAGGGCTGAATACAAATGTACACCACACTTTTCATGTATTTATTTGTAAAAAAATTTGAAAACCATTTATAATTTTCCCTCCACTTCACAATTATGTGCCACTTTGTGTTGGTCTATCACATAAAATCCCAATAAAAAACATTTACGTTATTGGTTGCAACGTGACAAAATTTCGAGGGGTATGAATACTTTATCAAGGCACTGTAATAATGCTACTACTACTAACATTAATAATACAACTATCACTACTTCTACCACTACTAAATAATAATATTAATATTATTATTATTATTATTATTATTATTATTATTATTATTATTAATAATAATAATTGTTGTTATTATTATGACCGATATTATTATTATTTTATTAATAATAATAATAATAATAATAAAAATCTATAAATATAAAACTATAAAAAATATATAAAATAAACTACTACTATTATTATTTTAGTTTTTATTATTAATAAAACATAAGAATCTCTGTGGAATAACAACAACATGTAATGTAAAGTCGCTTATATAGACTGAACAATATATACTTTATGCATTATGCCTATCTATGCAGCAGGTGGCGCTGTAGAATTATAGTGTACAGTACATGTTTTTCTATGATATTACAGGATGTTTGTCTATACAAGTTGTTTGTCTATCCTCATCTCTATGTACTTGTAGTGTCCTGTTTCCTATAAGACATGATAAGGACGTCCTCCACGAAAGTAAAGTATTCTCTGCATACAACAAGCTTCCAAGCGCATGAGTCAATAACCTGCTAATACTAATGACCAACTGGAAGGGTGGTACTGTGAAAGAAGCCAATATATGTACATTTATATATCAATGGCTATATATATATATATATATATATATATATATATATATATATATATATATATATATATATATATATTTATTTATATACAGTATTTTCTATCAGGCCTGGGAATTTGATAGAGGGACATCATGGCAATTGGTTAAAAAAATATAAAAAACACAGAACCTGGGAAAGAAGAGGCTATACTTATATATGATGTGGAGCTTAGAGTAGACAAAATACTATAATTGTATAAAACTTCTGCTGTAGTCTCAGAGATGATACCCCTAATAAATTTATAATCCAAAACAAGTGCATCTTGTTAGTAGATAGACTTGGCGTGAACCTTTCTCAGCAGTGCAGCTCCAATCGGATTATTTAGCAGAGGATTTCTACAAACAAAGCGTTATGATCATTGTGGATTAACGGAACAAATACTCCCACGTTGACAGGTAACTAATCAATGTGGATACATTGTACGCATTGTTTATCTCCCTGTGAATGCACTGTTCTCTTCTGGTGAGTGCGGTTGTCGCTCACCTGTTTCGTATTTATAAGGCTTTATAACTCATCTTTTCTGCTGTTCCTCTAATCTTTGCTTTGCTTTAGGACTACGCCCCCCCCCCCCCTATAGATATTCCATACTTGACACTTCCAGGAGTGTCAGATGTCTGTTCCCCCTACCAGGGGCGGACTGACAACTCATGGGGCCCCCGGGCAATAGGAGATTATGACACAAAATCAAATAGATGGTGCTGCGCTCCCTTAAACCAATAAGCTAAATAAATTAATCCATAAAAAGTGCTAATCAAATATATAAATGTACATAAAATATCAGTGAATAGACTCTGATTTACGTGACCAGTCGTGATACACTCTTTATTAGTAAAAATCGATCAAAGTGGAGAGGTACTCACAAACAATCAGTTAAACAAGCGCAAAAATGTACAGCTGAGTATTCCATTCGTTTCTCAGACGTGACTTCCGGTATCCACAAACGCTTCCTATTCCGACGCGTGTCGTCATGTGTCACATGACTTCATCAGGGAATGGAGCATTCCCTGATGAAGTCATGTGACACATGACGACACGCGTCGGAATAGGAAGCGTTTGTGGATACCGGAAGTCACGTCTGAGAAACGAATGGAATACTCAGCTGTACATTTTTGCTCTTGTTTAACTGATTGTTTGTGAGTACCTCTCCACTTTTTTTTTAACAGGTAAGTTTTTATTTATCACCATTGAATGAAATAAACAGACATTGGTACAATACAACAGTGCATCGTACAACACAACATACCATAGTGTTCAGTGTACAGTCGGTCAATCAGACTTTACATATCAACTGGTGCAGGTCAGAAAGTAGAGGGGAGGAAATTGAGTAAAAGGAAAAAAGGAGGATGAGAGGAAGGGGGGGGGGGAAGAAACCAGAAGCCATGCCTCCGGAAACAGCTCATAGGAATAGGCAAGCCACATCAATACAACATTCTTCCCCTAGTATCCATTATTGATCAAGTAAATGCAAGAGAACATCCCAGATCCCATAACCAACCACCCCACGATTGTACCATCTACACTCCCACCCAAGAACCCCAAATCTTGTCGAATTTAGACGGGCACTTCCGACTCATATATGTCAACTTATATAGTGGAAGAGCGGAGTCAATCAACCCTCTCCATTGAGATATCCCAGGGGGGTCCGCCTTCTTCCAATTAAGGAGAATGGTCTTCCTGGCATAAAATGCCGCATAAAATACAAACAATTGCCTATGTGTACCCACCACCACTCCGTCACACACCCCTAAAAGCAGGACCACAGGGTCCATCCCCACCGAGAGACCCCCTACCGAATTCAGAACCCCCACCACCTCCCTCCAGAAGGTCTGAATAGCTGGGCATTCCCACACTACATGCATAAATGTCCCAACCGCCACGTCACATTTCGGACATCTATCGGAGCTTAGTGGGTATATTCTTGAGAGTCTCTGTGGAGTGTAGTAGGCCCTATGAAGAAACTTCAGTTGAATGAATCTATCTCGCGCAGAGATCATCCAGGGGATATAATTCTGGATGCCTTCCTGCCAGTCCTCCCCACTCAGAGATGGAAGATCAGACCTCCACTTGCGAAAAAGCGCAGACTCCTCTACGGGTTCCGAAGTGGAGAGCCTGAGGTACAAGGAGGAGAGGACACGATCCGCATATTTGGAAATGAGAAACTTCTCAATCTGGTGCGAGCAGACAGAGATTGGGGTAGGGAATTGGGCCCGCGTCGCATGGCGCAGCTGCAGGTATCGAAAAAACATCTTATTCGGCAACCCAAAATCCGTCTTGAGGGTATCAAAATTGAGGAGGACCCCCCTAGGCATAATATGCTGTATGGTCGTAATGCCATATTTGGCCCACAGTACAGGATCTGGGATAGAGTTGAAGTGGTGCAACTGCGGATTGCCCCACAACGGCGTATGGGGTGAGACCTCCAGAGGACCGTTAAGTTTCCTCGACACCTGCATCCACACACGCACCATCGTCGCCATGGTCGACGTGACCGTAGGGTGAGCTTTAGGGCCCCTAAATACCAAATTACTAAGCGCATCATAGGACCCCAGAATGGCCGCCCAATAGTATTGTTTCAGGCACGGCAAGGCCAGCCCCCCAGCCGAAAGAGGCAGCTGAAGGGCAAGCCTCGCCACCCTGGGTACCGCTCCGGCCCAAATAAACGTAGTGATCACCCGATCCACCCTGAGGAAGAAAGAGTTTGGAATCGGGGTAGGGGTGTTCCAAAAGACATACAAGAACTTTGGCAAAAAGGTCATTTTTAAGAGGTTGATTCTACCCACTGGTGATAAGGGCAAAGACTTCCACATCTGGCACTTGACAATCAGGTCATCTAAGATGGGGTACACGTTGTCAGCTAGATATTGCTTGGGATCTCCTCGCACCACTATCCCCAGGTAGCGGAACCCGTGAACAAATTTCAGTGGCGTCGGCGTGATCTCGTCCCGAGGATTCTGAGAGAGTGAGAACAGCAAGGATTTATCCCAGTTAATCCTAATCCCCGAGAAGGAAGCGAATTCCTCCATGATACACAGGGCCTTTTGTAGGGAGACAGATGCATCCGGGAGGTACAGAAGTGCGTCGTCCGCATAAAGCGAATTTTTTTCTCTAAGGGGGCCCACCCGCAGCCCTACAAATTCCTCCGACGCCCTTAAAAGTATGGCCAGGGGTTCTACTGCCAGCGCGAAGAGGCCAGGGGACAGAGGGCACCCCTGCCTCGTGCCCCTACCCAGCGCAAACTCCGCAGACACCGTACCATTGGTGCGAATTCTGGCCACGGGATGGTTATAAAGCAGCCAAATCCAGGAGATAAATTTAGGGCCAAAGTGAAAGCGCTCTAAAACTCCCCAGAGAAATTGCCATTCGACAGAGTCAAACGCTTTTTCTGCGTCGAGCGACGCAACTACTCCCTGTCCCTGCCCAATCCTAGCCCTAGAAATGTGGGTATATAGGCGTCTAATGTTAATGTCAGTGCCCTTGCCCGGCATAAAGCCCGTTTGATCACCGTGAACCAGGGTCAAGATAACAGAATTGAGCCGATTTGCCAAAATCTTTGTCACGATTTTTGCGTCGACATTAAGCAGAGAAATTGGGCGGTAGGAGGAGCAACACTCAGGGTCCTTATTTGGCTTGGGGATAACGACTATCACCGCCTCGGACATAGTGGGCGGCAGATTCCCCTCTGTTAACATAGTGCGAAGTAGGGCGTGGAACCGCGGCGCAAGTGTTTCAGCGTGCATTTTATAGAATTCTGCCGGTAGGTCATCCGGGCCCGGAGTTTTCGAACCCTTGAGGGAGACAATAGCCGCCTGAACCTCCTCAAGAGAGATCGGAGCCTCCAGGCGGGTACGGTCACCATCAGAGAGCTGCGGGAAGTCAACTCGGTCCAAAAAGTGACCAAGTGCTTCCAGAGTAAAAACCTCCCTGGGAGCATAGAGGGCCTTGTAATATTGTACAAATCGAGCATTAATTTGAGAAGGGTCCGATATCACCTCACCTTGTTCCCCTCTAATCCTGGCGATATGCGCCACAGAAGCCCTCTCCTTTGCTAACCAGGCCAGGAGTCTGCCCGTTTTCTCCCCTTGTTCGAAAATGCGCTGTGATTGGGCCAACAATATCTTTCTACTACCCTCTGTCCTGAGCAAGGCGATCTCCCTGTGCACCGATTGTAAGGCAGTATAGGACGCTCCGTTACCCCCCAGCGTGTAAGCTCTCTCCAGCTCCTGCGCCTTCCTCTCCGCCTCCGCCAGTGCCAGCCTAGAATGTTTCCTGGCCTTGGAAATGGCAATCTGATATTGACCTCTGGCGTAGGCCTTAAAAGCGTCCCAGAGCACCGTGGACGTCACGGTGCCAGCATTCACCCCCCAGTAAGCTCCCAACTCCCCCTCCACCTCCGGGGCAACCCGCTCATCCGCCACCCAGTAACCAGAAAGCCGCCACAAGGCGGGCCTCAGGTTGGGGCCCACCTCTAGCCGCAGCAGCATAGGAGCGTGATCTGATATACCCCTAGGCAGGATTTCCACACCGACTGTGCGGGGCAGTAGCAAGGCGTCTGCCAGCAGCAGGTCAATCCTTGAAAAGGAAGCATAAGTGGCAGAATGGCACGTGTATTGTCTATCAGTAGGATGTTTCCACCGCCAGATATCAGTGAGCCCATAGAGGTCCATCCAGGCCATGAGTGAGGAGCTCTGGCCCACCCCCACCCGAAACCTATCTAGAGAGGGGTTCGGGGTCATATTGAAGTCACCTGCCAACAATATTGCAGCTCCAGGGTACAATGCCATGATAGGGGTCAACTTGTTGAGGAGCTCCATGGTAGCTGGCGGGGGAACATAGACACCGATCAACAGCATCTCCAGTCCATTGCACATGGCATGGATCACCACATATCTGCCACCCGGGTCCAAATGGAGATCCAACAGGCTGAACTGGAGAGATCTGTGTACCAGAACACTGACCCCCCTGGCATACACCGAGTATGTAGAGTGATAATATGCCCCAACCCAGGGTTTCTTAAGGGCCAGCGTCTTCCCACCCGTCAGATGAGTCTCCTGCAGTATGCAGATCTGTGGAGAGTACTGCTTGAGATACGTGAATACCAGGGAACGCTTGAGCCTCGAGTTTAGGCCTCGCACGTTCCAGGACAGAATGGTTAAAGGAGCCATAAACTCATCTCATATAAAAGGACACGGCCTCCCCAGAACCACAACCCGCCACCCAGGAATCCACCCGATAGTCTACAAATTCCAACCCCCCCCCCCCCCCCCCCCCCGAGAACCACCACCCCCCACAGCAGTAAATAGACATTCCCAAAATTCCTCCTTTGACACTGCAAGCCTATACCAAGAATCTGACCCCAGCAATATACATATAAACGGAGAATAATACATACAAAAGAAGTACCTGAACACAATAACCGTAACATCCCCCCCCACCCCCCACCCCGACACCACCCCCCAAACTTCGGTGTGTCCTAACCCCAAACCAAACCGCCCTGGCATTTACCATGGGGGTGCATGGAAAGATGAGCACCATGGGTGCAACCGTCTGAGCACTGCAAGTCCGGCCCAGTCCATCTGTCGGATAAAAGGGCCCTGCAGAGGCATGATTATCTAAGTTCACCCGGCAAGAGCCGGGGGTACAATCTTGAAGGAAGAACTGTTGCAAAACAAAGGGGACAGAGTGCCATCAACAAATGAAAGTCAGAGTCAGGGTAGGCTCAGGCACATCAAAAACAGTAGGCAATCAAACGGGACATAAAACAGTAGAACACCCCCTCTGCCACGAAGCGGAGCGCAAGCCGGCCCATGTCCAACGAGTCCGGCAGGGGCGCCGCGTAAATTGAATGTAGGATATGGGTGTAAAGCAAACAAACAGCACCCCAGAGTACCTCTCCACTTTGATCGATTTTTACTAATAAAGAGTGTGAGATATTTTACTTATTTGTATTCATCACCATCACTGTGTGCTTTTATGCGACTTTGTTTTAGTTGATGCGATTTTTATATATTTTTTGCACATATATATATTAATTTATATTGGAATTTTCTGTTTGCACTAGTCACTTTTATCACTGATCAAGACTGGTCACGTAAATCAGAGTCTATTCACTGATATTTTATGTACATTTATATATTTGATTAGCACTTTTTATGGATTAATTTATTTAGCTTATTGGTTTAAGGGAGCGCAGCACCATCTATTTGATTTTGTGTTATATTTTTCAGTGGTAGGGTCTATACCTCTGTCGGTGTTCTGCTGCAACCCTAATTTGGTTTTAGGTAGAGTTTAATTTCGATAGCGCAGGGATATTCTTACTGTCAAATAGGAGATTATGGGGCCCCCAGGCAATCAGACATTATGGGGCCACACAATATACACAAACACACACAGTATACAATCACACAGTATACACAGACATGTTTCTATTGGCTGAGAAGGTACTGGAGAGGTGGGGTAGCTATAATCTCAGGATTTTTAGACCAAAAGGATGTCGGTAAGGGACATTTCAGAGACAGATGTAAAAAAAAAACACTGATTTTTACATACTGTCCCTGGTTTTACTGAGGCTGTCAACCCTGATGGGGCCCCCTAGTGCCACGGGGCCCTCGGGCAGTGCCCGAGTGGCCCAATGGTCAGTCCGCCCCTGCCCCCGGGGAATGGTTCTTTCTGCTGACCCTTGTGCCACTACCGTGTCCTGGATTTACTGAGGCTGCATTCACACCTTAGTGTTTAAAAATCGACCGTTTTTACCACGTTTTTTTAACCGCGTTTTTGCAGCGATTTTGACGTGTTTTGTCGTGATTTTGTTCAGGTCACCAATGTAAAAGGCAGGAAAAAACGCATGTAATCTGCCCCAAAGAAGCTCATGTTCTTTTTTGACCTTAGGGCGTTTTTCAGGCGTTTTGCATCAGGTGACAAAATGGTCAGATGTGAACAAGTGCCGTTGAAATGGATGGGATTTTTCTTGTTGGGCGTTTTTCAGGCGTTTCACATGCGTTTTATGAGCTGAAAACGCGTAGGTGTGAAGGCAGCCTTAAGCCCCGTACACACGATCAGAAATTCGCCCAGCAAAAGACCATTATTTTCCAGCACTGCCTTAACCTCTTGGGCATGGAGTTCACCAGAGCTTCACAGGTTTCCACTGGAGTCCTCTTCCCCTCCTCCATGATGACATCACAGAGCTGGTGGATGTTAGAGACCTTGCACTCTACCACCTTCTGTATGAGGATGTCCCACAGATGCTCAATAGGGTTCAGGTCTGGAGACATGCTTGGGCAGTCCATCATCTTTACCCTCATCTTCTTTAGGAAGGCAGTGGTCATCTTGGAGGTGTGTTTGGGGTGGTTATCATGTTGGAATACTGCCCTGCGGCCCAGTCTCCGGAGGGAGGGGATCATACTCTGCTTCAGTATGTCACAGTACATGTTGGCATTCATGGTTCCCTCAATGAACTGTAGCTCCCCAGTGCCGGCAGCACTCATGCAGCCCCAGACCATGACACTCCCACCACCATGCTTTACTGTAGGCGAGACACACTTGTCTTTGTACTCCTCACCTGGTTGCCGCCACACACGCTTCACACCATCTGAACCAAATAAGTTTATCTTGGTCTCATCAGACCACAGGACACGGTTTCATTAATCCATGTCTTTAGTCTGCTTGTCTTCAGCAAACTGTTTGCAGGCTTTCTTGTGCATCATCTTCAGAAGAGGCTTCCTTCTGGGATAACAGCCATGCAGACCAATTGGATGCAATGTGCGGCGTATGGTCTGAGCACTGATAGGTTGAACCCCCCACCCCTTCAACCTCTGCAGCAATGCTGGTAGCACTCATACGTCTTTTTCCAAAAAAAAAAAAAAAAAACGACCTTGGATATGACGCTGAGCATGTGCACTCAATTTCTTTGGTTGACCATGGCGAGGCCTGTTCTGAGTGGAATCTGTCTTGTTAATCCACTGTATGGACTTGGCCACTGTGCTGCAGTTCAGTTTCTGGGTCTTGGCAATCTTCCTATAGCCTAGACCATCTGTATGTAGAACAACAATTCTTCTTTTCAGATCATCAGAGAGTTCTTTGCCATGAGGTGCCATGTTGAACTTCCAGTGACCAGTATGAGAGAGTGAGAGCGATAACACCAAATTTAACACACCTGCTTCCCATTCACACCTGAGACCTTGTAACACTAACGAGTCACATGACTCTGCCAGATTGGATGGAGAGCCTCTGTGGACAGGGATTCAATAGGGGGGGTTTACTTACACTTTAACCGGTTCCTGACCGGTTAGTGTACATTTACTGCGGCACAATGGCACCGCTGCACAAAACCCTGTATATATACACGACGGGGGACCCGATGTGCATGGCTGACGGTGACCGCCAGCCATGCACATCGGGTCCCCCGACGTGTATATATACGGGGTTTTGTGCAGCGGTGCCATTGTGCCGCAGTAAATGTACACTAACCGGTCAGGAACCAGTTAAAGTGTAAGTAAACTTCCCCTATTGTTTTCAGCAAAGGAAGCTGCCATCTTGGCCTCTGCTTGATCTACAGCTGCCATGGTGCTGCACATGTGATCAGTTATGACTGCAGCTATTGGATGGTTTAACAATTTGGTTGAGAGCACATCCAATGTGACAGTTAGCCTTCCTGGCATGCCGGGAATATAACTGTTTTCTGAAACTGTTAAATCGATGGGTTTAGCTCTGTTTTAACTTCATAAGGGGCCCACCTGGAGTCATCTAGCAGGACCTGTTTTCCGTACTAAAGTCTAGGGGTGCTGGAATAAGTATCACTTAAAGTGGGCGTTCCGCCATTTTTTGTTTTTAAAACATTTGCAGCGCAATAAGGACGGTCCCTGCTGTCTCTGGGATCCGTGTGTTTCCCAGCAGACAGCGGGGGCCCCGCAGGAAGTGGCATAAATACCCGCAGAATCTGTGGCTATATATGACCGAAAGTGGGTGCAAATACCTGTATCATACAGGTATCTGCACTCCCCTCCCCCCTGAAAGGTGCCAATTGTGGCACCGGAACGGGAGAGGGTTCCAATGAGCGGAAGTTCCACTTTAGGGTGGAGCTCCGCTTTAACTCCTCCCTTGGAGCAACAGGCTGCTCTCTTCTACCAGAAGCTCCGGTAGGACCTTTTTTTCCGTACTAAAGTCTAGGGGTGCTGGGATAAGTATTACTTAACTCCTCCCTTGGAGCAACGGGCTGCTCTTCTACCAGAAGCTCCGGGCTGTGGATGGTCGCTCGTAGTCATCACATACCAGGCAGGGCTACTAACCCTGCAATGCACATGGAGAAAGGAAGCATGTGACTGGGGCTGAGAGCTTTTAATGGCGTGTACACACGATCGGAATTACAGTCAGAAAAAGACAGATGAGAGCTTTTCATCGGAAAATGTGACCGTGTGTATGCTCCATCAGAATTTAGCTGTCTGAATTTCCGCCAGCCAAAAATTTGATAGCAGGTTCTCAATTTTCCAGACGGAAAAACTTTCTATCGGAAATTCCGATCGTGTGTATGCAATTCCGACATGCCAAAAATCACGCATGCTCAGATTTAACTACAAGATAGAAGCTATTGGCTACTGGCTATTGAACTTCCTTTTTCTAGTCCCGTCGTACGTGTTGTACATCACCTCGTTCTAAAGGATCAGAATTTGGTGTGACCGTGTGTAGGCAAGACAGCTTGAGCGGAATTCCGTCTGGAAAACCATCAGAGCTTTTTCCGACCAGAATTCTGATCGTGTGTACGCGGCATTATAGATGTGGCAGTCTCATGGACTGAAGTAGCTTGCCAGAGCCAGGAATTCGGTATTACACCTCATCCCTGCACCCTGAGATTAAATAAGCATTTACCCTTGCAATGTGTGGGAACCCACTGCAAGAGTTGGTTTTTAGCTTTAAAGGGATTGTAAAGTTATTATTTTTTTTTTTTTAAATAACAAACATGTTATACTTGCCTCCACTGTGCAGCTCGTTTTGCACAGAGTGGCCCCCGAACCTGCTCTTCTGGGGTCCCTCGGTGGCTGTCTCTGCTTCCTCCTGCAGGTACTTCTCACGCTCATGCGAGCTCCCTCACATGGTTAGAAGCACTTGCGGGCACGCTCCCATGATACAGCCGGCGGCTATAGCCGCTCGCTGTATCACACAGCCCCGCCCCCTGGCACGCCGCATCATTGGATGTGATTGACAGCAGTGTGAGCCAATGGCTGCGCTGCTTTCAATCCATCCACTCCAGCCAATCAGCGGCCAGGCTGAGTGGCGAAGAGGACGTCAGGGGTGAGCGCGGGACATTCGAG